>NC_047093.1:87050852-87354445 GCF_902459505.1 Geotrypetes seraphini | reverse complement strand
GGTATGCGGATCCCTCACTACCTGGGGTGATATGTTCTGGGGGTCTCACGGCCCACCTGCACATGTAGGCGGAGCTACAAACATAAAATCAGATTTCACCCATTCATATCAATGGAAAAAATGTAAAACAGCTGCCAACGCAAAAACGGCTTGCCCGATTTGAACGAAACTTGGTATGCAGATCCCTCACTACCCGGTATGATATGTTCTGGGGGTCTCGCGGCCCAACTGCACACGTGGGCGGAGCTACAAACATAACTTCAGATTTCACCCATTCAAGTCAATGGGAAAAATGTAAAAAGCTGTGGGACCGATTTGAACTAAACTTGGTATGCTGATCCCTCACTATCTGGGGTGATATGTTCTGGGGGTCTCGTGGCCCACCTGCACACATGGGCGGAGCTACAAACAGAAAATCAGATTTCACCCATTCATGTCAATGGAAAAAATGTAAAAAACTGCCATTCTCACAGTAATTCCAACTACCTGGGGTGATATGTTCTGGGGGTCTCGCGGCCCACCTGCACTCATGGGCGGAGCTACAAACAGAACATCAGATTTCACCCATTCATGTCAATGGAAAAAATGTAAAAAGCTGCCATTCTCACTGTGACCAATTTGGACGAAACTTGGTATGCAGATCCCTCACTACCTGGGGTGATATGATCTGGGGGTCTCGCGGCCCACCTGCACACGTGGGCGGAGCTACAAACAGAAAATCAGATTTCACCCATTCATGTCAATGGAAAAAATGTAAAAAGCTGCCATTCTCACAGTAATTCACAAACGGCTTGACCGATTTGAACGAAACTTGGTATACAGATCTCTCACTACCTGGGGTGATATGTTCTGGGGGTCTCGCGGCCCTCCTGCACACGTGGGCAGAGCTACAAACAGAAAATCACATTTCACCCATTCATGTCAATGGAAAAAATGTAAAAAGCTGCCATTCTCACAGTAATTCACAAACGTCTTGACCAATTTGAACGAAACTTGGTATGCAGATCCCTTACTACCTGGGGTGATATGTTCTTGGGGTCTCGCGACACCCCTGCACACGTGGGCGGAGCTACAAACAGAAAATCGGATTTCACCCATTCATGTCAATGGAAAAATGTAAAAAGCTGCCATTCTCACAGTAATTCACAAACGGCTTGACCGATTTCAACGAAACTTGGTATGCAGATCCCTCACTACCTGGGATGATATGTTCTGGGGGTCTCACGGCCCACCTGCACATGTGGGCGGAGCTACAAACAGAAAATCAGATTTCACCCATTCATGTCAATGGAAAAAATGTAAAAAGCTGCCATTCTCACAGTAATTCACAAACGGCTTGACCGATTTGAACGAAACTTGGTATGCAGATCCCTCACTACCTGGGGTGATATGTTCTGGGGGTCTCGCGGCCCTCCTGCACACATGGGCGGAGCTACAAACAGAAAATCAGATTTCACCCATTCATGTCAATGGAAAAAAATGTAAAAAGCTGCCATTCTCACAGTAATTCAAAAACGACTTGACCGATTTGAACGAAACTTGGTATGCAGATCCCTCACTACCTGGGGTGATATGTTCTGGGGGTCTCTCGGCCCACAACTCTATGTTGCTTGCTCAAGGGTGGGTTCACCCAACAATTTATATGTTCTTGCTCCTGGAGGTGAAACTAAAAATGTTGTTTATAATCACGTTTTGCATTAGTTGTATTGTATTCATTTTGTCAAATATTTCACATTATAATTTGAATATTGTACTTTTTATTAAGCTGTAAAACAATAATTTCATTCACCACTATAAAGTATCTTTATTTGAATCCATTTACAGTGTTATTGCTATAATTAAATACCCGTGCAACACCGGGTCATCAGCTAGTAGGGGATAAAATAAGCAGATGGTCGTGCAGCAAAGATTTGCACAGATTGCAAGGGGGACAGGCGACACTGAATAAGATTATTGTTATTCTGACAAGTCAATAAGTATCTTTGTACTGGAAATGTCCTAAATTTGTCTGGCAAGCCCTTACTGAGTAGCCATGCTAATACTGGGATGGCCATTACATTATGACTGGTTTGCTGGCAGGCATAAGGAGTAAGAAAATGCCAATTTCAGACATTTCCTAATGGGAGTAGTACTTTGAGGGGGTATTCCCTGTGTTGTAATGCCCTGGCTACTTTAAAAAAAGCAAACCATTCCAGAAAAGTCATTATCTAATAGGAACTGCTTTCTTTGGAAGTTTTAGCTCCTTAATTACTTTATATTGATTATATGTCAAGTAACTATTACAAATGAGTTTTGTACATGGAGGTAGTGTGGTTACATCACAGTACACAAACTGAATACAAAGTGCCCTTGTAATGTTATAAAATCCCCAGAATAAGTTCACCAGCAAACAAAGCAGGTAGAATCATTTTGACTGAGAAATAAAAACGTACCACATTTGTAGCAAATAATAAAATTACACAATTTACTGAACTGGGGGCTATTTATTGATAAATTTTGCTCCAATTATTATTATTTTTTTAAGATTCTTTATTCATTTTTAAAACTTCAATTGTGCACAAAAGATGATGCATTTACATAAAATATTATCATTACAGCACAATATACTTAATAGAATAAAAACAAGACTTATTTTCTCCCACCCACTTCCCATTAATCAACCCTTCTATACTTTTTAACAAATGCCAAATATACCCCCCTCCCTCCTCCCAGGATGTGCATGTTTTCCTCAGTTATAAAAATAAATCAATCTTTACAATATTTAAGGCTTCTTTTATCAAGCCACGCTAGCGGGGTTAATGAGCGCGATGTTTCATCACGCGTTAACCCCCACACTGGCCTAAAAACGAACGCCTGCTCAAGGGAGGCGTTAGCGGCTAGCGCAGCCGGCAGTGTAGCGCGGCTTGATAGAAGGAGCCCTTAGTTAATGGTTCCCAAACTTCTATAAATTTTTTTATAATATCCCTTCTGAATGGCCATAAACTTTTCTATTTTAAAGATATAACATAAGGATTCCCACCAGAATGAATAATTTAATCTGTCCCAATTTTTCCAATTCTTGAAGATAAGCTGCATGGCAACCCCTGTCATTATAAACAAAAGTTTATTATTTTTTTTGCCAAAATTTGACTTTTTGCCCTCATAGATATTCCAAATAAAATGGTATCATATGATAATGTCACTGGATTTTCTTATAAATTATTAACCTGATCCCAAATCGATCTCCGGAATTTTAGTATCAAAGGACAATTTATTGAAGAATTGATATAAACAATAAAATTCAGTCTCAGACAAACAGATTCTATGAAAAGAATATGCTGAAAGAATGGAAGGAGAGAGAGGTTCTGGTTTCATTTGTAGTGAAGAACCTGAGGACAATTTAGGTCAGCAGGTAGCAGAAATGCAAGATCATGGATCAGTAGACTTTAATCCCAACCTTTCCCCGAGTCAAGTCAAGGAAATACAACAAGTTGTAATCTAGTTTCAAAAAGCAATTGACAAAGTATTTCATGAAAGACTTCTGAGGAAATTAGAAAGTCATGGGATAGGCAGTAATGCCCTTTTATGTATTACGAACTGTTTGAAAGACAGAAAACAAAGCTTTTAGCCCGTAGCAGTAGATTTTCACTTATATGTGCCGTCCAGTTCACGTGAGCACAAATTTGTCTCCTTAAATGATTTTAGTATGCCCAACATATGCCGTTGAGCACATAAATGCAATTTGATGTACATTTCAATGTATGGTTTGGTTTTTGCACCACCTCAGCATAATTTACACCTAAGTTGGCAATAGAGTGCTTTTCATTCTCACCCTCTTTTTCATTTTATTTTAAATATCTCGTCTTTCCCATTCAGCTCCGGTCTTTATGCATATTCCCCATCCTTAATTTAATTTATTTAACTTCCACTCATTTTTCACTTCTTTTGCAGTACACATCTTTTATTGCATTGTTTCGCATTTTCATACTTGTGGCTCATAGTGAGACCGGTATGTACACTATCTTTCTTGTTAATTCCTCCTTTTTTTTTTTATAACTTTTTCTTTTATAATTACACCCTCTTGGAGGTATTCACCATTCTGGTTTACGTTTTTTCAATGGATCTTTTCATTAGACACGATCACCTACTTAATTCTGAGGGTGCTACCTTTCCAGTTTACACTTCTGGAGGAAGTCCTTTTGTCTCCCTCAATAGTCACAGTTTTTTGGTCCATTCCTTTCCTTTTTCTCCTCTTTCTCTCTGTAAAAAATTATTATATTTCTTTTACTTATATATGTTTCTTATAAAATATATACAAAATATTTTCCATTTTAGGACCCTGGAAGAAGGTCGTTGTCACGACTGAAACATGGCCTATGAGTCTATGCCACATTTGTGTTGTATTTTTTGTACATTTTATTAGGTATACTTTTGCTTTGCATTTGTTGTTGTGGAACTATCTTGATGGACTATTTTTGTGCTCTCTTGCTCTGATTGGTCTGTAATAACAGCAGAGGTTGAGGTAGGAATACCGAAAGGAAAGAGAACCATAGCGACAACTTTCAACTTCAGGAAAGGAAACTACAAAGCAACGAGGGAAATGGTAAGGAAGAAACTTAGGAACACTTCCAAAAAAATGGCAAATGGTAGAACATGCCTGGTCTTTTCTCAAGAACACGGTGAGCGAGGCACAAAATCTGTATATCCCCAGATTCAGAAAGGGGTGCAAAAAGAGTTGAGCAAAAGACCCGGCGTGGATAACTAAAATAGTAAAGGAAGCGATAGGCAATAAGAAAAACTCATTCAGGAAATGGAAAAAGGACAAAACTGAGGGGAACTGGAAAGAGCACAGGAAGTATCAAAAAGAATGTCACCAAGTGGTTCGAAAAGCCAAAAGAGAGTATGAAGATAGTATGAAGAGAGTATGAAGGGAAGCACGAAACTTCAAACCGTTCTTTAGATATGTTAAAGGGAAGCAACCGGCTACGGAGGAGGTGGGACCGCTGGACGATGGAGACAGGAAGAGAGTGGTGAAGGAGGAGAAAGAAGTGGCAGAAAGACTTAACATGTTCTTTTCGTTTGTATTTACAAACGAAGACACATCCAACATACCGGAACCTGAGCAATTCTTCAATGGAAATCAAGCAGAAAAATTAACATCCATGGAAGTGAGCCTTGAAGATGTATGCAGGCAGATAGAAAAACTAAAAACTGACAAATCCCCGGGTCCGGACGGAATCCATCCAAGGGTTCTGAAGGAATTAAAGGAGGAGAAAGTGGAACTACTGCAGCAAATTTGCTATCTATCCCTGAAAACAGGCATGATCCCGGAGGACTGGAAGATAGCCAGCGTTTCGTCCATCTTTAAAAAGGGATCAAGAGGTGACCCGGGAAACTACAGACCAGTGAGTCTGGCCTCAGTTCCGTGGAAAATGGTGGAAGCACTGATAAAAGAAAACATCTATGAACATTTTGAAAGAAACGAACTTCTGATAACCAGCCAACATGGTTTCTGCAAGGGGAGATCGTGCCTAACGAACTTATTGCACTTCTTCGAAGGAATTAACAAACGGATGGACAAAGGAGACACCATAGACATCATATATCTAGATTTCAAAAAAGCCTTTGACAATGTTCCCCATGAACGCCTACTCCGGAAACTGAAGAACCATGGGGTGGAAGGAGACGTACATAGATGGATCAGAAACTGGTTGGCAGGTAGGAAACAGAGGGTAGGAGTGAAGGGCCACTACTCAGACTGGAGGAGGGTCACGAGTGGGGTCCCAGAGGGCTCGGTGCTCGGGCCACTGCTATTTAATATATTCATATATGATCTAGAAACAGGGATGAAGTGTGAGATAATAAAATTTGCGGACGACACCAAACTATTTAGTGGAGCTCGGACTAAAGAGGACTGCGAAGAATTGCAAAGGGACTTGAACAAACTAGGGAATGGGCGACGAGATGGCAGATGAAGTTCAATGTTGAGAAATGTAAAGTATTACATGTGGGAAACAGAAACCCGAGGTACAACTATACAATGGGAGGGATGTTATTAAATGAGAGTACCCAAGAAAGGGACTTAGGGGTAATGGTGGACATGACAATGAAGCCGACGGCACAGTGCGCAGCGGCCGCTAAGAAGGCAAACAGAATGCTAGGCATAATCAAGAAGGGTATTACAACCAGAACGAAAGAAGTTATCCTGCCATTGTATCGGGCGATGGTGCGTCCGCATCTGGACTACTGCATCCAATATTGGTCGCCGTACCTTAAGAAGGACATGGCGTTACTCTAGAGGGTTCAGAGGAGAGCGACGCATCTGATAAAGGGGATGCAAAACCTTTCATACGCTGAGAGATTGGAGAAACTTTGTATTGAATAGACTTTTTATTGAAGTGTGCATATTTGTATTTAATATGTAAGCAAAATGTATAACAAAGAAGACACAGAGAGGAAATTTTGTTCAAAAGGGACTATCCAGGAAAATCTATTTTGGACTAAGTTGAGTCCTATCTCATAAAATAACTCTCTGAAATGGTAGAGCACTGGAATATCTCAAAGACTGAGGTATAGCAGCTTACAAATAGATGAAATAGCAGCTTACAAATTAAGAAATATTTTTTTTAAATGGACCTTGCTGTGGTATGATCCTTCTTTATTACAACAGAAAGAGAATTGTAGGAGTATGGAAAGACAGTGGAAGATGACTGGTGATTGTAGCCTAAGGCAATCTTGTGTATTAAGATTAATGCACACATGAATTCAATAACTGTGGCCAAAAAATTATACTAAACAGATTGAGAAGAGTAATAGCAGCCCTAAGGAGCTATTTAGACTCGTTGATTCATTGATGTAGCCTCAGATATCTGGTAAAGATAATTCACAATTAGTAATATCTGCAACTATATATCCTTTTTCTTAGGTCTAAAGTTGACTCATTGTGCATAGAAGTAAAGAATAAGGTAATGTGGGACTGCAGAAGATAGGTGACCCAAAGTTCACATGTTTCTGTTCAACATAGTATAAAAGAGAGTGAGAAGACTATACAAGTATATGGTATACTTTTCGCCCACCAGTCTATGTGGATGAGGTCTGTAAATTAGTAAAGAAGTTTGGAAAAGATTCCACCATATGAATCCTTGCCCAAATAGCTTACTTAAAGATATTCCCCTAGAAGATTCTAGTGTCTAGAGCTTTGTCAACTGATACGTATTTATTCAGCTCATCTAGAAGATATAGAGGATTTAAATACTGCCAGAGATGGAGCTTGATGTACCAAGTCAGGCAGCTTATTCTAGGCATACAGTGCAGCAATATAGAAGGGAAGGAATCTGGATTTGGTCATAGATGAGAAGAGTACAGATAAGAGAGACCCGGCCAATGAGTGGAGTGCCCCCGGGGAGGGTGGGGGAGTGAGGGGAGGATAGGGGAGAGAGGCGAGAGGAAAGATACTGAGGAGCTGCGGAGCGAATACACTTATAGGTCAGTAAGAGGAGATTGAACTGTATATGGAAACAAATAGAGAGCTAATTAAGTGGCTTGAGGAGAGGGGCAATGTGGGCATAGAGACACTGGAGGAATATGAGGCAAGAAGAGAGTTCTGAACAGATTGATGGTTTAGCAGAAGGCAAATGAGAAGCATGTTGTAGTAGTCAAGGCGAGAGGTGATAAGGGTCTTAGTGCGCTCAGAAAGCAAGGGTCTGATTTTAGCAATATTATAGGAAACTATTGCAGGTTTTGGCAGTTTGTTGGATATGTGAAGAAAAGGAGAGAGATGAGTCAAAGATTACACTGAGGTTGCGAGCTGACAAGACAGGGAAGATAAGGGCACTGTTCACAGAAATAGAGAACAGGTGAAGAGGAGAGACAGGTTTAGGTGGAAAGATAAGGAGCTCAGTATTGCCATTTTTAATTTTAGATGGCGGTGAGACATCCACGTAGCAAAGTCAGACAAGCAGACTGAAACCCGTAACTGAATGTCTGTCGAGATTTCAGGTGTGGATAGATTTATGAATCGTCGGCATAGAAGTGATACTGAAAGCCATGGGAGGAGATTAGAGCACCAATGGAAGGAGTGTAGATGGAAAAAAGAAGTGGTCCTAGGACAGAGCCCTGAGGTACACTGACTGACAACGGGATTGTGTTGGAGAAGAATCTACCATAGCATATGCTGAAAGTGCGATGAGAAAGATAGAAACAGAGCCCTGAAATCCAAGTGAGGAAAGTGTATCACTGTGTATATGGTGATTTACCATGGCAAAAGCTGCATATAGATCAAGAAGAATAAGGATGGAGTAGAGGCCTTTGTACTTGTCCAGGAGCAAGTCATTGGAGACTTTCATAAGGGCAGTTTCTGTAGAATGAAGAGGGTGATAGCCCAACTGAAGCGGGTCAAGGATAGTTTGAAATGAAAGAAAGTCAAGAAAACAGTGGTGAACAGCATGTTCAAGTAGCCTGGATAAGAAAGAGAGGAGAGAGACAGGTCAATAGTTGGAAGGGCAGGTAGGCTCCAGGAAGGGTTTTTTAAGGAGCGGTGTAACAACGGCATCTTTCAAGGTGCTGGGCACCATTGTGGTGGAGAGTGATAGTTTGAGGATATGGCAGATAGAGGTGATAATAATAGGAAAGATAGTGGTAAGGAGATGGGTGGGTATGGGATCAGAGGAACAGGTGGTGAGTTTGGAGGAGGAAAAAAAATGTGCGGTTTCTTCCTCAGTAATTTCAGGAAAGGATGATAAGGTGGCAAGGGCTGAGGGGGGTTTGTAGAGCAGGCTGGGGGAGGTGACTCAGTTAAAAACTCAAGGTTAATTTTGTTAACCATGTTGTAGAAGTACTCAGCCATATTCTGGGGGGAAAATGACAGAGGGGCTGGAGGTTGGGGGACCTCGAGTAAGGAGTTCAGTGTGGCAAAGAGGCGGTGAGGATTGGAGCTGATAATTAGTCAGGCAGATGTAGTAATCTGGTTTCGTAAGTGAGAGAGCAGATTGGAAGGAAGTCAGGAAGAATTTGAAATGAATTAAGTCAGCATGAGTATGGGATTTGAGCCAGCATTATTCAGCAGACCTGGCACAGGAGCATAAGTAGCAGATTTTAGAGTTTAGCAAGGGTTTGAGGAGCCTTACAGAGTATGGGGTAGGGGGAATGAAGGTATTTAGAATAGAGGAGAGAGTGGTGTTATAGGAGGAGACAACCTTGTTTACAGACTTGTGTAGAATAGTGTTAAAGAGGAAGGGCGAATGGTGGAGAGAATGCAGTGAGCCAATGGCCTGAAGATTCCTATATATACAGGTGGAGATTGGCCGGGGTTGGTGGGGAGGGTGATGGATTGTGAAAGTTATCAGATGATGGTCAGAAAGGGGAAGGACTGTCATGGAAAATTTGTGATAGAGCAGTTGGAGAAGACAAGATCAAGGTAGTGGTCATTCTGGTGGGTAGGGGTGGTGGAGCACAGCTGAAGATCAAATGAGGATGTTAGGACTAGAAGTCTAGAAGCATAAGAGTCAGAAGGGTTGTTAGCATGAATATTGAAATCACCAAGGATGAGGGAGGAAGATTAATGTTCAAGAAAGAGGGAAAGCCAGCAGTCGAAGTCAGTGAGGAATGAAGAGAGGGGCTTATCAGGGAGTCAGTAGATGAAAGCTATGTGGAAGGGCAGAGAAGCAAAAAGACAGATAGAGTGGACTTCAAAGGAAGAGAAGAGGTGAGACTGAGGTGGACGAAGGGGTTGAAATCTGCAAGAGGGCAAGAGCAGTAGCCCTACACCACCTCAATGATCAACCAGGAGAACAGGTAGCCTCTATGACACAGTGTACGTGGTAGATGTGTGAATCTCTGTGGGGAAGGAGTTCCACGTTTTTGTAGTGTGACATAGCATACATGTGAAAATGCTTGCTTTCTAAAATTATTTTTTACACAGTATGGTTTCTAATTTCTTGAAACTAAACCTTGAAAATACACGGTGGAGGGTTAGAGCAGCATGCCTCCATCTCATAACCCCAGTTTCAGGGCTTAAGGGTCCACTGTCTCACTCACTGAAACTGTTAGTTATCATGTGGGATTCTGCTCTAAACATGGAAGCACAGTTTGCACAATTGATGCATAATTTACACCTTCATCATATTCGACAGACTAGAACTAGTATATTTGGTTACTATCACTCATGCTTTCATTCTTTCACAGTTTGATTATTATAATACCATTTATCTAAGCCTCCCAGAGACATTATTGATTTGACTACAAATTCTGCAGAATATACTACTACTATTATTACTATTTATCATTTCCGTAGTGCTGAAAGTTGTACACAGCACTGTACATTCAACATGTAATAGACGGTCCCTTCTTATAAGGGCTTACAATCTAATTAGGATAAACAGACAGAACAAATGGGACAATAGGGGTTGGGGAGTTTTCTTGCAGAAAGAATGATAAGATGAACATAGGTATCTTACAGTGAGTGGGAGTTAGGAGGTGAAAGCAGCTTAAAAAAGTGGGCTTTTAGCTTAGATTTTAATACTGTTAGAGACGGAGCTTGATGCATTGACCTGTTGGGCCGCCGCGTGAGCGGACTGCTGGGCAAGATGGACCTCAGGTCTGACCCAGCAGAGGCATTGCTTATGTTCTTATGTTCTTATGACCCAGGCAGTCTGTCTCAGGCAAACAGCGCAGCAAGATAGAAGGAACAGAATCTGAAGTTGTCAGTGGAGGAGAGGAGTACAAATAAGAGGGACTTACCTGATGAATGGAGCTCATGGAGAGAGGTGGGAACATAGAGGGAGATAAGTGAGAAATGATATTGAGGGACTGCAGAGTGAATGTACTTGTAAGTCAATAAGAGGAGTTTGAACTGTATTTACATTACATTACATTAGATATTTCTATTCCACCATTACCTTGCGGTTCAAGGCGGATTACAAAAGAGTTATAAATGGTGGGTTACAATAGAAAATCATTGGTGAATTCAAGAGAAGTTGAGGAGAAGAACAGGTAGTATCTGTGGGGCGGGGTGAAGGCGGGAGGATGGAAGGTAATTGAGTTAAGAGTGTTTCAGTGATTTCTTGAAGAGTATCGTTTTTATTTCTTTTCTGAATATCTTGTATTCGGGGGTGGTTAATAGTAGGTTGGAGATTTGGTTATCTAGTTTGCTGCTTGTGTTGCTAGGAGGCCGTCATACAGTTTTTTCTGTTTGACTTCTTTGATTGGAGGATGTGTGAAAGAGGTGTGTGTTTTTCTATGTCTGGGTGACGTAGTTTGGTAGAGGCAGTTGTTTAGGTAGATTGGGCTGTCTCCATTTAAAAATTTAAATAGCATGGAGTAGAATTTAAATAGTATTTTTTCTTGAATTGATAGCCAGTATGAGTCGATGTATGCCTCTGTAATATGGTCGTGTTTCTTCAGTGAATAGATGAGTCTCAGAGCTGTATTTTGGATTGTTTGTAGTTGTTTAGTCATTGTTGCAGGGCAGGGGAGGTAGAGGATGTTGTAGTAATCCATTAGGTCTAGTATAAGGGATTGAACTATGAGCTGGAATTGTGGTCTTTCAAAGAATTTTCATACTTGTCTTAAATTTCTCATAACTGCGAAAGATTTCTGTATTGTTTTGTTTATTTATGGCTGCATGGTGGGCTTGATGGGCCACCGCAGGAGCGGACCGCTGAGCAGGATGGACCTCTGGTCTGCCTCAGCGGAGGCAACTTCTTATATTCTTATGTTCTTATGGTGCAGCATCTGTCTATAGTCATTCCTAATAGTTTTAGGGTGGTTTGAATGGGGTAGTTGATTGAGTTGATTTCTATATTGGTTAAGGTTGGGGCTTTGTTATTTTTGAGGAGGATGAATTTTGTTTTGTCTGGGTTGAGTTTCAATTTGTGATCTTTCATCCAGGTCGCTACTGCTTATAGTGTTCGATGTAGTGTATCTGTCATGACGGTCTTTGGTTGATCGAATGGTATGAGGATGATAATGTCGTCTGCATAACTATAGGAAGTAATGTCTAGATTGTCCAGGTATGTTCCAAGGGAGGCAGTATATAGGTTGAAGAGAGTAGGGGATAGTGGGGATCCTTGAGGTACGCCGCAGGGGTTGGACCAAGGTTCAGATTTTACTTTATCTGATTTTACTCTGTATGTTCTGGATTTTAGGAAGCCTTCAAACCATGAGTCTACTTTATCAGAGATACCTATTGTGTCCAGAATTTGCAGTAAGATGTTATGGTCTACTAGGTCAAATGCTGCGGTCAGGTCCAGTTATATGAGCAGCATTTCTTTCCCTGTGCTAAGATGTTGTCTGGCTGTGTCCATAAGGGATCCCAGTAATGTCTCTGTGCTG
Organism: Geotrypetes seraphini; assembly: GCF_902459505.1. Taxonomy (NCBI): domain Eukaryota; kingdom Metazoa; phylum Chordata; class Amphibia; order Gymnophiona; family Dermophiidae; genus Geotrypetes; species Geotrypetes seraphini. The sequence continues at coordinate 87,342,136 of NC_047093.1, read as the reverse complement.
AAATTGGTTCTGAAGCCAGACTGTGTGGGGTGAAGTATGTTGTGGTCTTCTAGATAGTTGGTGAGGAGTTTGGCTACTAGTCCTTCTGTTAGTTTGACATATAGAGGTATTGAAGCAATGGGTCTGTAGTTGGATAGTTGGTCAGTTGGTCCTTTTGGGTCTTTTTGGATTGGGGTGATGATGATTTCATTGAGGTCAGTTGGGAAAAGACAATCTGCGAGCATGGTTTGTATCCAAAGTAGAAGTAGAGTGCGGAATTTTGCACTGGAAGTTGTTAGGAGGTATGGTGGGCAGTGGTTGAGGTCACAGGATGCGTGGCTGTACTTTTTGTAGAGTTTATTGAGTTCTGACCAATGTATACTGGGAAAATGGGACCATGTTCTGTCTGCTGCAGCTGATTCTTTGGGGTTGAATTGTGTGTTCAATTAGATGGGATGGGGTACAATTGAGGGTAGCTCTTGCATTTGTTATTTTGTTCCTGAAATGTTCTGCTAAGAGTGTGGCTGAGTGTGTGTGAGTGGGGGGGGGGGGGGTGTATTGTTTGTGGTCATGTAGGTTTTAGTGTTTGTTAGATCTTTTAATATTTGGAATAGTTTCTTGGAATCTTGGGTATCAGTGCCTATTACATTGGTGTAGTGTTTTTTTTCTCTTGTCCTTTAGTTGTAGTTTGTATTGTTTGTTAATTTTTTTTCCAGGCGGTTTTCGTTTAGTCTAGGTTATTTTTTCTCCATTTTCTTTCTAGTCGTCTGCACTGTCTTTTAAGTAGGAGTAGTTCGCTGTCAAACCATTGGTCTGATCGTCTGCTGGTTCTAGTTTTTGTTTGTAGTGGGGCAAGTTCATCAAGGACGTTGGTGCTCAAGCTACTCCAGTGTGAGATGAAGTCCTTGGGGTCGCAGTCCTGGATTATTTCATCTATTTTTGTCCAGAATTTGGTAGGTTCAATGTGTTGGCGTGAGGTGTAAGTTATTTTTTTGGAATTTGGTGTGGTTTTGTTTTTGGTCCAGTTGATGTTGAATGTGTATGTGTAGTGGTCTGACCTGAGTGAAGGGGACCAGATTCCATTTGATTTTTGAATTTCTGGAGTGGAAAGTTGATGTGTCATGAAGGCTGCGATGTCAAATTGGTGTCCTTTCTCATGAGTGATTTGTGGGTTTAAAATTTGGAAGGATAAGGCATTGAGGAACGGTAGACAGTTATCTACTGGTTTGAATGCTTGGTCTTCGAGATGTAGGTTTAGATCTCCAAGGATAAGGTTGTATTCAGCTGTTAATGAGTTTTGGTATATAAAGTTTTCGAATTCAGGTTTTACTGCGGTCCAGTTTCCTAGTGTTATGTAACAGAGCATGCAGTTTAGTGAGTTTTTTAGTGTGGTGCTTGAGAGATGACATGCAAGGAGGTCCATGTGTGGGGTGGAGGTTTTTTCAAGTATCTTTAGGGTTAAGGAGTCTTTGACTAAGATTGCTAGTCCTCCTCCTCTTTTTTTCTCTCTGCAGGTCACAGTTATTTTGTATCCCTGAGGGCATACTTCTGTTATTCTGGGATCTGTGTCTGAAGTTAGCCAGGTTTCTGTGAGGAAAAGGCAGTCTAGATTTTGGTTTTTTATTCAGTTTTTTTTATGTGTTCTGTTTTTGGTCCTAGGGCTCTGATGTTTAAGTAGGCACATGTTAGTGTGGTGATTTCTGTTTGAAAATTTTGAGTTATTGCAGGATAAATGAGTGATTTAGAGGGAGGTGGATGTTTGGTCTTTGGGGTGAGTTGATCTTCTCCATGTTAGGGTGATTGGTTGTTGAATGTTGGTTTGGGCTTCTAGCTGTTGGAGTGCTCCTGTTATGGTGGTGGGTTTTGTTTGCAATTGAGCTGGTGGGTGTGATAAGTATGTTGTTTGCTACTGTCTTCCAGCTGGTAATGAGAAGGATTATCAGTAGAATGACCTGGGTGTATGAATGAGGGATTAATTTCATTTTGGTGGCAGGGGGAGGATTTGGAGATGGAGAGGTTTGGTTGTTGATTTAGTGTAGTTTTTTGAAAGGAGGGAGTATGAATTTTAGTGAAGATGTTGTAGAGAAAACTTGATGTTCTTGTAAGTTTTGAAGGGATTGGATACTACGGTTGAGAGTTGGTTTGAAGGGGTTGGTGGGTCATTTCGCAAAGGCGCTCTCGCTATGGCGGGTGCCTTTGACGGTGCGCCGGGCGGTTGAGCGCCTTTTATTGGCTCAGCGGTGCAGAGACTAGGGGGAGGGGCGGAGTTCGCTCCCACACCTTGGGGGTGATTAACCCTGATCCCGGTTCAGGTCGGGAGGCGGTATGGTCTGAGGAGGGCAGGTACATGGTGAAAAAGCTGTGAGGCAGATTCAAACTGCAGGACCATTCCTGCTGAGCCTTCCAACTGGTTCAGCGGTGCAAAGATTAGGGGAGGGGCGGAGTTCGCTCCCACGCCCTGGGGGTGCTTAACCCTGCTCCCGCTCTGTTCTCGCTGCTCCCGGTTCAAGTCGGGAGGCGGAATGGTCCGAGGAAGGCAGGTAGAATGGAGAAAAGCTGTGAGGTAGATTCAAACTGCAGGACCGTTTCCGCTGAGACTTCCAACTGGCTCAGCGGTGCAAAGATGTATTTGGAAATTGATGGGGAGCCAGAAAGAATGGTAATGTGAGTATGGTGGCTCTGGCAAAATATAATTTGTGCAGCAGAATTTTGAAGAGATTGAAGGGGAGAGGTTGAGAATAGAAAGAAAAACTAGTATTATGGGGTAGAAAATGAGAGCATACTATGCCATTTTTGCATGTACTTCATTGATTGTTTATTTGGGTTTTAATTTTGGCCTAGTTCCAGCTTATATATTTACTTTATTGACATTTTTGTATCTTATCCTAGAAGGATTACTTGGTCTATTTGGAAAAACTTATTGTGTTGTTCTTGCCATTGGAACTTCTCTGGAGAAAAGCTTCCAAGAAACTGCATGTCACTGCAATTCCCTTCCATAAGAACATAAGAGTTACTACACTGGGACAGACTGAAGGTCTATCAAGCCCAGTATCTTGTCTCCAACAGTGGCCAATCCAGGTCACAAGTACCTGGCAAAAGTACCTGGATTTTATGCTGCTTGTCCTATAGATAAGCAGTGGATTTTCTTTTAGGAAATTATCCAAACCTTTTTTTCAAACCCTGCTAAGCTGACTGCTTTCACACTATTTCCTGGCAACAAATTCCAGAGTTTAATTACACATTGAGTGGAAAAATATTTTCTCCAGTTTGTTTTAAATCTACTACTTAGAAGTTTCACTCCATGCCCCCTAGTCTTAGTATTTTTGGAAAGAGTAAACATGCAATTCATTTCTACTCATTCTACTCCACTTAGTATTTTATAGACCTCTATCTTATCTCCCTTTTATAGACCTCTATCTTACAGCTATACTCGCTCGAGGAGCGCAGAGAGAGGGGGGACATGATTGAGATGTTCAAGTATCTTATGGGCCGCATCGAGGCGGAGGAAGATATCTTCTTTTTTAAGGGTCCCACGACAACAAGAGGGCATCCGTTGAAAATCAGGGGCGGGAAACTACGAGGTGACACCAGGAAATTCTTTTTCACTGAAAGAGTGGTTGATCGCTGGAATAGTCTTCCACTACAGGTGATTGAGGCCAGCAGCGTGCCTGATTTTAAGGCCAAATGGGATCGGCACATGGGATCTATTCACAGGGCAAAGGTAGGGGAGGGACATTAAGGTGGGCAGACTAGATGGGCCGTGGGCCCTTATCTGCCGTCTATTTCTATGTTTCTATCTCTTATTTAAGCTGAGGAGCCCTAGCTGCTTTTCCTTTATCATTTTTATTGCCCTTCTCTGTATCTTTTCTAATTCTGCTATATCATTTTTGAGATGCGGTGACCAGAATTGCATACAGTATTCGAGGTGCGGTCACACCATCGTGCAATACAAACACATTATAACTTTCTCACTTTTGTTTTCCATTCTTTTCCTGATAATTCCTAACATTCTATTTGCTTTCTTAGCTCCCGATGAGACTTTCAGACATTAATTAAAAGCATGTTTTCTCAATATTTAGTATAGGCTGCAAAGACCTGGAATTTACTAGTATAGCGCAAATTGTAGCTGATATATTGCCCTTTTGGATTATTAACTATGAGAGTTCACAAGGTACATTGTTCCTATGGATATTCTTGATCTATGTAATTGCCTTTGTTGAATGTACTTTTAAATTTTTATAATCTTCCTTGAATTCTTACCCGATCAAGCAGGCAAATGCCTAAATTAAATTATATAATCCAACACTCAACACCTATCTCAAAAGACACAGCATTTTCTATCTTGATTCAAACTTGAGATCTTTTACATGGAAAGCTTACAGATTCTTATCCTAAGCAATTATGCAGCTATAGTTTCAAGCTTATTGCTCTGATATGTTGAAAGACAAATGTGCTTATCTTGTTTTGCTATATGTTCACATACTTGTTTATTGCACTGTTAATATTTTTAAATCAATAAAGTTTAATAAAAAAAAAATTTTTGATTAAAGTGAAATCAAGATTTCTAAGCGTTTTACAAATTATATTAAAAAGAGGGAGATGAAATTGACAAATATCCACTTAACACTTGACTGTCAAAAACATTAGTAAAATTGGGAGAACTACAAATTAAAAGTAAATACAAAGAAGGTAAACCACAATAGGGAGTGGAAGCAGTCAGGATTATCGAGCAACCTCCTGAAAAGAAATCCAGCAGAAATTGCAGCATAATTGGTGATTCAATACTAACGAATACATTCTGCTGTACTTACTTTTTGTTTTAGTGCTGACTATTTTTTGTTTGGTGCATCCTCCTCTAAACCCTCCCTGACCTGGCCCCTGTAATGCCAAATGTTTCCTGTCCTCATCGAGAAGGAAAAAAGTAGCCTTCACCCTCTTAGTACTAAAGTGGGGTGGCTTCCACAGGAGGGTTTTTTTTTCACTATTGTGTGGGACTGGAAAGAGAAGATAGGGAGATGCTGGACCACAGGAAGAGAAAAGGGGAAGATGCTGCAGACCACAGGGGACATGCTGGATATAGGAGTGGGTAGACACAAATGGGTGAGTGAAAAACTGGAAAAAAAGAGCAAGATGTAAAACTGTAAGTAGGTTCATTAACAAAGGAACCTGAGGAAGAGTAGGAGGAATGAGTGAAATTTGAGGGCTCGATATTCAAAAGCACTTATCCCAATAGAGGCAGCTGCTATCTGGTTAAGTGCCCTGTCTGTGCATTTTCAGTGATAGATAGTGCCACTAAAAATTCTTATAGATGCTCTGTTATAATCTAGATGGTTCTAGAGTGAAGCAAGAGTATTTTACCATTAATATAAGGTCATATCCAGCCTCTATCCGAGTAGCTGTATGGTTTAAATTAGGATTGACTCCCCAACCCCTATCTGTCCAATTTGTTCTGTCTGTCCTAATTAGATTGTAAGCTCTTCTGAGTAGGGACAGTTTACCAATGTTGAATGTACAGTGCTGCATACGCCTTTCAGTGCTATAGAAATGATAAGTAGTAGTAGTAGTAATACTTGACTTTTTGCTGACCTAGTTTAATCCACATAGTTGTCTATATAGTAGTTGAATATTGCTTCCATCCATACAGCTAGCAATGGTCAAGACTGATTAAAATTCAATGGTGCCACTTGTGCTGATAGTGGTACTATATAGATAATAGATTTCAGACACCATAGCAACATTTTAAAATAATGCAGAGTGCAGTGTTTTGAATACTGACCTATGAGTGAATAGAGGCAAAAAAAATTGAAGAAAGCTATACGTGAAAGGTTAATAGAAACATAGAAGCATGATGGCAGATAAAGGCCAAATGGCCCATCCAGTCTGCCCATCCGCAGCATCCACTATGTCCATGATAAGAACACAAGATTTGCTATATTGGGACACATCGATGGTCAATCAAGCCCGATATCCTGTTTCCAACAGTGGCCAACCAAGGTCAGAAGTATCTGGCAAGATCCCACATAGAAAAACAGATTTTATGCTGATGGATGCAGTGAAGGAAGTGAAGAAGGCAGGAGAAAGGAGATCCTGGAAAAAGAGTTGCGAGAAGACAGAGGAAAACCATAAACCACATGATAGAGTCAAGATGATTAAAAAAAAATTCAAAAGGCTACACAACAAAGACAGAAAAAAGAATTTGATTTTCATTGTAGTAATTGGAATATGTCTTGGAAATGTACATCTGTTGTCTATATTATGCATAGTTCAGCAGGAAAGGCATCTCTTTCTATTTTTCTGCTTTTGAACTGCATGCTGAGTCTAACTTCTTGGAGTTTATTTAATTTTTGTGTAGATATATTTCTATTTCCAGGTTGTGGTAACATGGCAAGGGGCTGTCTGTGTTCAACTGTTTCTGTTAGAATGAAGTTTCTAGTAGGGATCTATAGTAAATCATATCCAGTTTTTCCAATAGGTGTATTAATATTCTATTTAGTTGGATGTAGCTTCTTTTTCAGTAGTAGCTCAAGGTAGGTTACCTTCAGGTACACTAGAAAGACTGCAAAGGTCTGCTTTTGCAGACCTTTGTGAAGAGCCCTCTGCAATTGGGTACAAGTGTATTTAACCCCTTACAATGAGTGGACATCTGCTGTAAAGTGACACTATATTGACACACCTTACAGTGCCCACATGGTGTATGTTCCCCTGATGTTCTTACTGGAGGGTGTCACTTTACAGTCGATGTCCACTCATTGTAAGGGGTTAAGTAAGATTAAATGCCCTGCTACTAACTGTGATTCTAAACAAGTAGTGTACATCATTCAATGCCCGTGCCATTTAGTATATGTGGGGTGCACTGTACGAAGCATCAAGACCCGCATTGGAGAACACGTCAGTAGGATTCGTACTCAAGTAAAAGAGGCCCCTTTAGTCCAGCATTGGATACAATACCAGCATGCAATCACAGACTTCACTTTCTCTATACTCAATGTCATCAACCTGACCAGGGGAGGAGATGTGGCCCATATGCTCTGGAAACAGGAGCAAAAATGGATTTTCACTCTCAACACGATACACCCAAACGGACTCAATGCTGAAATGGAATGGACTGCCTATTTGTAAATACACCATGGACTTCACGTTGTTCAAGCATAATCAGTACATTACAGCTTTATTTCTTCTCTATGCATGGAGCTATCCAGCAGATTAAGATACCGGCTACGTGTCATCATGACATCAGTCATATTTCTGACGCTCAGGAAGCCCCTCCCACATTTTACATTTAAATCGGGTAGGTGCCGCTGTGTTTCTTTCTGGCAGTTGAAAATTTGTATACACTGACAGCGTTCTCCGGCGGTACGTATTATGCAGAGCCTCCCACCAAGTAGTAGCCTGTTTAAGTCTGTTTAATATGACCGGGGGGTGGATAGTGAATTCTGTCCTCACCACTGGTTTTTTGTTATATACTCTGTTTTTTAGATGGTGTCACATCACGAAGTTTAAAAGTGTATGAGTTTCAAACAAGGACTTCTATTGCAATTATGAGTCGGGTCTCCTGAAGAAGCAATCGAAACGGGGCCACGTAGAGACCCCTAAACCCGCTATGAAGCTAAGTTATTACATTACTTACAGCTCATAGAGTGATGTTTGCTTGTTGAACACGTAAAAAAAGAAAAAGAAAAAAACTTTCACACAAGAAGTTGCAAGATTGTAACATTTATTTATTTATTTTTGTAACCATATATGGAGCGTGACCAGCATTGAAACAGTTGCAATGACTGGAAGGCAAACTCTGGTTCATCTCTAGGGGGGAGCGTTCCTCCCTTGAAGAGTTTCACGTTTCTGAGTGACTCATAATTTGTTGATCACAATCCATATTCAGGTTGCTTGTCTGAATGTGAGGTCAGTTTATATATATTTTTTGATCTAAGCATTTTACTGACTTCCACTAGTTTTTTAACTAGTATTACCCCTACGATTCCTGAAGGAAATTCAGACTATCAACTGCATGCCCCTAGCTACCCTGGACACCGCCTATACTGTCCTATTTAACTACTTATCACACATCAATATTGACTTCTGCCAAGCCAAATCAAGTCTCTGAATATCTGATTATCCTATCATCTGGCTATTACCTAGTCAGGCCCACCAACTACCGGTTCTCTCTCACCAGTACTCACAGTACCACCTTCCCTCAACTTCCCAAATTTTTCACCAGCTCCACCAATTTCCTCTTCCAGCCCCGACCCAACGAGCGCCCTAGTTCAGTAAGGACCAACATGTCCAATTTAACAGGAAAACTTATACCCCTCCTCCTTCTCTACCTACTTTGCTCAAGAAACTGGATCACCAGAGCCTTAGCATTCGAACCCATCCCCACCTACCTCACTGGGAACAGAATCACCAGACCAGGAAAACCATTTCTCCCCTCCCGTACCCTCCATGACTACAAGGAATCAGGCCCCTTCCCAATCCCCGTGGTTAATGCCACCCAATACTCCTCCAGGCCAATGCACAAAAGAAACCGTCTCCTAAAAAACCTACCAAGTACAGAGCCCATTAATCCCCCGCAACACCACACTATTTCTGGTGTCTATCTGAACATTTGCTCGGTTAGAAACAAAGCCCAACTGATCAAAGACTGGCTAGAAGAAACCCACCTAGACATCCTACTCTTATAGAAACATAGAAACATAGAAATATACGGCAGATAAGGGCCCACGGCCCATCTAGTCTGCCCACCTTAATGTCCCTCCCCTACCTTTGCCCTGTGAATAGATCCCATGTGCCGATCCCATTTGGCCTTAAAATCAGGCACGCTGCTGGCCTCAATCACCTGTAGTGGAAGACTATTCCAGCGATCAACCACTCTTTCAGTGAAAAAGAATTTCCTGGTGTCACCTCGTAGTTTCCCGCCCCTGATTTTCAACGGATGCCCTCTTGTTGTCGTGGGACCCTTGAAAAAGAAGATATCTTCCTCCGCCTCGATGCGGCCTGTAAGATACTTGAACGTCTCGATCATGTCCCCCCTCTCTCTGCGCTCCTCGAGCGAGTATAGCTGCAATTTGTCAAGCCGTTTTTTGTATGGTAGATCCTTGAGTCCCGAGACCATCCGGGTGGCCATTCTTTGCACCGACTCCAGTCTCAGCACATCCTTGCGATAATGCGGCCTCCAGAATTGCACACAGTACTCCAGGTGGGGCCTCACCATGGATCTATACAATGGCATAATGACTTCCGCCTTACGACTGACGAAACCCCTTCGTATGCAGCCCATGATTTGTCTTGCCTTGGATGAAGCCTGCTCCACTTGATTGGCAGACTTCATGTCCTCACTGACGATTACCCCAAGTCTCGTTCTGCTACCGTTTTTGCTAGGATCTCGCCATTAAGGGTATAAGACTTGCATGGATTCTGGCTGCCCAGGTGCATAACTTTGCATTTTTTGGCATTGAAGTTTAGTTTCCATGTCCTAGACCATCGCTCCAGTAGGAGTAGGTCATGCATCATGTTGTCGGGCACTGACTCTTCGTCTGTTGTGCATTTGCCCACTACATTACTCAGTTTGGCGTCATCGGCGAATAATGTTATTTTACCTCGAAGCCCTTCTGCCAAGTCTCTTATAAAGATGTTGAATAGGATTGGGCCCAAGACTGAGCCCTGTGGTACTCCACTAATCACCTCCGTCATTTCGGAAACATGGCTAATTTCCGATCAGGACACCATCATTGGAGACCTACTTCCTACAAACTACAAAATCATTCCGCTATCAAGAAACTCTAAGAGAGGAGGTGATCTAGCTATAATCCTTCGAGATCACTTCCAATTCCAAACTCTCGACTCCAAACTGACCAATGACCTGGAAATCCTCTCCTGCAAAACATCCAAAGCAGACTGTAAAGATAATCTGACCATTACAGTATTCTACATCCCCCCTAACAAATGGAACCAAGCTAAAGAAGATCTCTACGAATTCCTCCTCACAAATTTAGTCGCGAGCACCCATAACCTTCTCGCTGGCGATGTCAATCTACACCTTGAGCAGGAAGAGAATTCCAACGTTGCTGGTCTTCTCTCCTTCCTAACATCCCTAGGTTTCTCTAAACCACCCCCAACTAAAACCCATGCTAAAGGACATCACTTAGACCTGATCTCATTCCTTCCCAATACCCCCACCATCCCCAGCATAAGCTTCAAAGATGAAACCTGGACCACCACCCCTTGGTCAGATCACCCCCGATGCAACTTTAAATTACACTGGCTCAATAAACAAATCAAAAGGCAACCAAGAACCATTCACAAGGAAAAAACAATATGGACTAGAGGTCAAATAAACCCAGAAGAATTCTGGTCCCACTACAACCCAACATCCATCCCCGACCTAGACTCTAATTTCATCCCAGGTTGGAATAATTTCAGCAATCAGGTCCTAAATGACATTGCTCCACTGAAAATATGCAGAAAAAAACACCGTTTATCTGCCAACTGGTTTGACGCCGACCTACTAGCCCTGAAACGCGAAGTACGCAAACGAGAAAGACTTTGGTGCAAATCAGGTACGGATATTGACAGACACTCCTGGCGAATAAAAGTAATAGAGTACAAAAGAATGATCAAAGAAAAGCGCTGCAAATACTACTCCCAATCAATCAATACCCCATCCCTGAATAGCAAAAAACTCTTCAGTATAGTCAACTCCTTATTTGATATCGACCCACATAAAAGCTCCCCCACAGAATTACCACCCTCCACGACAAATCTAGCCAACCACTTCACCAAAAAAATTCATAACCTGAAGACATCTCTCGCAACAACAAGCTCCAGCCCATCAATCTACCTACCCACCCTAGAACATGAAGGTTCAACTGCCGACATGACCTGGAACCACTTCGAAAACCCTGATTGGAACCTATTCCTTAAGCTATACTCCAAATATTCTAAATCCAACTGCCTACTAGATAACTGCCCACCTCCCATCATGAAAACAGCCTCCCTCTCCTTCAAAGCTGAACTTTTCAACTGGGTCACCCTCTGCTTGTCAACCGGTTACTTCCCGCTGGAACTCGGTCACATCTTTGTGTCTCCAATTATCAAAAACCCCAAAGAACCATTCTCTTCAGCCAACTACAGACCCATTGCCAACATACCTCTCTTCCTCAAAATTATGGAAGGTCTTGTTAATTAGGACCTCATGTCATATCTAGAGAAGTTTAACATTCTTCATGACTCCCAGTCAGGATTCCGCACTAACTACAGCATGGAAACCGTCCTAGCCTCACTAACCGACCACCTCCTCCAATTATTCTCTCTGGGAAATAGCGCACCACTACTCCAGTTTGACCTTAGCAGTGCATTCGACCTTGTAGACCATGACATAGTGCTTAGCTGCCTCGACTCTATTGGCATTTCGGGACAAGTACTAACTTGGCTCACAGGCTTCCTAAAAAACCGCACCTACCAAGTCCACAATGATGGAACCTTCTCCCATACTTGGAGCAACCCCTGTGGAGTTCCCCAAGGCTCCCCACTATCTCCTTATCTGTTCAATATTTACATGGCATCACTGGGCCACATGTTATTGGACCGAAATCTGAAATCCTACATTTATGCAGATGACATTACTACCATCATCCCTATTACCTCACTGTCACAAGAGACAGAACAACACATCACATCTGTACTTACCATGGTTGAACACTTGACCACATGGTTCAAACTGAAACTAAATCCTGAAAAAAACAAGTTTTTCCTTGCAAGTCCCAACCACAAATTAACGACTACCACCCTGCAACTTAACGGACTAACTTATCCAATCAATTCCACCATTAAAATTTTCAGAGTCATCCTGGACCGCTGCCTCACTTTCAAAGACCATACCAATGCCCAAGTCAAAAAATGCCTTTCCACCCTTTGGAAACTCCGTTCTATCAAACATTACTTCGACTTCCCCTCCTTCAGATTGCTGGTCCAATCCCTAATCTTAAGCACCCTGGACTACTGTAATATCATATATTTGGGTTCCTACAAGAAAATCATTAAAACGCCTGAAAATCATTCAGAACACCGCCGTCCGCCTCATCTATGGCCTCAAAAAGTCCTCCGGCATTGCTCATTCTCCCCAGGCATTGTGAGACGATTGACAGTACCCCTCCTGACGAAGATAATTTCGAAACTTGAGTCGGGGGGTAGATGAAAACCAAAGGAGTCATGTTTACAGCACCATAGCACTTTCTGCACAAGTTCACTTTCACTATTTATCCAGTGGTTACGACAGAAATCCAACCTAAGGAGAGACTACAGATAAGTAGAATATATATTTTTTACTAATCTGGTAGGAGGTTGGCAATGGGGCAGTAAAGTCTATGATGGCCCCAGATTAACCACTGCAGCATGTTATCATTGCACTAATGGTTACACGGACTGAGCACTTTACTAATTTATAAGTACTTTAATAACTGTATTGTTTTTAACAAAGAAAAATTAATAAAGCTGAGATTTTAGATAATATACTCAAAAAGTCAGACCATATCAGCCCTTTCTACAGAAAACTTCACTGGTTACCAATAGAAGCAAGGGTCATCTTCAAATTTGCCTGTCTCTGCTTCAAAACCTTAACTGGCTCATCCCCGATATACCTGTCACACCACTTCGTGTTTCCAGGCACCAACCGCACACGCAATGCCTACCTGTTTGCCTATCCCTCTCCAAAGGGATGTATCTACAAAAGATTCCTTGGCAAAATTCTCTCATTCCAAGCTGGCAGATGTAATGATTGCCTGACCACCCTCATTTCATATGCTCCATCCTACCTATCCTTCAGGAAATCTCTCAAATCATACCTCTTTGATAAATTTCTATAACCTCTTCCCTCCCGGCCAAACTGCCAAACTCTAAACATCTCCCCTTCTTTTCCTGTCCCTCCTTGTAATTGAAAACTGGTTACCAATACACTTGACAATTACTCTTTGTATCTTTGCTGTATATGTACAGTCTCTTCCTCTGTAAACCGCTTTGAACTGTTTGTGGTATAGCAGTATACAAAAATAAAGTTATTATTATTATTACTGGACTTAGTGCTTACAAATGGAGAAAGTGTTTCTGATGTTACAATGGGTGAACATCTGGCATCCAGTGATCACTGCATAGTACGGTTTAATATTGATACAGGTATAGAGAGAACTCATTCAAAATTAAAGGTTCTAGACTTTATAAAAACGAACTTAGTTCGGATGGGGATAACATCAAGGAATTGTTGTCTGGATGGGAACATCTAGAAGGAGTAGAATTTCAGTGGGCAAAACTGAAAGGACTTATTGTAAGGGCAACAGACCTTTTTCTGAGGCAAGTAAGTAAAAGTAAGAGGAAAAGAAGGCCATTTTGGTTCTCAAAAGTAGAAGCTGAGAAGGTAAGGAATAAGAGGTTAGTTTTCATAAACCAGAAAAGATCACAGAAAGAGGAAGACAGGCAAAAATATCTGGAAAAGTTAAGAGAGGCTGGTTGAGTAATCAGATCTCCCAGGCAACATGAAAACAAAGACATGGAATTAATCGAGGACATAGAGAACATCACACTACGCGGGGACATAGTAATGCTAGGAGACTTTAACATGCCCGATGCAGATTGGAACACACTCTCCGCGACTACAAGTAGCAGCAAAAGAATATTAACCTCCATAAAAGGTGCATGTCTCAAGCAAATGGTATTAGAACCCACCAGGGACCAGGCGATACTAGACCTAGTACTCACCAACGGAGATAGCGTCTCGGAAGTCTCAGTAGGTGATACACTGGCCTCCAGTGACCATAATATGGTATGGCTCAACCTCAAGAAAAGTTTCTCTAAGGATTCTCAACTTTAGAGGCACAGACTTCAACCGCATGGGAGATTTTGTCCATCAGGAGCTACATAAACAAGCAAAATCTGACAATTTAGAGGATATGTGGTCGTCTCTGAAGTCCATCCTACATGAAGCAACAAACCGATACATAAAAACAGTAAGTAAACGCAGGAGAAACAAAAGACCCCAATGGTTCACTAAAGAAATTTCAGACCTAGTTAAAAAGAAAAAAGAAGCATTCATCACCTACAAACATTTAGGAAACCAGGGGGCGAAAGAGGACTATCTAGACAGATCTAAAGCTGTCAAAAAAGAAGTCAGAGAGGCCAAACTCCGAATGGAGGAAGAGCTAGCGCGGAATATTAAGAAAGGGGATAAATCCTTCTTTAGCTATGTTAGTGACAGGAAAAGAAACAAAGATGGGATAGAACGGCTGAAGCAATTGGACGGTAACTTTGCGGAATCAGATTCTGCCAAGGCAGAGCTACTAAACGAATACTTCTGTTCAGTCTTCACCTGTGATGTGCCGGGAGCTGGTCCACAGCTTCAGACGGGAGATAACCTGAAAGACCCATTTCAAGATTTCGAGTTTACGCCCAGTAGCGTCTACGACGAACTATCAAGACTCAAAGTAAACAAAGCCATGGGACCGGACAACCTACATCCCAGGGTGCTCAGGGAGTTAAGTGAAGTCCTGGCAGAACCATTATCTGCGCTTTTCAATCTTTCCCTACGCACAGGAAGAGTCCCCTTGGACTGGAAAACCGCCAACATAATCCCACTCCACAAAAAGGGCTGCAGGACAGAGACAGCAAACTACAGACCAGTGAGTCTCACGTCTATAGTGTGCAAACTCATGGAAACGCTGATCAAACGGAACCTTGACACAATTCTAGATGAGGAAAACCTATGTGACCCCCACCAACATGGGTTCACCCAGGGTAGATCCTGCCAATCTAATCTGATTGGCTTTTTTGACTGGGTTACTAGACAACTGGATGCTGGAGAATTACTGGACGTGGTATATTTGGACTTTAGTAAAGCATTTGATAGCGTCCCACACCGAAGGCTTTTGAACAAGTTGAAATCGATAGGATTAGGAGACACTCTAACTGCATGGGTTGGGGATTGGCTGAGCGGTAGACTTCAGAGGGTGGTGGTGAACGGTACCCCATCCGAGGCGTCGGACGTAATCAGTGGGGTGCCGCAGGGCTCAGTCCTGGGCCCGATTCTATTCAATTTATTCATAAGGGATATGACGCAAGGACTTAAAGCAAGGATAGCACTGTTCGCTGACGACGCCAAACTTTGCAACATAGTTGGAAAAACATATTACCTGATAATATGACACACGATCTACTGCTGCTGGAAAGATGGTCAACTACTTGGCAGCTAGGCTTCAATGCTAAAAAATGCAAGTTAATGCACCTGGGTAGGAGAAACCCGCGTAGAACTTATGTACTGAATGGTGAGACCTTGGTTAAGACCACGGCAGAACGCAGATCTAGGGGTGATCATTAGTGAGGACATGAAAGCGGCCAATCAAGTGGAGAAGGCCTCCTCCAGGGCAAGACAAATGATGGGTTGTATCCGTAGAGGTTTTGTCAGCAGGAGACCTGAAGTCATGCTGCCGTTGTACAGATCCATGGTGAGGCCTCACTTGGAGTACTGTGTTCAGTTCTGGAGACCACACTACCGTAAGGACATACTGAGGATCGAGTCAGTTCAGCGAATGGCGACCAGGATGGTCTTGGGGCTCAAGGATCTCACGTATGAAGAAAGACTAAAAAAATTGCGGCTGTACTCACTTGAGGAAAGAAGAGAACGGGGAGACATGATTGAAACGTATAAATACATCACGGGACGTATTGAGTCTGAAGATGATATCTTCTGTCTCATGGGACCCTCAACCACCAGAGGGCATCCGCTGAAAATCAGGGGAGGAAAATTTCATAGCGACTCCAGAAAGTACTTCCTCACCGAGAGAGTGGTGGATCAGTGGAATAGACTCCCACTGCAGGTGATTGAGGCCAACAGCGTGACAGATTTTAAGAGGAAATGGGATACTCACGTGGGATCTCTAAGGGAATGAACTCTAGGGGGCGGGCACTTGGAATCGGCAGACTTGGTGGGCTATAGTCCTTTTCTGCCGTCATTTTCTATGTTTCTATGAAAGAAAAGATACAAATGGTAAAAAAAATAGCTGATACGATAAAACGGGGAGACAAAACTATTTTTTAGATATATCAGTGATAGAAAGAAGTGCAAAAGTAGCATTGCGAGACTCAAAAGTAGCATTGCGAGACTCAAAAGTAGCATTGCGAGACTCAAAAGTGAAGGATAAAAATATGTAGAAGATGATAAAGAAAAGGCTGAATTGCTTAACAGATATTTCTGTTCTGTGTTCATGGCTGAAGCACTGGGAGTGGGAAAACAGAAGACAAACACGAATATGGATGGAGTTGTGGTAGACCCTGATCGATTTTCGGAGGATTGTGTTCATGAGAAACTAGCTAAATAAAAGGTAGACGAAGCGATGGGGCTGGGTGGTGTACATCCGAAGATGTTGAAGAAACTTAGGAAAGTTCTGGTGGCTCCCCTGACTAACCTTTTCAATTCTTCTCTAGAGTTATGAGTGGTACCAGAGGACTGGAGAAGGGCAGATGTGGTCCCTCTACACAAAAGTGGAAGTAAGGAAGAAGTAGGGAATTACAGGCCAGCAAGTCTGTCTTCTATGGTAAGCAAATTAATGGAAATGCTTTTAAAACAGAGAATGGTAAAGTTTCTGGAATCCGGTGGATTACAGGACCGAAGGCAACATTGATTCACTAGAGGTAGGTCTTGTCAGACAAATCTGATCAATTTCTTTGACTGAGTGACAAGAGAATTGGATAGAGGGAATGCACTAGATGTGGTGTATTTAGATTTTAGCAAAGCCTTTAACAGTGTTCCACACAGACGTCTAATAAATAAACTGAGTGCCCTTGGGATGGGCCCCAGAGTGACGGACTGGGTCAAAAACTAGTTGAGTGGAAGACAACAAAGGGTAGTGGTTAATGGAGATCACTCTGAGGAAAGGAATGTTATCAGTGGTGTGCAACAAGGTTCTGTTCTTGAGCCTGTTCTTTTTAGCATTTTTATAAGCAATATTGCTGAAGGGCTGTCAAGTAATATTTGCCTCTTTGCGGATAATACCAAAATCTACAATAGAGTAGACATGCCGGATGGTGTGAATAACATGAAGAAAAACTTGGCAAAGCTTGAAGAATGGTCTGAAATTTGGCAGCTAAAATTTAACGCTAAGAAATGCAAGGTCATACATTTGGGCTGCAAAAACCCAAAGGAACGGTACAGTTTAGGGGATGAAGAATTTATGTGCATGATAGAAGTGCGGTACTTGGACATGATTGTATGTGATGATCCTAAGGTGGCCAACAGGTTGAAAAGGTTACAGTGAAAGCTAGAAGGATGCTAGAGTGCTTAGGAAGAGGTTAATGAGGCAAATAATGGCAATAATTGAGTGCTAATAATCAATTATTGACATTAATTGGCACTAATTAGGATCTGCATGGTCCTCTGGCTATGCACTATTCTATAACACTGGGCACCCATATACCATAGTGTGCAACCCAAAAGGGGACAGGTCATGAGCAGGTTAGGTGTGTTCCCAAAATTTATGTCCAAGTGTTATAGAATACTGGGGGATTTAATTTGGGTGCTCAAATTAAACACCAGGAATTATACCTGGTTTCAGCAGGCATAAATACTGGCACTCAAATTTGGGTGTAAGAAATAGCACTATGCACTATTCTATTAATGGTGCTCAGCCTGTAATGGCCTTTATATAATAGCACCAAGCACCAATTTTTGAGCACTATTTACTGAATCTGACCCAAAATGTCTTAATTGAGAATTATTAGAGAATGACATGGGGAAAAAATTTGTCTCCATCATCGCCCCGTCCCCGTAACCACTGTCCTTACCCCATCCCCTTAACCACTGTCCTCGCCCCATCCCCATGACCATAGTGCCCGCCACGTCCCCACGACTACTGTCCACTCCCTCGAACATGCGCGATTGTGCGGTCCAGAAGCCCCCTCCCACCCGATCACCTCGTCTTGCCATCTTCCCTCCTTCCACCTCACCTTAGGTGCCGAGTCCGACTTTAATTCTTCTTCTCCCAGTCACACGCTTTTGATAAGCCACGCACACGGCTGATTGAGCTGTTGAATCTTCTCCTCTGACCCAACTTCCTGTTTTAGGTTGCGTCAGAGGAGAAGATTCAACAATTCAAGCAGCCACGCACACGCGGCTTATTGAAAGCATGCGGCTGGGAGAAGAATTAAAGTCGGACTCGGCACCTAAGGTGAGGTAGAGGGAGGTACCTAAGGTGAGGTAGAGGGAGGGACATGGCAGGACATGGGATAAGGTGATCGGGTGGAGATGCTGGACCATGTGATCTGTGCTGGCTCCATGGGGCGGTGAATGGCCTTGTCCCCGTCCCCGCAGCGACCACTAATTTTTCTCTCCCCGTTTCGGCAGGCTACCTACGGCTCGCCGCAGGTAACAACCACCATGTCATTCTCTAAGAATTATATTTTAAGGCAGGAATTGTTAAATGGTATTTACTCTGTCCTTTTCTGAGAAGAAGTTATTATTTTTAACACTGTCTATACTGTGTGTCATCACCAGGTCAGTTTTTACAAAAGCACAGTTTTTACTGACCAGGCAAATTCTTACTGCTGTACTGAAGGATCATGCCTGCCTTTGTTTATCATTTTCTTGGCACAGCAGTTCAGGCTGGATTCTATTGCCAAGGTTTTAGGACATTCAAAGGCTTCTATGATGGAATCCAATTTTCATCTTAACAGTGGAGAATGCCTGAGGAAAGAGCGATTCTGTACAGAACAGTGGGTAACCTGTATCCTCAAAAAAGTTACCAGCTAACTTGTTCTGGTTTTCAGAATACCACCAGCTAAAGCAGTGATGAAGATAAAGAATGCCCTCTCATCCAAATAGACCACAAAGTTCCATTCCTTCTTTCCACAAACAAACAGACAAGTGGGAACATACATATTGTCTTACCACAATTAGGGAACATAGAATTATGGTTTGGGGGGCAAAACTCTTTTGTTGAGAATGCTTGAAGACTTAATCATTACATAAACTGAATTCAAAACAGATGACTATTGTAGGATGGAAGGAGGCTGCCCCAGAACCTGCTTTCTCTGCAGTGGTACCCAGCTTAGTTAGGGAAAGAGTTTCCATTCTAATCAGGGTTGTGTTGCCACTCAGTGGAGCCCAGCTTCCCTCATCTGATTAATAGAAAAATGAAATAATAGGCTATACACAATTTGTAGACATGAAAAGTAGAAATAAAAATAATCTGTATGAGATTCTTTTTTACTGGCCTAAATGCATTAGGGATTTTGGATAGGAAAACAAAAAGTCCTCTAATCTAGCGAAACACAGAAAAGCCTGGTCTTAGTGAATGATATCTTTAAATTAAAGGTTGAACCCATAACTGATCTAAAAGGAAGACAATGTTTCTTACTCCGTAAAAGGGCAAGCTCTTCTGATAGGAATTGAATGCACTGATGGAGCACTACAGGGAACTCCAAAACAAAATGAATACACAATTGTTATTTTTCTTTTACTGGAAGGCTTAAATGTTTTCTTATTGGATTTACTTTGTAAATCTATTGAAATATGATAATAAAAACAATTACAAGGATTTCACCCATACTGTGCCTATGGCAAAATGCTTTGTAAACAGAGCTCTCTGACTAACTATCCTTTCATTCCTGCCCTTCCAAGTCAAGGTTTAGAAAATAGAAAAACAATTCCAATATCAACGGAAGACAGAATAAAAGTAATGATTTCAAGGACACGATGGGTAAATCCCAAAATAACTGTAATTACATGTTGTAAGAACCCTTTGTAGATTTCAGGTTTTGAGCAGTTCACTTTTTCAGCCGCCAAGATATGTTAGCAGACTGGAAACATTTGTCTGCAATCCTTGGGAACTGGGCAGTAATAATGGAGCATGCAGAGGAGATGGGATGGAGGTGGAATCTGGCTCTGATAACTGCTGTGGCTCTGCTTGGAAAGAGTCATAAAGACGCAATCCTTTACGTAAATGAGAGATTAGTAGAAAAATATTTCGTTTTTTATCAAAATATGAGAGATAAAGCTTCTTTTGTTCCTGTGGAGGATACAGAAGGAGGCAGCGGGGAGAGAAATACATATTAAAATGGCAAAAGTGCAGGTGTCAGCTCGAGAAACCCTCAGTAGAGAAATCACTGAGTCAGCAAGATCCTGTTTAACATCTTAGACATAAGTTTCACCAGTGCCAAGTCCAGAGAACCAAAAAAATACAGACTTTTTCCCTGGCACCTTGAACAGCAGCAATTGCCTGCCTGTTATGAGGTCTAGGAAATTTCAAATAAAATATTTTTTTAAAGAATGCCTTGTTTTCCTGCTCACCAGCCTAAGACAGGCTGTTCAGGAACTAAGGAAAAAACCTAAAGTATGCACTTCAAAGATAGACCCCAGAAAGACTTATTGTACAGAGTGTACACTTCACTGTGCACAAAAACCTTGTACTGATTGTAAGGGGATTTACTCATACAGAGAGAATACATGATATCAAAGTGTGAATTCCTTATGCAAACAGAATACAGTACTTCTAAAACACCAACATGTGTACAGTTAAAGCCAAGTCTTGAGTTAGTCCATATAACATTAGAACATAAGGGCAAGAATAAGTCAGTGAAAGAAACCACTGAAACATGAAATAGAATCCACAGGATAATGAGGTATGAAGTAGAGAATGACACGGGGACAAATTTGTCCCCGTCCCCGCAGGAACTCAATTTCCCTGTCTTGTCCCCATGAGTTTTGTCGCTGTCCCTGTCTCTGCCCCATTTGTGTAAGCTCTGTCTTAATTGCACAAGCCTTGTGCACTTTTTGAGGCTTGCGCAGATGAGGATGGAGTTTGCAGGAATGGGGCAGGGACAGCAAAAGAACTCGCGGGGATGGGACTGGAAAATGAGTTCCCGCGGGGATGGGGAAAAAATTGTCCTCGTGTCATTCTCTAGTATGAAGTTAGGATCTTCAGAAAGGGAGATGATTGCAGCAAGGAACCCCAGAAAAAAAGGTAATTACAGGTCAATCAATTATCGTATTTTCACTCATATAACGCATGCGTTATATACGATTTTTACAAACTGTGCATAACCTTGCGCGTTATACGCATGAGCGCGTTTTACAACATTTTTTTTACATAGTTCCCCCCCCCCCGACGTCCGATTCACCCCGCAGGACCGCTTGCACCCCCCCCGACGTCCGATTCACCCCCTCCCCCGCAGGACCGCTCGCACCCCCACCCCGAAGGACCGCTCGCACTCCCACAGCCTCCCCCCCATCATGGAGAAGCTCCTACCGTTCTCCTGCTGCTTCCTCTGCCGGCGGTCCCGGCCCTTCTGTGAGCCCTGCGACTACGCTGCTTCCTCTTCTGGCGGTCCCGCCCTTTCTCTGATGTCAGAGAAAGGGCGGGACCGCCGGAAGAGGAAGCAGCGCAGACGCAGGGCTCACAGAAGGGCCAGGACCGCCGGAAGAGGAAGCATTTCAGACACAGGGCTCACAGAAGGGCCGGGACCGCCAGCAGAGGAAGCAGCAGGAGAACAATAGGAGCTTCTCCATGATGGGGGGGGATGGGGAGGCTGTGGGGGTGCGAGTGGTCCTTCGGGGTGGGGGTGCGAGCGGTCCTGCTGGGGGGGAATCAGACGTCAGGGGGGATGCGAGCGGTCCTGCGGGGTGAATTGGACGTCGGGGTGGGCATCAGGCTTTCAGGGTGGGGACAGGACTTCAAGGGGGAGAGGAGAGTCGGGCGGGCCAGAGGAGAGTCGGGGCGGCCAGAGGAGAGTCAGGGCGGGTGAAAGGAGAGTCAGGGTGGCCAGAGGAGAGTCGGGGCGGGCAAAAGGAAAGTCGGGCGGCGACGGGAGAGTCGGGGCGGCATGCGCGGTATACGGGTGTGCACGGTATATAAAAATTTCTTTACATAAATTACAGTTTCCCGCGCGCTATACCCGTGTGCGCGTTTTACATGGGTGCGCGGTATATGAGTGAAAATACGGTAATATAGGTAAATCACAATTGATCATCCTATATCAACCACCCAGCCCAACAATTTGTCCCAAGTAGAGGCCAATAGCAGCCTAGCAGATACTTAAGGAAACTTAATCTCGACACATTACACTTAGTTATCTGCAAGAATAAAGCAAAACCTCACCAGCTGACACTTCTAAAACACGGAGCTAAACTTATTCTATGTTTGAAGAGAATGACCTATTTATCCACATCTTCTCAAAAGGTCATCACAAATTATACGGAGTTCCACTCTGCAGAAACTGTAAAGTAACAATAAAAATGCAAAGTTGATCCCCAGGAAGCAATTTCATCCTCCATTACATCATTCTAGAATAGTGGTTTTCAACTCAGTCCTTAAGACCTCATGGCCAATCATCAGGTTTTCAGGAAATCCATAATGATTATGCATAAGAGAGATTTGCACACCAAGAAGGCAGTGCATGTAAATATATCTCAGGATATCCTGAAAACCTGACTGGCCAGATGGTCACCGAGGACTGGATTGAAAAACACTGCTCTAGAACAGAGATTCCTGCCTACTCAGCCCAATTCCAGAGAAAAAAGGCATGGCTAGGGCTGGACAACAAGTATCAATTATCCTGAGAAATTCTTCAGCTATGCATCACCCCCTTTCCTTTTCATGTAACATAGTAACAAAGTAAAATAGTAAATGAAGGCACATAAAGACCTCCATAGTCCATCCAATCTACCCAATGAGATCAATTCATAGCATCTGTTACAATATAACTTATGTAACTCCCTTGTTTGCACACCTAGGCTGCCTTGTGTAAGCTTGGGAAGCTGGGTGGAAGGGGCACACATCAAATTTGTTGGTTTGGGACCAGGATTTGTACTTAGAGGCCATAGCGAGCTGCTTTAGACATTGACTCCATAACACAGAAGACACAGAGTACCGTAGGTTTAAATGGTCAGTATTCTTAATGGAGAAGGGTAAATAGTGGGGTTCAATAAATATAATATCCAGAATGCTAAGAGGAACAATTCTACAACCAAGAAGATTCATTAAATGAAACACTTTATTGCAAACATTGGAGAGAGCTGTCCCTTTAGAGCCAAATATTAGTGTAGACTTATAAAAACCAAACTGTAAGGTATTTTTAGTAGTAAATAGTGGGGTTCCCCAGGGGTCTGTGCTGGGACCATTGCTTTTTAACATATTTATCAATGATCTAGAGATGGGAATAACTACTGAGATAATTAAATTTGCTGATGACACAAGTTGTACAAAGTTGTTAAATCGCTAGAGGATTGTGAAAAATTGCATGAGGGACTTGTGAAGCTGGGCATCAAATTGGCAGATGACGTTTAATGTGAGCAAGTGCAAAGTAATTCATTTTTATTTATAAACATTATTTGGTATCTATCCTGTGGGTCACTTGTGACTGTATAAACTCTTTGTGAATTGTTTTTATGACTATTGTTGTTAAGTTATTTGGATGCTTATTAAACTACAAACTGGTACATCCGATCTTCTGTTCCACTATCTTTTTGTTGTTTTGCTGCTATTTGGATTTTGTGGAGAGTTTTGGTGCTATTTGGATTTTGTTGTTTTGTCTTATGTAATACACACCACAAGGCTTTTTCCGGCTGAACCAAAACTTTATTGCTCTCCAAATGATTAAGGCACAGTACACTTTCCTCTTTTCCTCAACTATTTACAGTTCTCTACTCCTCTCACAAATATATGTAGATACCTTTAAAAATTAGGCATCCCAAGTCCTCTAAATTTTCTTCACACTTCTACCTCTAACCCTCTGTTGTAGTTCCTTCCTATTTCTCCTACTGTAAACCGCGTCGAGCTCTACGAATGTGGAGATGATGCGGTATACAAACCTAAGGATTAGATTAGATTAGATTAGATTAGTTCCCTTAAATTCTTCCAACCTACTTAATGAGTTGTTTAGGGTCCTATTAACACACAGGAACATAAGAATTGCCATACTAGGACAAACAGAAGGTCCATCAAGCCCAGTATCCTGTTTTCAACAGTGGCCAACCCAGGTCCCAAGTTCTTAGCTAGATCCCAAGTAGTAAATCAGATCTTATGCTGTTTATCCTAGGAATAAGCAGCGGATTTCCCCAAGCCATCTCAACAATGGCCTGTGGACTTCTTTTTTAGGAAACCATCCAAACATTTTTTAAACCCCACTAAGCTAACTGATTTCACCATATTCTCCAGCAATGAATTCCAGAGTTTAATTACATATTTTGAGAAGAAATATTTTCTCCAGTTTGTTTTAAATCTACTACTTAGTAGCTTCGTCGCATGTCCCCTAGCCTAGTATTTTTGGAAAGAGTGAACAAGTGATTCACATCTACTCTTTCTACTCCATTCATTATTTTATGGACCTCTATCATATCACCCCTGAGCCGTGTCTTCTCCAAGCTAAAGACCCCTAGCTGCTTTAGCCTTTCCTCATAGGGAAATCATGCCATCCCTTTTATCATTTTTGTCGCCCTTGTCTGTACGTTTTCTAATTCTGCTATATTTATTGTTAAATATAGTGACCAGAACTGCACACAATATTTGAGGTGCAGTCAAACCAAGGGCATTTTAACATTTTCATCTTTGATTTCTATTCCTTTCCTGATAATTCCTAACATTCTATTTGCTTTCTTAACAGCCGCCGCACATTGAGGTGAGGGTTTCCATGTATCCTCAACAATGACACCTATATCTTTTTCCTGGGCAGTGATTCCTAACACAGATCCCAGCATCACATGGCTATAGTTTGGGTTCCTCTTTTCCAAATGCATCACTTTGCACTCATATTAAAGGTCATCTGCCATTTTGATGCCTAGTCTTCCAGTCTCACAAGGTCCTCTTGCAATTTTTCACAATCCTCTTGCGATTTAACAACTTTAAACAACTTTGTGTCATCAGCAAATTTAATGATCTCACTAGTTATTCCCATCTCTAAATCATTGATAAATATGTTAAAAAGCAGTGGTCCCAGCACAGACCCCTGGGGAACCCCACTATTTAACACTCCAAACACCTAGAGGATATACTCATTTGTTCCCTACTCAAAAGGAATTAAATTTCAATGTAATTTTATACTATAATTTCTGTTCAGCTCAAAGGGTGCCATAAGGAAGGGAGGAAAGAGCCTCAGACTCCAGCCTGCCACTGCTCATTAGCTTTCAAGCAGGCTATGTTTGTGAGCTACCTCATTGGCTCAAAAACCTCCTCCTCCCAATGATTCTCTATTGATTTTTTAAGCAATTAATTAATTTTATAATTTTTAATGAATGTTTTTAAATTAATTTATTTTATAATTTTTTTAAAATAAGTTTTTATATTAAAAAAACTCCTCAGAGCTAAATACTACACTCCAAACTTTCATAAGCTTGAAGGGGCCTAACAGAGATACTTGGGAGTGACCATAAAATCACTTCCTGCTAGTGTGTTAGAACTGCGATTGGGTGAGCGTTAACAAAAAATGTGCACAAGAGCTTTAAAATACACCACTTAAAATTAGAGTTTTGGCTCTAGAGGCATCTTTCTATCTGAAATTTCCTTGTAAATGTTTAGTTAAAATGCAAGATATTGAGTATGTTTTTTGGGACCCCATTCAATTACAACAATTTTTAGTTGCGAGAGAACAGA
The DNA here is from genome assembly GCF_902459505.1 of Geotrypetes seraphini. Lineage (NCBI taxonomy): Eukaryota > Metazoa > Chordata > Amphibia > Gymnophiona > Dermophiidae > Geotrypetes > Geotrypetes seraphini. The sequence goes on along the minus strand of NC_047093.1, from coordinate 87,316,541 downwards.
AATGAGTTGTTTCATTTTGCTGAGGAAAAAGGAGGAGAAATTTATATCCCAATTAAGTAAGGAATGATTCAAGGTTCGCTAGGATGAACTGAGAATCATTGTCCTTTATTTTTTCCTGGAAATTTGTTTGTTTAGAAATTGTAACATGTCTCCCCATAAATGTAGGCTTAAAAAGGAATTATGTATGTATGATTATGTATTGTTTATGAGATTTCCTTTTTTTTCCTTTGAATTATTGGATATTGTAAGTATTCAAAATTATAATAAAAAAAATAAAATAAAATACACCACTTATCTCTCTCCCTTGCAATTCAAGAAATCTTCTTCGTTCCACACTGCTGTTCAGAAGTAGCAAGTCTGCTAAGCCCGTAAACCAAAAGCCAACGAGGGCCTGCCAGCGTTTCGCTATGCTGCGTCGGAGCAATGAGGCTACTCTGGGCTTGTGCCACAAAATTTTAAAAAAACCACAAAGCACACTGTACACAGAGAAAATGTTAATTATCATTTATATTCAGGGTTTTTTTTTCCAAAGAGGTCAAGGCAGATGACTTTACAATATGCAATGTCACCTCGGTAACAACTATAGAAAAATAAGACAAATATAGTGCAAAATATATACAGCAGATATAAATTCTCAAAATTGACACATTTCGATCACTAAATTGAAAATAAAATAATTTTTCCTAACTTTGTTGTCTGGTCATTTCATGAGTCTCTGGTTGCCCTTCCTTCTGACTGTGCAGCCAATATTTCTTTCTTTCTGCTTCCTGCACGCTTCTGCTCCTGACCTCATTCCCTTCCCCAACAAATATCTCTCTCTGTCCCTCCATAAGTCCAACTTTTCTTCCTCTCTGCTCCACCCGTATTGGCAACATGTTCCCTCTCTCTCTCACTGCCCATCTGTCTTTCTCTCATTCCCTTCCTTGCTGCAAAGGGAGTGGGGAAAGACAGATCCAGGGTGCATTTCTCCCACCCCCCTCTACTGCCACATCTAACATTTCTCCCTCTCTCATCCCCCGGATCATGTGCAGCATTTTTCACAACTGCCTACCAGCCCCATGCCCATTTTTCCTTCTATCACCCCTCTCCAGCGCCATGCCACATCTCTCCCTCCATCACTATGTCCAACATTCCTTCCCTTGCATCCCCTTCAATCTGTCCCTCTGTTCCTTCTCCACTACCTTATCCAACATTTCTCCCTCTCATCCTTCTCTTCCCTATGCTTCTCTACCTCAATTCTCTCTCTTTCTCTTTGCCCAACAATTTTCCTCTTTCTTCCTTTCCCCATGTGCACCATCTCTTTCCCTCTCACTCACACACTCATGCCCAATAATTCTCCCAAGTTAGTGCTTCCTTCCGCCTCCCTTTTGTGTCCCATTTTCATAACCCTTCCATTCCTTCTGTGTCCCGAGTTCATGCCTCCTCCCTGCCTTTTAGCCTTTGTCCCAAATTCTCCCCTCCTTTCTCCCTTTGTCCCATGATCATGCCCCCTCTCTCCCTTACTTGCTACAACGCGCTCGCTCTCTTCAGGGCTGTCCAGCTCAGCTGCTCCTTCCTGCCTTCAGCCACACAGGGATGCATTGTGGGCAATGGTTTTTACACGCTGCACATGGCTGACCCACGAGCATTCCCTCTGACATCAGCTCTGATGGCAGAGAGAAGGTTTCTGGATCAGTCACGTGCAGTGTGCAAAAGCCACTGCCCACAATGCATCCCTATGTGGCTGAAGGCCAGAAGGAGCAGCCCTGAAGGAGGTAATTGGGATCTTCCGCTGACCCGGAAGGCTTCCCTCTGACATCAGCTCTGATATCGGAGGGAAGGTTTTTCAGGTTGGCTTCGGCGGATGGGAGAATGCAGGGAGGAAGGCATAGAATCCCCAGCGGTGGTGGTGCTATGGTGGAAAGGGGTGGACAGAAAGGAAGGCATGGGATCCCCGGCAGTGGCTGGCGATTAAGGAAGAAGGGGGCACAGTGCCATGTACCCCCAACAAGTGGCTCATGCACCCCTAAGGGTAGGTGTACCGGAGGTTAAGAAACTCTGGTCTAGAAAACAAAGGCCAAGCATGGAATTTAGCCTGGCTCTTCCATTTGGTAGTGCACAGCATTTGCATCTAAACAACTGGATCAAGCCAAGTTAACGAGTTTAAAAAGAAACAATTGAAAAGTAAAGGCATCTACATTATCCTAAGTTTGACACAGGCAAAATTACAAACCTATGAATTTGACAATTGGGTCTATAAAACTTTTACTATGAACGCAAGAGTTGTTCAGAAACCATTCTGAAGACAATAAAGTTGGTTCGGACATAGAGATTAGCATACAGACATCTGGATGTTTTGTGCATACACCATTGCTAAACTAGTATCAGATGTTTGAAAAGCTTAGTTATTTCATATCCAGATACCAGTGCATTTCTCAATGGAAGAGCACAAGCGGGAGTTTGTAAGCAGTCTACATACATAGACAGTCCCATAAAACGAGCCACACAGATGCCTGATGGAATAACACCACATAATCAATTTATAAATCAGATTACATTCACAAATTGTGACATGGACAAAGGGTTGACCCAAGGGTATCTGAAACCCTAGGTGAACCTGCAGCTATGTATCCCCTTTCCTGGAGCAGCTAAAGGTCCTAACTCACATAGTCTATCGTCTTCTCTTCTCTTCCCTTCTCTAATCATTCCATCATCCATCATCCCACTTCCCTCCCTCTACCCCCCCCCCAGGGGCCAATATCACTTCTTCCTCTCTCCATGTGGACAGCATCCCACCAGGTACCCAGCATACCCTCTCCTTCCCTAATCTTTTGCCTTTGCTTCTTTACCCTTCCTCCAGGTGGCCAGCTTCTCCCCTTCCACTCCCAACTTCCTATTCAGCATCTCCTCTTCCCTACCCCAATCCCATATCCAGAATATTCCTCTCTTCCTAGCCTTCACTGCTGCTCCACTTTTTCCTAGACAAAAGATGAAAGCAGACTTAGTGCCAGTGTGGGGGTCTTTAAACACAGATCCACTCTCAAACACTACTACGTCTTACCCCTTCTGACACAAGAGTTCTTATTCAGGGGAGATGATACATTGCAGTACTTGTGTGAGGCTGTGTTTAACGACCCTGCATCAGTGTTGAGTTTGCTTTCAGTTTTGGCTCAGGTCCAGGAAGAGGTAGAGCTCCAGTGTCAGGACAGCAGTAACAAAGATGGGGGGGGGGAGGGGAGGAGGGGGGATGCTGAACACGAGGCAAGGGTGTTGTGAAGAGGAGAGGAAATGTTCTCCTGCCAATCCCTAATGCTTAGTCCAACTAGTGGTAGTACCATTTCTTCATGGACAGCCCTTAAGAAAGTGATTATCACAAAGAGAGACTATTAACAAAATCTGATAAAAATGTAGAACAGGACTCTCCAAACAGTCCTAGGGACATATCACAGACAGTAAAGTTTTCTGGATATAATTAATAAATATGCTCAAGTTAAACTAACATACTGGGCTTCCAATATACGCAAATTGATCTTATGCATAGTTACTGACTGGTTACCAGACCCCAGGATGGGTTTTTAAATATGTATCCTAGAAAAAGACTGGCAAAGAAAGTTTATGGCTAGAGAGTGGCATGCAGACAACTGATAAAGAGAGAATGCATGCATACAGACAGACAGACAGCCCACAGAGAGACTGGCATATAAACAAAAGATCTAGCAGAGTGACAGTCCATAAAAGAAAGGCTGGCAAAGAGACAACCAACAAAGGGTTTGGCAAACAGACAGCCCATAGAACACAAATGATTGTATTTTTTTGGAAAAAATATTGCAGAGGTCTGATGCTCTTCCAGATCATTCCTGGCTTCCTTACAGAACAGTCCAATTCCCAGTGATAATAATAATAAAATACATAAAAAAGGAAATATTTAAAATTATACGCTACAAGCTATGCTATCAGTTGCAGATTTTATATGCAGTAAATATATTTTAATTTTTGGAATCTCTCAACATTTAGCTGAGGAATAAAAAATACTGTATATATTCAAATATAAATTGAGGTAACCTTTTTTTCCCAAAAAAGGGGTAAAAAAAAGTTTCACTGGAATATAAACCAAGGGGCTCATAATCGAAAGAGAAAAATGTCCAAATACCAGCCTAAGTCTGGACGAACAATCCTCAAAAACGTCCAAGTGCCGATAATAAAAACGGGTTTTGGACGTATTTCTAAACGACCTAGGCCTTCATAGTGCTGCTAAACGGGGCATTTTGGGAGGCGTGTCAAGGGCGGGAGTTAGGCGGGACGTGGGCTGGCTTAGACTTAGTCGTACAGCATGTATAACCGAAAGTTTAACAACAGAGCCTAGACGGAACTTGGACGTTGTCACAAAAACCCACCAGATAAGCACTGAAAACACATAACACAGACCCCCACACACTACCCCAGTGATCACTAACCCCCCCACCCCCATAAAACTTTTATTCACAACTTTAAATTTCAGCCTCCAGACCATCATCACCTGGCCGCCTGGCATAGGAAAGCCTAGTCGTCCAGCACTGAGGCAGCTTAAGTCATCTTGGGGGTGGATTAGGGAACCATAGAGAGGAGGACCCATGCCCACAAGCCCCTGTAATCACTGCATTGATACTTAAACATGTGCACTCCCCTATATACCCCAAAAACCCTTTTTTACTGGCATATAAGTGGCTCCTGCAGCCATAAGGGCTATTGGGGTGGTAGATAAGTGGGTCTAGGGCAGTGTTCTTCAACCACCGGTCCATGGACCAGTGCCAGTCCACAAAATTTCCTGCCGGTCCACAGGGCCAGCACGTGCATCAGGCCCAAAACAGTGTTCTTCAACCGCCGGTCCACGGTGTGATCGATGCGGCATTATCTTCGAGCCAGCTCCCTGTTCCTAATTGATTTAGTGCACAAAGCCACGGGCAATGGCTCCTACGGGCATCCTGCGCCTGAACCAGAAGCCTTCTCTGCAGTTGCAACGTCAGAGGGAAGGCTTCCAGATGAGGCACGGGACATGCAATTCAATTAGTACTATTATGGGGGCGGGGTCTGGGGTGGAGATTGGATAGAGATGGGCGGGGTCTGGCCCACGACTTAGCCCAGTGTTCTTCAACCACCGGCCCACGGACCGATGCCGGTCCACAGAATAATTCTTTTATTTCTGCTGGTCCATAGGTGTAAAAAGGTTGAAAAACACTGGTCTAGGGGATTCTGGAGGTGGTTTGGGGGGCTTACCATCACCTATGAGGGAACTGTAGTGAGGAGAAGCCATGTCACCCTTTTTGTGATGTTCACAGCAGTGCCCTGTAAGGTACCCACAATTTAGGTGCCATGTTTGGCTGTGCAGTCCATCACTTTGCAGACCCCTCCCATGTCCAACAGGGCTTGTTCTAGGCGTTTTAGACTTGGACGGAAAGTTGGACGGAAATGTGGTATAAAGATGGACGATTTAGCGGCTTGGACGATCAGATTGGCAGGACGATTTTCGAAAGTAAAAAAAAGTTGGACGTATCTTTCGAAAATGTGTCTTAGGCTCTTTTTAACTTTGGATGACTTGCGAGATGGATGTAAACAGACTTAGACATCCCTTTCGATTATGCCCCTCCAAGCGTTTATTTCCAAGTATGGTAACAATCTCTCCCCCCCCCCCCCCCGGCACCAATAACCTTACCTTCCCCGAGGTGTCCTGTCCTGTCCTATCCTAACCTGTGCAATTTCCATTCAGAAAATGGGTGCCATGAGTTCCCACAGCAACCTCACAAGACTGCCATGAACTCACAGCAGACATCTTCTGAACAAAAAATACCAGGTACTGTAGGCTGAGGAACCCTATGTTGGGCAGCAGCAACATAGTGGTGCCACACACTGCACAGGAGAAGGCAATGGCAAACCACTCCTGTGCTCTGCCATGAAACATCACAGGGTGAATTCCTCACTGTACATGTTGCCATGAGTTAGTGGCCAACTCAGTGGCATAAACTATTCATTACCAATAGAGGCCATGTGTCCTATCCCATGATTTTTTAAATTTCCTAAGAAGTATATCATGCGTGGAATTGTCTCTCAGTAGAGTGGAGACAAAGACTGTGTCTGAATTCAAGAAAGCATGGGACAGGCAAGTAGGATATCTTAAGGAGAGGAGGGGATTTTGGATGCTGCAGATAGGCAGACTGGATGGGCCATTTGACCTTTATTTGCCGTCACATTTCTATGAAAGACTTTATTGAACATATACTGAAAAGCCAAATATACTGGACAGGGTTAGCTCAGTACATTGGGTTAATAACAGCTTTAAAGCATTCTAATAATTAGAAATGAACTCCCACTGCTGAACCCATGCTGGTTCTTCCCTATTAAAATATTTTTATTGAGGGGCAGAGTCAAGATGATGGCACTCCACTTTGCTTGAAGTCAGCATCCTTCTTATCTTGAAGAAATTTTCCTACTTCTGTTTTTGCTCTAGCATGGCAGTATCAGACCAATTATTCTTTCAGTTCCTACTTTACCTCAACTGATGCTGGACTCCTTCCAGTATAGCAAACTGCAATAGGTTATGTATAAGATCCTTTTGCAGCACTTCCGATTCAGGGAGACTCACTTAGCCTATGAAGTGATGTCTCCCTCAGTCCCCACCAACAGCCAGTTGCAGCTCTTCAATCTGCCAGACTAATGGAATATGTAGCAGAGGACGTGCCTCTTGTACAACGTAGATAAGCAGAGAAAGGCAGTCTTGGGAACAACCATGGTGAAAGGAAAACACCCCACTGAAGTAACCCTGATACTAAAGGGAACTCAACTTGGGACTAGAGGAGCTTTAGTTGCTGATTCTTGCTGATTGTAACTCCATCAAGCCCTCTCCTCCTCTGCTCATGCTGCTGCTTGTGATCCAGTAGGAAGCAGTAGCAGAGGGAAAGCTTCTGGGGCCACTGAAGGCAACATGTTTACTCCATTCATGTTGCTCATGGCTCAAAGACTGCAGGACTGCAGCACTCGAAACAAAAAATACCAGATCCTGATTGGGGGGCGGGGGGGGGGGGGGGGGGGGGGGAGGGGGAGAAGGCTTCTGTGGGAAGAAAGATGGGGAGGAAAGGGGAAGGGCAGATAGAGGGAGGAGATATTGCACATGGATGGAGAGGAGGGGAAGACATGGAAAAGTGGACAGATTGAGAAGGAAGCAGAAAAATGGAAGAAAGTTGAATGTTAAAAGTTAATGCCAAAGATGAATGTAGGGCAAAACGTGAAGGAAAGAAAAACAGCAAATGTATAAGAAGGTCCTGGAAACAGTTAAGAGCACACACAAGAAGGAAGTGCAGCCGGTGCCTGGGAAAAAATGATTAGAAAAATAAAATCACCAGACCACAAAGAAAAAATAATTTTATTTTCAATTTAGTGACTGAAATATGTCAGTTTTGAAAATTTACATCTGCTGTCTATATTTTGCACTGTTCAAGAAGAAATGAATTGGGTTTCAGTTGTGTATGTTAGGATGTTTAGTTTTTAGTCCTGTATTTGCATAGAATTCATTGTATGATCAAGGCCAGGTATTCTGGTAGGAATGAATGTTTGAGAAACATTATTGGCATCATGGCCTCAAGTAGGAAGATATTTGTTGGCTCTCCTTCATCCCTTTTGGACCCAAAACAGCAATTGCTTAAATATTAGCAAAGACCACTGTTCTAGAGAGACTTGCAGAATAAAATGGAGGAATATGAAACTCAATTTGTGTCTCAAACGGAGAGATTAGAATCACTTGAAAAAAGAGGAGGAAGCCTTTAAGACCTTAAATATAATACAAGGAATCTATGTGGTTTATATTAGATTAAGTTCTTGAAGTTACATTTTTTAAGGCAGATCTTGTGCTTGTTAAAGGGAAGTGGTGAAAGGATAGGAGGTTGTTTATAGAGGGATTTATTATTTATTTATTAAGCACATTCCACTTTGTCGCCACAAGGATACGATTGTATGCAATAAAAGGATTCAACATTTGGGAAAATATGCTAGACACCTGATCCTTAGGATTTTGGACTTTCCAAAAGTCCAAGGTATATCATTCATGGATTTATTTAAATGATATCTGACTGAAATTCTTAAGATGCCATCTGAAATATTGCCTTCATTACCAAAGAATTGAACCTTGAGGTATTCCACCTTTCTATCTTCTGAGTAAATTCCATTTAACACCACCCTTTGTCATCTGTCAATCAACCTATTTATAATCCAGTTCACCACTTTGGGTCCTAACCTTGGTCTGCTAAGTTTATTTCTGAGCCAGGCTTTACTGAAATCCAGGAAGACTACTTTTAGTGCATGTCTTCAATCCAATGCTCTGATAGCCCAGTAAAGAAATCAATTAGATTCATTTGGATACAATGTAGATCACTATTCTTTCCTTCAACAGAGCCTCCATTATTTTTTCAACCACTAGCCTCTATTTTCAGAATAGATAACGGAAACAAATAATTCATCTAGTTTTTCTGCTTCTCCCAAGTGTCCCTTTCATCCTGCTAAGGCCTGTCACTTCTTTCTGTTCAATATCACCAAAATTTGCTCCTTCCTTTCTGAGCACACTATCCGGACCCTTGTTCATGCTCTCGTAACCTCACGCTTAGATTACTACAATCTACTTCTAACTGGTATCCCGCAGTGTCGCCTCTCCTCCTTGCAATCTGTGCAAAACTTCTACCAACCTCGCTACGCTCATGTCACCCCTCTCCTTTAAATTTTAGATTATATTTTAATATATAGTTTTGAACCTTGTAGATCATATATTCACACTTTACATTTGATTGAAATTGATGGATATAGTGAATAAATTTATACATATACAGTTGGAAATATTTGAATGATTAAAAGGACTTACATCCTAAAGAAACGGCACAAGAATATGATATCTTAACTTTCTGTTTAGAATCAAGAGAGGCAAGGAACTGGGTTATTCTCCTTTTTTGAACGATAATCCTCAGATTCCATAAAGGGCACTCAAGTTTGTGCATCCAAATTAAGGCATGCACAACTAAACTGAGTGATGAGCAAATTAACATAAATAATTAGGCACTAACTATTATTGAAGTTAATTAGCACCAATTTGGATTTACGCATGCATCATGCTACATATTACTCTATAAAACTGCATGCCCAAATCTCATAGCATACAATCCAAAAGAAGTGTGGCCATGAGAGGGTATGGAGGGTCAGGGGCATTCTGGAAATTTGCATGTAGTGTTATAGAATACTGTGGATGCACACTCAGATTGGAAGCCAAGAATTACACCTGGTTGCAGCAGGCTTAAGTCCTGGATCCAAATCTGGGCACAGAAATCAACACTACATGCTATTTTTTAGTTTCAACAATTTTTATTGAGGACTACACAGCCAAAAAATGATAAAACAAATCATAGAACAGCTCAGGTAATCCATTTGTAAAGAGAATTACAACTATCTCTCCACCTTGTGGGAATCTGTCCATGTTATATGATATCAAACAAGTAAATACCCACCATATAAAACTAGCCCCCCCTCCAAACCAGCTAAAAGACAACTTCCTGTAATACTGTACTACCCCAAATACCCCCCAAGCCACCCCTCCACAGCTCATTACACAATAAAATACATCCCTTCAGCGATAAGATAAGTATGGTTCCTACACTTTCATTAAAATACATTTTCTCTTGAGAGATCTCTTGGCATCTGTGGCCTCCCAACTCACCAAAGCAATGCCAGAAATTAGGAGGGGTCTAGTGTTGTCCAGTGCTGCAAAATACATTTTCTGACTACTAAATTTTACAACACAGAAATCTTGTCTCTTTGGCCAGAGTGCCAAAGGCTCCAGGTACATCAAGCACCAATTGTTCAACTGTGCCTTGCAAGGAAGTCCCAACCACCCCACGCATAAAACTAACAACATATTTCTAAAAATCTTGAATTGGAGCACACCACCAAAACATATGTCCCAGGGTCCTTCCAATTGTCCACACTTCACACATTGCTCATCAAGTATCTGCCCTCCACAATGATAAAGTTGCTTCTGCGAAAAATAAGCCCGATTCGGCACTCTGTAGTAGCACTCCTGTAAAGCAGCACTGCGAAACAGCTCCCCCAAACCTAGTAAATGAACTCCCAATCAGACAATGATAGGTGCAAGTCTTTTTCCCACCCTCTGCAACGCGACCTCATGTCTATAATGGGAAAACATCAGTATCTATTCCCAAAAAATGCATAATTGTCCCCCCCATATGTTTACCCAATTGCATATGATCTAGGGTTGCCCAAAAATGCTTAAGTTGGCAGTATGCAAATCATTTCCCCCATCTAGCTCCTACCCACTGCTGGATATCTTCAAACTCTTTTAAAGTCCCATTATCATTCAAGATATGTTCCAGTCACCATATACCCTCCCGTTCCCAGTGCAGAAACCCTGTTGCTGCTATTTCCTTAGGCTAAGCTTTAGATTTGAGGTTTCATTTGATACCTTATCCACCAGGGTCCACTGATGAAGGCGTGTTTTACTGAAACACGGACCGTGTCGGGTCCTGTGGTTTGGTTCAAGGTGGTAACATTGACTGCATTTGTGATTCTTGATTAATAAATTTAGCCTGCATTTTTGTACATCCATCTGCAGTTTTTCTTTGTGTTGTGTAAGCTAAATCCAACCATTAATAACTCAGGCACATATACACATAGCCATATGTAGATCTGTGGACAATTCTACTCAGTTCTTTCTGGCTTTTTATGCAAAACATTGCTTACTTGTACAGACTGTCAGGTTCCAGGCACTTAAATATGACAGCATAGATATTAGTTTCTGGTACTTCTCCATGGCCTCTGCCTGCAGCAACACATGAAGATCCCAGGCCCGAGAGCAAATCTTCAGCAAAACTCATGAATTCACCTAAGCAACAGGCAAAAGGGGGGGGGGGGGGGAGGGGAGGGAGGGATAGAAATAGAAAAAAAAAAGAAAGGGTTGAACAGGGAGAGAGAGAGAGGAACAGAGAGATTAGTTGAAATAAGTATTTACGGTATATATCAAATTCAGATCTGCCCGTTCAGAATATCTAGAATGCATCTTTCCTAAGTACCTTGCTCTAAATTGACAAAAATTGTATATTGATTATTGTCTCTAACCAGTGTCTACTGTTTCAGGATACAAAACTCTATATTGTTAATATAGCATTGTGTGCGTTATGAAGAAAATCTAGCCTACTCTAAAGAGAGGGGCCAAACTAGAGAATGGTGTAAAAAAAACAACTTCAAACTCTCAACAATGCAATTGGGACTGTGGGTTGCTATCAGACCGTTGAATAAAAGACCTTAATTAAGGGGTCCTTTGATCAAGCTGCGGTAGGGGGTTTAATGCACGTTAAACCACCTGCCACGCTAGCCGCTAACGCCGGCATTGAGCAGGCGTTAGTTTTTTAGCCGGCCGCGGGGGTTAGCACATGATGAAATGTCCGACGCGCAAACCCCGCTAGCGCGGCTTGATAAAAGAACCCCCTAAGATTCTTAAACTTAGGGCTGTTCTATCAGTTTATGGGAACTTCTCTTCGATCGTAAGAGTTCACCAGGGTCTATTCACGCATGGTAGCACCCTAGGGTGCCTGGCAGGAATAACCCACAAACATCCTTTATGTCCAGCCCTAAGTATATTTTTTGGAATTAAATCAAACAACAGCTGGCGCCTTGTGTAAAACAATTTTTTCAAGTCCTAAAACAATACCCACAATGCCAAGTGCATAATTAAGTGAGGGTTTGAAAAATATTCAGCAATAATGAAAGTGACGCCACACGTAAATAGGACTGAGTTTTATATAGTCCAGTTTGGCTGCTTACCTTAGGCTTAGGCTGAATATCAGTACTTAACCACATAGTTGCCGACTCTGCCCCAGATCACCCAGAAAATAACCAGCTTTGAGTTTAATGGTCTGTGATGATATTTGACAGCACTAACCAGATAAGTGCTGCTGAATATCAAAGGATAGTCCTCAAAAAAAGAGGACACGTGGCCCACCCCATTCCACCCCCAATATGCATATTTTTCCTGGCATTGCCATGTTCTATTCCTGGGATGAGGAATGGAGTAAGAAAAAAAAAATTGGTGCATTAACAATCAGGGTAGTTTTGTACAATCAAAACTATGGGGCCCTTTTATTAAGGTGTGCTAACTGATTTAGCGTATGCTAAAGATTAGTGTGATAGTGTTGTACTTTCTTAAATGGGGAACTATCCTTGAAACAGCATAGAATGCGAAACGCTGAATTCACATCGGAACCCCATTCAGTGTATCTTCTTAAAGATGAGATAAGTTTTTCATTAAATTTAACATATATTTATTTAAATTACAATTGAAGCCAAGAAAATGGTTTATAGGCCGATGAGAAGGCGGGCTACTGTTAAGCTCTAGTGTTACATGAAATAGAACATTTGAGTATAACCGCTGAGGCTGTAGAAGTCTGATGAAATGACTATGAAAAAATGAAATACTAGATGAGATGAACAAAATTTTCTGTAAATTCAAAGTGGTACTGATAATAACTAAATAGAACAGAGTATGGAATGATTTATATTGACTATTTCCAAAAGCTAACATTTAAATTAATAAATGCAAAATAAAATTATTTTTTCTACCTTTGTTATTTGAACACGTTTTGGGTTTTTTTGGTAATTTACTTTGACATCGTGTGTCTCTTTTATGTTTTTATCTGTTTCTTCTGTTTGTGCAGGGTCTCCTGTCCCTCTGACTTTTCTTCTATTCCCAGGTCCACCATCCTTATTCCTTCTGCCTCCCTATTTGCCCTACCCAGCATCTTCCTTCTCTGTCCCTGACTCTATCCTACCTCCATGTCCCCATCTGCCCTTTTTTTCAGCATTGTCCCTCAGTCTCCTAATCTCCTCCATTTTCCAGCATTGCCTCTATGTTCCACTGTTCCTATCCTCTCCCTTTCTACCATTGACAGTCTGCATCCCTGGCCCTTCTATCTTTCCTCACCCAGCATCTCTCTTCTATGTTCTTATCCCTCCCCATGTTCAGCTTCTCCCCTGTCTCTTCCCTTCTTCTAAAGATCCCCTCCCCCACCCCATCTCACCTCAAGGCCACATATCTTCTTGGCCTCCCCCCCCGATGCTGGCATCTTTTCCCCTCTTTCCCTCCTCCAATGCAGTGCCTTTCTTTCCTCTCCACCTGCTGTTCCCCATCCCCATGTTCCTCCTTACTACTCCGGCAGCAACGATTGCATGCAATCTTCCCCACATTACCGTTTAAAAAGGTACTGCGGGGAAGACTGTATCAAGTACTACAAGGCTGCTGTTAGAGATGGGACTGGAGCAGGATTCTATTTTCTTTGGGGGGGGTGGGAGGGGGGCTGCCAGACCTCTTTTTATTTATTTACCCAGGTTCCAGCTGATATTCAGTTGGGACTCACATAACTGTCTTATGTGGGTCTCAGCTGAATATTAGCCAGGACCCACATAAACCCCGGTGGCCACCACAGGGACAATTAGGCCTGGATATTCAGTGTTGTTGACTTCACATGGCCTTGCACTGAATATTCAGGGCTAATTTAGCCAGTGAGAGTCAGGTCTGGATTCTATAAACAGCGCCATCGGCAGCCACTGATGATGGCACCGTTTAAAGAATTGCGGCTTTGGGTAAGATAGGAGCTGGACATGTAGGCCAGGGATTTCAAGACCTATATTTCCAGCGCCTACCTTTCATGTGAATCGCACGTTAGCCAGGTTAGGCATCATAAAGTGTCTCTGTAGATGCAATGTAGGTGCTGTCTTTTAAGGTGCCAGTAGGCACCTACTTTTTTGTTTTGGAATGCTTTTAATTTATTTTTCAATGGCATTTTCAATATAAGCTAAGCACAGGTAGGGTGCTGTTTATAGAATATGGGCCTCAGTGTTTAAGTAAAAAAATGCTGACCACTGCCATCTGAATATTGACTAGTGTTTTATGAAGCCAATTTTCAGCCTCCCTACAGAATGTGCAGACCTGCAAGTCAGTTTTTAAAGTGAAACTCCACATAAAGTTTCTATTTAAAAACCATTTCCCTAGTGAGGACCCAGATAGAGGTTTTATCTCAGAAAAATACCAAGACATACTACCCATTCTTCTACCTTCTGTAAAACTATGCTGACGTCTGAAAAAACCAGACAGTTGGCAAACCTATCCTGCTAAGTCTTGAACATATCCCATAGGGCCCCCCCCCCTTAAATATGTGGACACAAGTATGTGCAAAGTTTGCCAGTGGCATAATCTAGCCCTGCTCATGACAGCAAATGCTATGTGGCAATATGAAACAATAAGAAAACTCTGATTCTTGAAGTAGATTTCATATTAGAATTAATAATAACGAAAAGAAAATAAAGGGATAGGGTTTGGGTGTGTGTACATTGTAGTGTGTGTGAGTGTGTGTAGATAGATATTCTGTGTGCTGGGCATGTGTTGCATCTGTTGGGAAAGTTGATGGGAATGAGAGAGACTTGTGGAGTAACAAGTTTGAGGGAGAAGGGTAGTTTACCATGAAGGGGTAGTTATGGTGGACAAGTTTGGGGAGTGGAACAATTTGTGGGGTATTAGCAGAGGGTAGTTTTTTAGAATTGGGATATTTTGTGGAGTGTAAGTCCTGTTGCAGGTAGGGTAGTTGTAGAATGTGGGTTAGTTCATAGGGCTTTTTTGGCAGGTAGAGCAGTTTGTGGGTTAGTGGAGTAGGTACAGGGGTAGTTTTGGGGATTGGGACAGTTAGCAGCCATTCGGAAAATGGGCCCAGGCAGCAGCGCAGAAAGCACGCTCCTGCCGGCACATACACTGCTGGACCACCAGGCTGTTAGTTTACAGATCGGGATGGTGCAGATTCATGAGATAAGGGGGGACGGGTTCTTGATACAGCCTATCAGCGAAACATGTCGAATGATAGGCCCCTTCCCGATATGAACAACAAAACAAAAAGATAAATTTGTAGCTCACTGAGCTTTAAAAATTGATTAAATTATTGAATATAGCACTTTCACTAAATAAGCACTTTGTGGTATATGAAGCACTTTATAGAAAAGCACTTTACAAAAAAAATATTAAAAGAACTAACAGCGGGTCCAATGAGGAGGCCAGTGCCGAAAATACTGTAGCCATTGAAAACGCCTGGCTGATACTGGCACTTCTGAGGTCCTTGCTTTACTGAATTATTATGATACTATGGTGATTTGAATAGTTGGTTGATACATTTGACTGCCTGATAGTGCTGTGAAGTTCAAAATTAGCACATGTCCATTAACGCGTAAGCCCTTACTATCACCTATTTGGTAGGTGGTAAGAGCTCTCACGCTAACCCTGTGCTATTCAGTCAGTGCACGCCAATGCCTATTCCCTAACCAATTAGCGCAGGGTATGCCTACTCTCTGCCCCCCAATATGCTCCTTGCACTAAAGAATAAAATGTATTTTTAATGTGTGGGTTGTGCACGCCAAGTCCATGGTTAGTCCAAGGCTTCTGAGCACGTTCTGCTAGCGCCATTTTTAGGCATCAGTAAGCATCTGTTAGCGCTTACCGCCACTTAGTAAAAGGACCCCCAAATGTACTATAACAAATATGCATTCCCATCAATTATGTATACAATAAAAATAAAACACATAACTCTGAATGCCTGTTTCCTGAACTGGTATCTTTAGCACTTATTGCTGATGTCAGCTTCTGATATAATCAAGAGCTCTGCATTCCATTCAAACAACATTTTAATGTCGTAAGATTACAACATTACTTTAACAACTGGATAAATAAAATATTTTCTTTTATACTCACTTCAGCTCCACACTGGTAAACTACAAGCACTTTTAATCATACAGTGGAATGAAATTAAATGTCAACAAATCCCATTTATGTTATTCTAGCTGCTTGGAAGTTGTGTATGATCTTGATGCACCATCAATCAATCTTGTCCTGTTTAGTTACAAATTTCAGCTTTGTACACATATGTCAGCAACAGCAATTCATAGAGTAAACCTACTGGCCCACACCTGCCTTTGGATGCCGGAAGTGACTTTAAAAACTGCCATGCAATATCTGCTATTAGTCACCTTTTAAGGATAATGACCCAAGGATATTATAGAGTGAAATTCTTTTTCTGTTTCTACCGTTCTGTTTAATAAGGTTTTGAATAGGCCTATTAGGATGAAGTCAGTTTCAAAATTTTAAAACCAAATTTTCTGCTGTCTGTATACTCTATCTTCTTTTAGGATTGCCCATTCAAAAACAGGGGAGCTGGATGCCAAAGGAATTTTTTTGGTTCCTATAGCAACTGAAATGTAACTCATTATTTCTATTTTTAGAACAACAGATGGATTGACCTCTGCTTGGGTCTGATTAGCTATTTAGTTTCATCTGCATAATTGACTTCTCCAGAAAGCATTCCGGAGCAGCTGGAGTTTGAAGGATGACATCAGTCCTTCACTCAACCCAGTGGGTGATGGGCACCAGTCCCTTTCTGCACATAACAGAGGGCCAAGAATGGGAATCCAAAGGATTCTGTGGTAGACACAATATGAATGGATGTGTGTGTTGGGGAGTAGGGAACATGTAACGGGGGCCTCTGCCAAATGTCGCAATCAAGAAAAACAAAAACATTTTGGTTTAAATTGTGTTGCATGCTGTTCTATTAGAAATAGGGGTGTTACATTGAATTAAAAATATAGGCTTCATTTGTTTCAAAATACAACTGTGTGTTTAATTTTTAGAGGCTCGTCTTCTTTTCTTGCCTGCAGCATGCCCCATGTAGCTAACCCGAAAGTCTTCTCCCGACGTCTGAGGGAAGGCTTCGCCTCAGTCACGTGCAACGAAACTTGGGATCACCAAAGATGAAACTTCAAAACCTTTTTCTGAATCAGACCATATGATAAAACTGTGCAATCAATGCACAGCACAGATATCAGTAACTTATTTCTTTGGTTCTTGATGTATAGAAATTCTACCCAACCCCATTTGTAGCAGCATTGAGTGGGCAGAGTTTCATACTGAAGGAGAGAGCAGAGATGTAGATTTGAGGAGGCGGAGCGCTCCTTCTCTGTATTAGCACTTTGCCCTCTCTTCGAGCATAAAATTCCGCCCACTCAATGCAGTTTTTAATGGCAATGACAATAGCAACAGAATTGAAAGGTAGGAGGCCCTGGGCAATTAGCCGGGTTTGCTCTGTTGTAGCTATGCCCCTATGTACTAGCCTTGTGAAATCGGAAAATATTAATTTGAAGGCTCTCTCAATGTCTATGCTCCCTTTTCTAGACGTAGCAGCAGCTGACTCCACGAAGGAAGTGACATTAAAAACCTGCATGGCAGAGGGCTTTTCATGTGTTTTCTTTCACAGAGAACCTCCCACCACATCACATGCTACTACGATCGATGCATTCTATACTGGGGGAGGTTCTACTCCCAATCCTTGCCCTTTTTACCTGCTGCCAGAACTTTCAAACTGCTACGTTAAAAAACAAAAGCTGTGCAGGTCGACAAGTCGCAGAGCTTAGCAGTGTCCACATTCGGCCCTGCACGTGACTGATGCGAAGCCTTTCCTCCAACGTCGGAAGAAGATTTCCGGGTCAGCTGTGTGTGGCATGCTGCAGGCAGGAAAAAAAGAAGACGAGCCTCTCAGCTCGAGCTGCCTCCAACCCCGCGGGATTACCGAGACCACGAGGAGTGTCCCCACGGGATCCCTGCGACCCAATGGGGAAATCCGTGGGATCCCTGCGGGTCCTGCGGGATTCCCGTTATCCCCATTCCCGTGCAGCTCTCTAATTGATGCACCTTCTTGTCCAGTTTCTCTACCTTGCCTAGATTGTAAGCTCTTTTGAGCAGGAACCATCTCTTCTATGTTTTGATGTACAGTGCTGTGTATGCCTATTAGTGCTATAGAAATGATTATTATTAGTAGTAGAATTAATATTAGTATTCATTTGTAATGTTTAATATCCAGTCTGAACAAGCAGGTCAAGGCAGTCTACAGAATTAATAGTATTTGTAAACTTGAAATCTTTTGATGGCCCTCAGAGCTTTCTTATATTCACATGACAGCCTTGTACATGAAAAAGATTGGAAACCACTGGTCTAGTGCTTCCTACTTTAAACAAACAGCATCCTTATCCTTAACCAAAACCACCCTGCAAAGCTGCAAATCATTCAACTGTTGATCAGTTTGTCCAAAGCGAGCCACATACTCGTATTTCTCCAAATCATCCAATGAATTAAAGTTTGCAATAAATGAAACTTATCAAGATGATCCAAAGGTTTTTTCACATCCTATCTATGGCTGACATCACTTCAGCCAAAGCTGATCCTAAAGTTCCAGCCAAAACAGGCTTTCTAGAACCTGATTGAATTTTTTGATTGGGTGACCAGAGAGCTGGATCGAGGACATATGCTAGATGTAGTTTACTTGGATTTCAGCAAAGCCTTTGATACAGTTCCTCATAGGAGGCTGTTGAACAAACTTGAAGGGCTGAAGTTAGGACCCAAAGTGGTGAACTGGGTCAGAAACTGGCTGTCAGACAGACGCCAGAGGGTGGTGGTTAATGGAAGTCCCTCGAAGGAAGGAAAGGTGACTAGTGGAGTCCCTCAGGGTTCGGTGCTGGGGCCAATCCTGTTCAATATGTATGTAAGTGACATTGCTGAAGGGTTAGAAGGAAAAGTGTGCCTTTTTGCAGATGATACCAAGATTTGTAACAGAGTAGACACCAAAGAGGGAGTGGAAAATATGAAAAAGGATCTGCAAAAGTTAGAGGAATGGTCTAATGCCTGGCAACTAAAATTCAATGCAAAGAAATGCAGAGTAATGCATTTGGGGATTAATAATAGGAAGGAACCGTATATGCTGGGAGGAGAGAAGCTGATATGCGCGGACGGGGAGAGGGACCTTGGGGTGATAGTGTCCGAAGATCTAAAGGTGAAAAAACAGTGTGACAAGGCAGTGGCTGCTGCCAGAAGGATTCTGGGCTGTATAAAGAGAGGTGTAGTCAGTAGAAGGAAGAAGGTGTTGATGCCCCTGTACAGGTCATTGGTGAGGCCCCACTTGGAGTATTGTGTTCAGTTTTGGAGACCGTATCTGGCGAAAGACGTAAGAAGACTTGAGGCGGTCCAGAGGAGAGCGACGAAAATGATAGGAGGCTTGCGCCAGAAGACGTATGAGGAGAGACTGGAAGCCCTGAATATGTATACCCTAGAGCACAGTTCTTCAACCGCCGGTCCGCGGACCGGTGCCGGTCCGCAAACAAAATCTTGCCGGTCCGCGAAGGATTCGGTCCCCGCCGCAACGAAAGGCCGGCGTCAGCTGACTTGCAACTTCCTATTGCAGTCGCTGTGCCGGGACTCCTGCCTTCGCCGGGACTCCTGCCTTCCACCGCGTTTGCCTCCTGCCTTGTCTCCGCACCTCCAGACCAGCAGCGGCAGCTCTGTATGCTTTTAACTTCGGCACAGAGCTGCCCCTAATCAATAGTTTAGCGCGGTTTCATAAGGCAGCCTCGGGGCCTTTGCTAGGCCGGCCCACATCGCATCATCGAAGCGGGCCGGCTATCAAAGGCCCCGAGGCTGCCTCATGAAACCGCGCTAAACTATTGATTAGGGGCAGCTCTGTGCCGAAGTTAAAAGCATACAGAGCTGCCGCTGCTGGTCTGAACTCTTGGGCCGCTGAAGGAGGGCAAAGAGCAGCTGTCCTGGAGGTTTCCCTTCCTCTCGCCTTTACAGGTCCCTTTTTTCCACCTTTTTTTTTTTTTTTCCTTCAAACGGCAACGGGCCCCAGCATCGACATCAATCAAGTAAGTTCCACTGTCAATCAAGCGGTTCTGCTCGGCCAAAGCTTCCCCTGTGACATGAGCCACCCTCAGGGGAAAGAAAGTGACCCACAAAGGTGAGGGGAAGGGGGGCAGATGATGGAAGTTGGGGGGGAGAGAGAGAGAGAGAGAGAAGGGGCAGATGATGGAATGGAGGAGATGAGAGAGAGAGAGAGAAGGGGACAGATGATGGAAGTGAGAAGAAGGGAGAGAGAGCAGAAGGCAGATGGATGTCAGTTGAGAGGGGAGAGCAGATGCTGAATGGAAGTGGGGAAAGAACACATACTGGATGGAAGGAGGAGATAAATAAAGGGGGAAGAAAATAGTAAGATAATGGAGGGGTGAGGGAAAGGGGTGACAAGCTGTGCGTAGACACAGTGAAAAGAGGGAAACAGGACTAAATAGTAAGAAAGAATTTAATTTAGATGGAGGCAGAAAATAGAGAAGGAAGACCAGAGAAGAAAAGGGAAGAGAGAGCAGAGAATGATCAGATCTGAGTGGAGGAAATGAGAAGAGAGATATGCTAAAAACCACAGGGGGGAGGGAAGGATAGAGATGCCAGACCATAAGGGGAACAGAAGGAAGATGATGGATGCTAGACCAAATTGGGGTGTGGGGGGGGGGGGCAGTAGGAGAGATGGCAGGGAAAGACAGACAGTGAATGGAAGGGGCAGATGCTGGACTGAAGAGACAGAGAAGGTTATCATGCTGCTGTACCGGGCCATGGTACGCCCTCACCTGGAGTACTGCGTCCAGCACTGGTATTTGAAGAAGGACACGGTACTACTCGAAAGGATCCAGAGAAGAGCGACTAAAATGGTTAAGGGGTTGGAGGAGTTGCCGTACAGCGAAAGATTAGAGAAACTGGGCCTCTTCTCCCTTGAGCAGAGGAGATTGAGAGGGGACATGATAGAAACATTCAAGGTACTGAAGGGAATAGACTTAGTAGCTAAGGCAGGGAGAACGAGAGGGCACTCTCTAAAGTTGAAAGGGGATAGATTCCATACAAACGTAAGGAAGTTCTGTGGTAGAAAGCTGGAATGCTCTTCCAGAGGCTGTTATAGGGGAAAACACCCTCCAAGGATTCAAGACAAAGTTAGACAAGTTCCTGCTGAACAAGAACGTGCGCTGGTAGGGCTAGTCTCCGTTAGGGTGCTGGTCTTAGACCCAGCAGTGGCAATTCTTATGTTCTTAGGGCAGACACTGGCTGGAAGAGAGTGAAAAGGCAATGAAAGCAGAAATCAGAGACGACAAAAGGTAGAAAAAAATAATTTTATTTCTATCTTGTGATTCAAATATATCAGATTTGAAATATGTATCTTGCTAGACATAATTGGGGAGTGCAAAGCCCAGGCAGTGCTTCTTTAGCTTCCAGCTGGCTTAGGGCTCTCTCTGACCAGGGGGCAGTTGCCCTAGTTCCACTCCCCTAACACCATTCCTGTCATGTGTGACTGTGGTATTCTGTTACTTGATATTTGTGTAGCATTCTGTAATAATTTGGCTTATTCAGTTTTCTTGATAGTAGAGGGGATATATGTGAAGGGGAGGGGAGACAGGGGTTTTGTTGATTTTGCCCTGTATTATTTGTATTTATAAAATGACAATTGTATAGAATATTGTTTCTTTTTATACTTTAATAAAATATGTTCAATATAAAATTATAACTATTTGAGGCTTGTGCGGATGGGATCAGATGGTTTGTGGGACCGAGCTTGCGGGGACGGGGCGGCGATGGATTTTAAAAAAAAATTTCAGTCTTAGTAGTTTGCCGGTCCACGAAATAATTATTTTATTTCCGCCGGTCCATAGGTGTAAAAAGGTTGAAGAACACTGCCCTAGAGGAAAGGAGAGACAGGGGAGATATGATTCAGACGTTCAAATACTTAAAGGGTATTAACGTAGAACAAAATCTTTTCCAGAGAAAGGAAAATGGTAAAACCAGAGGACATAATTTGAGGTTGAGGGGTGGTAGATTCAGGGGCAATGTTAGGAAATTCTACTTTACGGAGAGGGTGGTGGATGCCTGGAATGCGCTCCCGAGAGAGGTGGTGGAGAGTAAAACTGTGACTGAGTTCAAAGAAGCGTGGGATGAACACAGAAGATTTAGAATCAGAAAATAATATTAAAGATTGAACTAGGCCAGTTACTGGGCAGACTTGTACGGTCTGCGTCTATGTATGGCCGTTTGGAGGAGGATGGGCAGGGGAGGGCTTCAATTGCTGGGAGGGTGTAGATGGGCTGGAGTAAGTCTTAACAGAGATTTCGGCAGTTGGAACCCAAGCACAGTACCGGGTAAAGCTTTGGATTCTCGCCCAGAAATAGCTAAGAAGAAAAAAAAAAAAAAAATTTAAATTGAATCAGGTTGGGCAGACTGGATGGACCATTCGGGTCTTTATCTGCC
The DNA here is from genome assembly GCF_902459505.1 of Geotrypetes seraphini. NCBI lineage: Eukaryota > Metazoa > Chordata > Amphibia > Gymnophiona > Dermophiidae > Geotrypetes > Geotrypetes seraphini. The sequence goes on along the minus strand of NC_047093.1, from coordinate 87,294,346 downwards.
GTCATCTACTATGTTACTATGTTACTAAGTTGCCCCTCCAGTCCTGGGTATTCCTTTACTCCCTTGCCGCCACATTGAGCAAAAATCCACCAGAAACCTCTGGTGAGGGTGGACTTACACAACAGTTATCCTGTGGCTTCGGGGAGTCTTGCTGGCTCAGCTTATCAGGGGGGGAATACCCCTGCCACAATCAGCTGAGCAGCTGCAGGAGGGAAACTCCCCCCTCCTCCACAAAGTTCCCCGGCAGTAAGGATGCTCCCTCCCTCCCGCTGGAACTGCCAACCCCCCTCAAGAAGACCCCCTTCTAACCGGTGACATCCCTTCATACTCCCCCAAATCTATGAATCACAAGGCACCCCTAAGTCCCCATGACACCCCCACCCCCACCTCCCCTTACCTCTGTAGCTGAAATTACAGCCAGAAGGATGTTTATACCCTCTGGCCGGCAGGCCCCCCCACTCCAAAATGGTGGGCTTTCCCCTTCCGTGTTCATTATGGGATACACCAGGGAGGGATCTAAGGCCCTGATTAGCTTTGATGCCTAAGGCTCCTCCCATAGGATTTTCCTAGGGCCTAAGGCTCCTCCTATGGGAAGGGTCTTAGCTTCTGAGCCAATCATGGCCTTAGGCCCCTCCCCAGTGCACCCCAGAATGCACCAGGAAGGGGAAGAACTTACATTTTGGAGTGGTGGGCCTGCCAGCTAAAGGGTGCAAGCATCCATTTTGTTGAACTTTCTACTACAGAGGTACAGGGGGTGTGGGGAAGGGTGTTGGGGGGACTTAGGGGTGCAGGGGATCCATAGTTTTAGGGGGGTCTGGAGGGGGTGTCACCAGTTGGGGGGGTGGTTGGAAATTTCCTGGGGGTAGCAGTAGGAGGGAGTGGGCATCCCTCCTGCAAGGGGACTTCTTGGGGGAGGTCAGCATTTTTGGCAGGAGGGAATGGGCATACTTCCTGCTGTTGTCTACATTACATTTTTAGAATGTCATCATTGTCTGTCAAAAATTCTCCAGAGCAACTGAGTAAAAGAGTTTTTCAGAAAGGAAACGTAAAATCCAAGCAAACTGAAAATGTCCCTTGAAAAATGGCAGAGACTAATATAAATTATACAATACTAGGGGCTCCTTTTACGAAGGTGCGCTAAGTGTTTTAGCGCATGCACCAAATTAGCGCACGTTATAGCGAGCGCCAACCGAAAATCTACCGCCTGCTCAAAAGGAGGCGTAGCGGCTAGCGCGTGCTATTCCACGAGTTAAGGTCCTAACGCGCCTTCGTAAAAGGAGCTCTAGATGTGTTTTACACAATAAGTAGGATCAGGAGATAGACGCCAAAGATTATAAAAACACTTGTGAACCCTTCCCGCTCTCAGAATCTGTTTCTTGTAGGGAATCAGCAGCTACAACAAGGAATGACAGATGGCTACAGAGTTAAGTGAACTGAGAAAATGGTACAAAGCATTTTACTCCTAAGTTTATTACGTGTTTACATTACATTTCTCCAAATTACATTACATTACATTAGTGATTTCTATTCCACCATTACCTTGCAGTTCAAGGTGGATTACATCCAAACTAAAACAAGAATTACATTCAAAATCTGAAGGAATAGAATAAGCGATGACATAAAATTTTTAAGGTAATAAAACGTTGGGTAAAGAGTTACCAACAGGAAGTAGAGGTGTTTAGGAGATAAGAATAGGGTGAATTATGTGGTTTTAGATAACGTTTGGTAGATAGAAGAATATTAGAGAGTACTAAAGGTATAGAGAGTGTTGGATGTTGGGTTGGGATTGGTCGTGCTGGATAGGTTTTATGTGTTTTTTGAAGAGTATGGTTTTAATATCTCTCTTGAAGGTTTTGTAGTTAAGACTCAAAGAGGTCAACATGAGGTAATACATACAATAATCAAAATATATTATAAATGTACTGTATATAATCCTCTTCTTCTTCTACAACTTCACTCCTATGTGTATCTTCCTCTTATTGAAAAATTCAATTTATTTTCAAAGGTCTTGATGTCCAACCCTATTCATTATGACCCACCACCCCACATCCCCATCCATATTATTTATAGCAATTAATAATGTTGCATGAGCTCATCCTGCCTGAGAAGGGAATAAAGCTGAATTAAAAGAATTTGCCAGGGGGAGGTGTCCCTTTTTTTGCCTGTTGTTGAAAAGTTACAATCCTTATCTGTGTCCTATGGTTGTGAGTTGTTATTCTCTTTACCAATAAAAAAGAAGTGAAAATAAAAATAAAAAGAATTTGCCAGATATCCTCCCATGTGTCATGTACATTCTCAGACTGTGATGCATTATTCTGACCTATGTATTCATTTCCCAACATAACCAGGTTAGCAGGTTTCCCCCAGAGTGCCGTGTGAGAGATGGGCGGGTGTGAGCCGAGATTGGGCAAGCAGGGCCTGCCCATAGCTACACCCATGGTTTATACCTGATGTAATGAAGGGTCCAGTGACTTGCCCAAGGTCACAAGTAGTAACAATGGGATTTAAACTGGGCTTCCCTGGTTCTCAGTCCACTCCCCCTAACCATTAGGCGATTGTACATGAAAAGACCATAAGTCAACTCTTTCCTCTTATTAAAACTTCATGACCCCAGCAGAGGACTAATCCCAATAAATTTCATTTTTACTTACTAAAAGGTTAAATATTGGCTAAGGCACAAGCCAAAGGTGCGAATTTTAGCACGCTTCTTTGTGCAGTTCACAAAAGAAACTGAAATCCAAACTGAGAACAAGAGCTACATTACCCTCACTTAGGGTTACCAGAACGTTTGTGTTTCCCCAGACATGTCATCCTTGTGGCGGCCTATTAGGGTGTAAGGGCGGTTTTCCTATTTGCCCTTATTTGTCTGGCTTTCAGCATTTATGTTATGTTATCGGTGGTATCAGCAGCGATTCTCACACTCTGCCTGCCACTGACTCGGAAGGCTCTCCGTGGCAGAGGGGCAGACTACCGGGTTAGCGGAAGGCAGCATGTGAGAGTCACTGCTGATACCGTGACCCAAAGAAGCAAACCTTGGAATATAGTGCACTTTGATCCTTCATTTCATTATACATATTCTCCCCAACTCTCTTCCATCTTTCATTTGGTTCTCTTTCCATAACTTCCTTGATTCTTCCTTGAATCACTGCCTCACTTTTCATCATTTACTACTTCTTTGCCCCTTTTCTTATCATTCTGTCTCTTCCTGTATCATTCCTGTGTAAAATGTCTTTTTTTTATTATTTATTTATCATTTTCTATAACATATCAAGTATCCACTTGTACAGAAAGGTGAAGTTAAGTAAAGAAACAAACATTACAAGTTATGATAATATAAAACAAGCATAATAAAGAAATTAAAACTTAATTTCAACTCAGGTCCTTAATACTAGGATCCAAGAAGTAGATTCTTTCCATTTTCTATCTCTTAAATTTGTTTTATTTTATTTTTAATTTTTTATCTTCTTTCATTATTTCTATTTCTTTGATTTTTGATCTTGGAAATGTATAATATTTTGGAATTATATGTTACTTATTTTTAGTTTATCAGGTACTTTAGCTAGATTGTGGGCCTTCAGGACAGATAGGGTAGTTTTTCTCAAGTACTTAAATTTCATTTTAGTTTGATACATTGTAAACCGCTTAGGTCAGTAAAATGCAGGAACAGTATATCAAATCTTAAATAAACATAAATGTTTGCCATTTATGGACTCCTTTTACTAAGCTGCGATAGCATTTTTTGCGCATGCAGAATTTTAGCGCACGCTAAACCCACACTACGCGGCTAGAACTAACGCCAGCTCAATGCTGGCATTAATGTCTAGCGCATGCGGCAATTCTGCACGTGCTAAGCGCGCATTAAAATCGCTACCGCAGCTTAGTAAAAGGAGCCCTATGTCTCGGTATTCACATTCCAAACACATTCCTTTGCTATGATTTAAGATGGAAAAAGAGAGAGTGAGAAGAGAAGAAAGAGAAACTGAGGTATTATAATTGTAGACTTGATATATTAGCATCTTTTCAAAGCATAAAATATAGTAAAAGTGAATTGATTTTTTTACTCTTTCAAAAAATTCAAAGACTAGGGGACACTCAGTGAAGTTACATGGTAATACTTTTTTAAATGAATGAGGGAATACTTTTTCATTCAATGAATAGTTAAGCTCTGGACTTGTTACCAGAGGATGTGGTAACAGCGATTAGTGTAGCTGGGTTTTAAAAAGATTTGGACAAGTTCCTGGAGGAAAAAGGTCCATAGTTTGCTATTGAAACAGACATGGGAGAAGCCACTTCTTGTTCTAGGATTGGTGACATGAAATTTTGCTACTCTATGGGTTTCTGCTAGGTACTTGTGAGCTGGATTGGCTACTGTGGAAACAGGATACTGGGCTAGATGGACCATTGCTCTCACCCAGTATGGTTATTTTTATGTTCAATGGTTATAAAAATACAAGCCATTCATCTGCCTAGCATGCCCCCATCCGTGACTGGCTTGCCAATATTCTTACTAGAGAATGATTAGGGAAAAGATTTGTCCCCGTCACTGCCCTGTGAGCTCTGTCTAATCCCATCTGCAGAAGCTTTGACTAGTTATGATTTTATATTGGAAATCATTTTATTAAAGCATAAGCAGAAACAAAATTCTGCACAGTTATCATTTTATAAATTACATGTAATAAAGAACAAGGATCAACAAAAACCCTGTCTTTCCTCCCTCTCACAAATGTCCCTTCCACTATCAAGAAATCTGAACAAGCCAAATTACTACAAAATGCTACATAGAAAAATCATGCTAACAGAATACCTCAGTCATACATGGTAGGAATAGTGTTAGGGGCGTTCAACTAGGGCAACTCCCCCCTGGCCAGAGAGAGCCCTAAGCCTGCTGGAAGCTGAAGAAGGCGCAGCCTGTTAGTGGGCTTTGTGATCCCCAACTATATATCTAATACCAGTTCTGGCAGGATACACATTTCAAATCTGATATATTCTAATCACAAAATAGAAAATAAAAGTTTTTTTCTACCTTTTGTTGTCTGGTTATTTTATTGTCATGTTGATCTCAGGTCTTTGTTTCTGTTTCCTTCTGTCTTTTCTTAACACACTCACCAGGGTCTCTCCTGCCTATTTGACATTTCTTCTTTTTCCACCATCATCTTCCATCTCTGTGTACGTATCTTTCCCCATGTTCAACATCTCCCTTCTCTGTGTCTCCTATACTTCCCTTTCTAATATTTCCCTTGTATCCATCTCCTTGCCTTCATCATCATCATTCTACATCCGCATCCTTTCCCCTTGTGTCCAGCATCACTCCTCTGTATCCCTAAGGGCCCCCCAAGTCCAGCATCTTCCTTCTGGGTTCCTATTCTCGCCCATATCTAGCCATCTTCTCTCTGTGTCTATAAACCCTCCCATGTCTGGCATTGCTGCTCTATGTCCATTTATCACCCCCATGCAGTGTTCTCCTTTGTGATCCTGTCCCTATGCTCTCATCCACACTTACCATCTCCCCTTTTTTCGTATATCTTCCTGTGTCCAGCTTCTCCCATACATCAATGTGTCTTTCACTCTCTTTCCTCCCTCCCTTTGCTGTGTTCAGTATTTCACTTCCTCTTCTTCATCCCCTTGGTTCAGCATCTTCTCTTTCCCTTCCCTGCAGGTCCAACATTTCTCTCCCTTTCCTTCATCTCCAGTCAACTCCCAACGTGGATCCAGCACCTCTCTCTCCCTTCCCTCTAACTCCTCCTCCCCCCCAACAAGGGTCTAGCATCCTGAAGGTCCAGTCCCTCTGTCCCTTCCAGCCCCAACTCCACCCTTATGGATCCAGCACTTCTTTCTATTCCTTCTAGTTCCAGTCATGCCCTTTACAGGGCCAACATCCTCTTTGTCTCTTCTCTCCAGCCCCTAACTCCCTTCTACTCAGCCCCCAGACCAGGCCCAGCTCCAGCCCCTATCTCCCTTCTACTCAGCCCCCAGACCAGGCCATAGCAGCAGAATCTCCCCTCCCTGTGGTCTAGCAGCCCCTCCCCCAAAGCGAGTTGGCACACCTAAGCCTTCCTCCTCAACTCCCCTCTTAGCCATGCCTATTTTGCCTTTAGCGTCAACTACCAGGCAGAATAATCTTCAAAGGCCTGCACCAAGGCCTTCCCTTTGCTGAGTTCCTCAGATGTTTTGTCCAGCTAAACATCTAATTTTTTGCCATTTTCGAAAAAAAGATCCAAATTAAAAACATCCCAAACAAGTCATTTGCATGAATGAGGGGCCAGCATTCTTAATGGACTGGCTACACAGACATGGCAGCAGAGCAGAGAGGTACCCTAGGGAGCACTGCTGTGAACTTCACAGTAAGGGTGCCAGGTACATGTCACCATAACCTCCTTACATTATATGGTGAGCCCTCCAAAGAAACCCAAAACCTACTGTACCCACCTGCCTACCACCCCAATAGCCCTTATACTTGCAAGTGTCACCTAATGGCAGTACAATGGGTTTTTGGTAGACTCACACTTTCTACCTGAAGTGTACTAGTTAAGGTGGCATATGGACCTGGGTCCCCTTCTCTGCAGTCCACTGAACTACCCACCAGGCTATGCCAGAGACCTGTTTGCAGCTTTACTAGGACTGGCCATAGTATTTGCAGTTGTCTTAGAGATGAGGACCAGCCAACACGGTTTCAGCAAAGGCAGATCTTGTTTGACAAACTTGCTGCACTTCTTCGAGGGAGTAAACAGGCAGATAGACAAGGACCCAGTCGTTAATGTATATCTGAACTTTCAGAAGGTGTTCGACAAGGTTCCGCATGAACAACTACTTCAGAAAATTGCAAGCCATGGAATCGAGGGTGAAATACTCACATGGATTAAAAACTGGCTGGAGCATAGGAAACAGAGAGTGGGGGTAAATGGACTGGAAGAGCGTCACCAGTGGGGTGCCGCAGGGCTTGGTGCTTGGACCCGTGCTCTTCAACATCTTTATAAACGATCTGGACATAGGTACAACGAGCGAGGCAATTAAATTTGTGGACGACACAAAGTTATTCAGAGTAGTGAAGATTTAGGGGGATTGCGAAGATCTGCAACGGGAAATAATCAGGCTCGAGGAATGGGCATCGACATGGCAGATGAGGTTCAACGTGGATAAGTGTAAAGTGATGCATGTCGGTAACAAAAATCTCATGCACGAATACAGGATGTCCGGGGCGGTACTTGTAGAGAACTCCCAGGAAAGGGACTTGGGAGTTCTGATCGACAAGTCGATGAAGCCATCCACGCAATGTGTGGCGGCGGCGAAAAGGGCAAACAGAATGTTAGGAATGATAAAGAAGGGGATCACGAACAGATCAAAGAAGGTTATCATGCCGCTGTACCGGGCCATGGTGCACCCTCACTTGGAGTACTGCGTCCAGCACTGGTTGCCATACATGAAGAAGGACACGGTACTACTCGAAAGGGTCCAGAGAAGAGCGACTAAGATGGTTAAGGGGTTGGAGAAGCTGCCGTACAGCGAAAGATTAGAGAAACTGGGCCTCTTCTCCCTCGAACAGAGGAGATTGAGAGGGGACATGATCGAAACATTCAAGGTACTGAAGAGGATAGACTTAGTAGATAAGGACAGGTTGTTCACCCTCTCCAAGGTAGGGAGAACGAGAGGGCACTCTTTAAAGTTGAAAGGGGATAGATTCCGTACGAACATAAGGAAGTTCTTCTTCACCCAGAGAGTGGTGGAAAACTGGAACGCTCTCCCGGAGTCTGTCATAGGGGAAAACACCCTCCAGGGATTCAAGACAAAGTTAGACAAGTTCCTGCTGAACAAGGACGTACGCTGGTAGGGCTAGTCTGAGTTAAGGTGCTGGTCTTTGACCAAAGGGCCGCCGCGTGAGCTGACTGCTGGGCATGATGGATCAATGGTCTGACCCATCAGCAGCATTTCTTATGTTCTTATATACACTGTTTCATGCAGATATTTGAGAGGTGGGAGAGGGTCATTGACCACTGTGGGTGTGTGTGCAGTGGTGTAGTAAAGGGGGTGGTCCACACTGGTTACCATCTTGGTGAGGGTGCCAGCATTCCTCCTCCTCTTTGCCCCCCAATCCATCCCACTCCTCCCCCACCGCATACGTGCCTTCACTCCCCCCCCCCCCCACATACCTCTATCTCTTCGTCGGCGCAAGCAGCAACTCCAACCTGCTGCTCTTGCCAGAATCTGCTCTCCCTCTGACATCACTTCTGGGTTCCACACCTAGGAAATGATGTTAGATGGGATGCTGACGCAGGCAGCGAGTTGGTGTTGCTGCTCGTGCCAGGAAGTTCAAAGAGGTACGGGATAGGGAAGGCGGGGCAGAGATAAAATATTATCTTATGAAATGTATAACCAATAAACGAGCCTACTGGTTTTCTGCTTTGGAATTTAGGTTATGCTTGCGGTCAAGCTGGATGCCCCTCATGACTCTTTAGTCACATTAAGGAATGCAGAAGAACATGGAAATTCATTGGCAGTTTTGTTCTTGTAGGGAAACAACTAGCAAGGGTAGTGATCTGATATTGGAAGAGATGGTTATTATTCTTTGATCTAAAAATATTTATAACTTAGGCCCATACTAAATATGGATGGGAGGTGTTGAAGGGGGAGAGAGAGAAAGCACCAAATTTTGAAGTTTTTAGGAATTATGTTCCTAATCTTTTTGACTTTAGATCATTTTTTTATATTGTGGTTTGTCTCTGTGTGTCTCTGCTACCAGTATAACACAGCAGTCAGTGGGCAGTTGCGCATTTGCACTGTTAGTATTCTAACTGGGACAGTGCCATTTTAAAGAAATTTAGTAACACCAAGAGCTGGGACCTGCTCCAGAATTGTCTTTCTCAGGCATAAATTCTTAAAACCATGTCTTTTATAGCAGATATATGTAGATACATTATTATTATATATTGACCTTCACTCCTAAACAGTCCAGCTGTGAGACAGTGGTTTTGGGAAGAAATATTCCCTTTGAGGAGATTAGCAATTTAATATCTAAACTAGTTACAGGAAACAAGATGATTGCAAGAAGATTAGCACAGAGTCAACAACCATTTGGTTCTGAATGAGAGGATCTATGGTGTCATAAGAAGAAATATCTAATCTGACTGAACCTGCCATATCTGGGTTGCTCTTTGCCTATCTAGGTTCAAGGCGACTTACAAATCAAGAAGTTTACATTATGGGCTCCTTTTACTAAGCTGGGTTAGGGCTTTAACGCATGGAATTGCGCACGGTACAATGCTGCACACGTTAGACGCTAACGCCAGCATTGAGCTGGCGTTAGTTCTAGCTGCGTAGCGCGGGGTTAGCGTGTGATAATCTGCTGCGAACGCTAAAAACGCTAGCGCACCTTAGTAAAAGGAGCCCTATGTTTAGGAGTTATAGTATACTGCTTACTTTATACAGTCAAACCTCGGTTTACAAGTAACCCGGTTTGCAAGTGTTTTGCAAGACGAGCAAAACACTCAGCAAACTTTTGACTCGTAAACCGAGCATTGACTCGATTTGCAAGCCCCCACCCGACCTGACCTGACAGTGGGAACCAACAGTATTGCTCCCCCCGAGGCCACCGGCGCTGCTCCCTCCCTTCACGATCGTCTCCTCCCCATCTACCGACCGGCCCTGTCCTTACCCGTGTGCCACCGGAGTTAGAAAGGGTCTGCCGCCAGTCTGCTGCTGAGCCTTGAGCATCTGCGCATGCTCAAGGCCTTCTGGATCTCATCCTCACCAAGATTCTCATGAGACTCGAGATCTCATGAGAATCTCAGAGAGGGTGAGATCCAGAAGGCCTGAGCATGCGCAGATGCTCAAGGATCAGCAGCAGTCCGGCGGCAGGCCCTTTCTAACTCCGGTGGCACACGGGTAAGGACAGGGCCAGTCGGGGAGGTAGGGGGAAGAGGCGATAGCAGCACCGGTGGCCTCGGGTGGAGCATGGGAGTCGGGGTGCGTCCGGCAGGAGTGAGCCAGCACCTGCGAGTCCCAGCAGAGGGGGTAGTGGCATCCGGGTTGGGGGGGGGCAGCGTCCGGGAGCGGCAGAGCCAACAGTGTCCAGTCGGGCTCTGTGGTGGTGGCGGCGTTTGCTTAGCCAGCACCACCTGCAGTGAGAGGCAGCGAACAGCAGCAGAGGAGGAGAATTGGAGGAGCCGCATGGATGGGTCTGTGGCAGAGGCAGCGGTGGAGGCGTCCCTAATGGTAATTAAGTTTTTGGGGTTGTGGAACGAATTGTTCAAGTTTACACTAACTCTTATGGGAAAAGTTGCTTTGATATATGAGTGTTTTGGTTTAAGAGCATGCTTCTGGAAAGAATTATGCTCGTAAACCAAGGTACCACTGTATTTCATTGCTATAAGGTAGCTACCAAGATAGGAGATGTAATTCAATAGAGGGGAACATTGAGCTGTCATTAGAATTACAGTACAGCAGTTTGAAGTGCTATACAGTTGAGTTAGATACAAGTAGATTGGTGTGAACATGTTTTGTAGAGTTTGGGGAGGGAGTTCTTGCGGTTTCTGAAAGAGTGAAATGCTGTTAGGTTGCTATGGAAGAGAATACTTGTTAAATATCGATGGAGTATATGTTCTCAAAAAGGAAAGTCTTCAGTTTCTTTTGCAATCTGGGGTAGTTAGGTTCTGTCTTGATAATTATTGGACGATTGTTCCAGGTCTTGGTGCTGAGGTAGGTGAGTTAAATATGCACTTGTATTTTACACCTTTGGGAGAGGGAAGGATCAATTGAAATGTTTACATTTTCTGGCTGATATTGACCAGGATTTGCTGAAAAGGTTTATAAGTGGCTCTGCGGAGTTCATCTATAGGATGTAGAACATTACATTTTATAGTTTGAAGGTGATGCCAGCGTTAATAGGTAGCCAGTGCAGTCTACTGTAGTAAGGTGAGATGGAATCATTTTTTTTCAGTCTGAAAATATTAATCTTATTGCTGTATTTTGTATCAGTTCTAGTTTGCGCATAAGAGTTAATGCCAGCAGAGAGAAAGTTACAGTAATCCAGTTCAGATAGTGCAAGCCTCTGTATCAGTATGGTTAAGTGATGATCATGGAAGAAGGATCAGATTAGTCTTAGTTGCCTCATGCTATAGAAGGTTTTTTTTCCATAGGTTGGAGATTTATTTAAAAAATTATATACTGCTTAAAAAGTCTAGGCAGTTTACAATTAACATACAAAATAATTTTTTAAAAGAAAAAAAAAACACCCAGTACATCATCTATCTAACAAAACTGCTGCAACCCACTCTGCTGATCATTCATATCCTCTACATAAGTACACCAGTAAATAACTGTATCCTCAAAAGAGTAAAACAGTCTCTGATCTTATATTAACTATTGTTTGTAGACAATTCATTCACATAAACACTTCAACAAATAGTGTGTTGTCCATGGGGAGGATGGAGATGGCGGTGGCTAAACGACGCCTTATGTATACCTCCCATTCTACTCTTTGGCTCAAATTAGGAGCTATTTTGGATTCCCTTTAAAGGGCCCCGGTGGGTTCGGTACTTGGAAAACCTACTCTTGAGTGGGAGGGTGGAGGGTGGGATGGATGAGATTTTGTTGTTTTATGCTTCTGATCATTACTTCTGTGGGGTTGGGGGGTTGGGAGGGGAAAATTGTACTAAAGGCCTGTTTATTCTCTTATTGTGACAGTTGGTTGATAACTGTTGGTTGTACTTTGCATTACTGCTGCGCCTGTCTAACTTTTTGTATGTTAAAAACTTTCAATAAAAACTTAAATATTAAAAAGAAAAAAAAAGAGGTTTTTTTTTAAAAAAAGACATCTCTGAACTAACACAGGCAAAACCGACCTGACAATGTGTTCCATAATTTCACTCCAGCAACTGAAAACATAGGGCTCCTTTTACTAAGCGTGGAAGAAATGTGGTCAACTTTGAAAGCCACCATACAGGAAGCGACAAACCGCTATGTTAAATTAGTAAGTAAACGGCGAAGGAACAATAAGCCGCAGTGGTTCACTGCGGAGATCTCAAACCTCATCAAGGAGAAGAAAAAAGCATTCATCTCTTACAAACAATCGGGGAAACAAGACACTAGAGTAGACTACCTGACCAGGTCAAAAGCCGTCAAAACAGCAGTCAGAGAGGCTAAATTCCACATGGAGGAGTCTCTGACAAGGAATATCCAGAAGAGAGAGAAATCCTTCTTCAGGTATATCAGTGACAGAAGTAAAAACTCAGGCGGGATTGTACATCTTAGGAAACCAGACGGAGACTATGTGGAAAAGGATTCCGAAAAAGCCCAGCTATTAAATGAATACTTCTGCTCAGTCTTCACCCGTGAAGCACCGGGACTTGGCCCTCAGCTACAGACAAGGGCTGACTCAGTTGACCTGTTTAGTAACTTCGAGTTTACGCCCAGCAGTGTTTACGGTGAACTGTCAAAGCTCAAGATTAACAAGGCAATGGGGCCTGACAAACTACACCCCAGGGTGCTTAGGGAGTTGAGTGATGTCTTGGCAGAGCCACTGTCAGCGCTCTTCAACCTCTCCCTTAGTACAGGCAGCGTCCCGTTGGACTGGAGGACGGCTAACGTCATTCCACTCCACAAGAAAGGCTCAAAGACGGAGACTGCAAACTACAGACCAGTGAGTCTAACATCGATAGTGAGCAAACTAATGGAAACTCTAATCAAACACCAATTGGATAAGATCCTGGATGAGGAGAATCTATGGGAACCCCGTCAACATGGATTTACTAAGGGGAGATCATGCCAATCCAACCTGATCAGCTTCTTTGACTGGGTGACGGGGAAGCTGGATGTTGGGGAGTCCCTGGACATTGTGTACCTGGACTTTAGCAAAGCATTCGATAGCGTGCCACACCGCAGGTTGCTGAGCAAGATGAGTTCTATAGGATTAGGTGACACATTGACGAAATGGGTTGGAAACTGGCTTGGAGGTAGGCTTCAAAGGGTAGTGGTGAACGGCACCCCCTCCAAAATGACGGAAGTGATCAGTGGAGTGCCACAGAGCTCGGTCTTGGGCCTGATCCTATTCAACATCTTTATAAGAGACTTGGCAGAAGGCCTTCGAGGTAAAATAACATTATTCGCAGATGACGCCAAACTAAGTATTGTAGTAGAGAGTTGTGCGGGGACAGAAATCCCACCCTTCCCCACCCGTCCCCACCAAAGTCCCGTGAGGACTCCCACCCATCCCCACCCGTCCCCGCAAGGAATCCCTCCATCCCCACCCGTCCCCGCGAGGAATCCCTCCGTCCCCGCCCGTCCCCGCGAGGAATCCCCTACGTCCCCGCGAGGAATCCCCTACGTCCCCGCCCGTCCCTATAAACTACAGAAATAGTTATTTCATTTAATTATGCTACTGAATTAAAGGCTCTGGTAGAAACCCATTTAAAAATAAGCAAAAAGACTTTATTAATTTGGAAATATTAATTGGGAAGAATACATACTTTGTAAACGGGTTTCTACCAGAGCCTCTAATGTTTATAAATTTTTTATCAACACAACTAATATACTACTTTATCTTTAAGCAAAAAAAAAAAAAGAATTTTTTTCCTACCTTTGTTGCCTGGTTTCTGCTTTCTTCATATTCTCATTCAATTCCTTCCATCCACTGCCTCTCTTCTCTCTGTGTCTTCCATTTGCTCTGTTACTGTGCCTCTCCCTTTCTCCCCCCTCCCAAATTGGTCTGTCTTTTTCCCTCCACTCCCCCCATAGTCTGGCACCTCTGTCTTCTTCCCTGCCAGGGTCTTCTCCCCATTCCCTCTTCCCCATTTCCTTCCAGTGTCCTTCTCCCCCACCATCTTCCCCATGTCCTGTCAGGCAGCATCCTTCTCCCCCCTCTGCCTTCCCCATGTCCTTTCAGTGGCCTTCTCCCCCCTCTGTCTTCCCCATGTCCTTTCAGCAGCCTTCTCCCCCCCCCTGTTTTCCCCATTTCCTTTCAGTGGCCTTCTCCACCCCTGTTTTCCCCATGTCCTTTCAGTGGCATTCTCCACCCCTTTGTCTTCCCCAGTGCTTTCAGGGACCTACACCCCCCTCTGTCTTCCACATGTGCTTTCAGCATCCTTCCCCCCCTCCTCCCGTTTACCCCATGTCCTTTCAGCGTCCTTCTCCACCCTTTTGTCTTCCCCAGTGCTTTCAGCGGCCTTCTCCCCCCTTAAGCGTCTTTTCTTCTCCACTCCACCTTTCCTCCCTCCCTGCCCCTCACCTTTGTGACGTTTCCGCACCCGACCGACAACAGAACAGGCCCGGTCGGACAAATCTCCCTGTCCTGTAGCCGCGAATCTAAATTACCTTCTTACAGCAGCTGGAGTATTGAAGCTGCTGTAAGAGGTAATTTAGATTCGCGGCTACAGGGCAGGGAGGTTTGTCGGCCGGGCCTGTTGTCGGTCGATCGGGGGACCTGACTGGCTGTGCACATTCTTCGGGGCGGACCGCCCCCTCCCCCCTCTTTCGTTCGCCATTGCCTTCTTCCTACCTGCCCTGCCGCACACAGCCGACCGGAAGTCTTCCTGATGTCAGCGCTGACGTCGGAGGAAGGGAGGGCTTTGCTTAAGCCCTCCCTCCGACGTCAGCGCTGACATCGGGAAGACTTCCGTTCGGCTGTGTGCTGCGACAGTGCAGGTAAGGAGGAGGAGACTACCCTCGCGGCTCGAATGCACCGTGATCCAACCCTGCAGGAACCCCGCGACCCTCGGAGGCGTCCCCACGGGATCCCCGCGACCCTAGGGGGCGTCCCCATGGGATCCCCGCGACCCTAGGGGGCGTCCCCACGGGATCCCCGTGACCCAAAGGGGGAACCCGCGGGATTCCCGTCATCCCCGTTCCCGTGCAGCTCTCTATATTGTAGTGGGCAAATGCACAACGGACGAAGATTCAATGCCCGACAACATGATGCACGACCTACTCCTACTAGAGCGCTGGTCTAGGACCTGGCAACTTAGCTTCAATGCCAAAAAATGCAAGGTTATGCACCTAGGCAACCATAATCCATGCAAGACTTATACCCTCAATGGTGAGATTCTAGCAAGAACGGTAGCAGAATGAGACTGTCCTTCTCCCCCCTCTGTCTTCCCCATGGCCTTCAGCGTCCTTCTCCACCCCCCCCCCTCTTCCCCCTGTCCTTTCAGCCTCCTTCTCCACCCCTTTGTCTTCCCCATGTGCTTTCAGCATCCTTCTCCCCCCTCTGTCTTCCACAAGTGCTTTCAGAGTCCTCCCCTCCCCGCCCTTCCCTTCCCATGGCCTTTCAGCGTCCTTCTCCACCCCTTTGTATTCCCCATGTGCTTTCAGCGTCCTTCTCCCTCCTCTGTCTTCAAGTGCTTTCAGAGTCCTTCCCCCCCCCTCCCGTCTTCCCCCTGGCCTTTCAGCGTCCTTCTCCCCCCTCCTTCTCTACCCCGCCCCGGGTGCAGCACAGCCGGCCAGGTCCCCTTACTTTTGTGGCACTTCCCCGACCGACTGACAACAGCCCCGGTCCGACAAACCTCCCTGCCCTTAACTGCGAATCTAAATTACCTTATTACAGCTGCTGTAAGAAGATAATTTAGATTCGCGGGGTGATCGTCAGTGAGGACATGAAGGCTGCCAGTCAGGTGGAGCAGGCCTCATCCAAAGCAAGACAGATCATAGGTTGCATACACAGGGGTTTCGTCAGCCGTAAGTCATTATGCCTTTGTATAGATCCATGGTGAGGCCCCACCTGGAATACTGTGTGCAATTCTGGAGGTCGCATTATCGCAAGGATGTGCTGAGACTGGAGTCGGTTCAGAGAATGGCCACCCGGATGGTCTCGGGACTTAAGGATCTCCTGTCCGAAGAACGATTAGACAAACTACAGCTATACTCGCTCGAGGAGCGCAGAGAGAGGGGGGACATGATCAAGACGTTCAAGTATCTCATGGGCCGCATCGAAGCGGAGGAAGATATCTTCTTTTTCAAGGGACCCACGGCAACAAGAGGGCATCCGTGGAAAATCAGGGGCGGGAAACTACGAGGTGACACCAGGAAATTCTTTTTCACTGAAAGGGTGGTTGATCGCTGGAATAGTCTTCCACTGCAGGTGATTGAGGCCAGCAGCGTGCCTGATTTTAAGGCCAAATGGGATCGGCACATGGGATCTATTCACAAGGCAAGGTAGGGGAGGGTCATTAGGGTGGACAGACTAGATGGGCCGTGGCCCTTATTTGCCGTCTGTTTCTATGTTTCTATGTTTCTAGTGGTATTAGCGCACGCTACAATGCCGCGTGTGCTAGATGCTAACGCCTCCATTGAGCTGGCATTAGTTTTTCCGCGTAGCACAGGGGTTAGCGTGTGCTAATCTGCAGCGCTTGCTAAAAACGCTACCACAGCTTAGTAAAAGGAGCCCATAGAGTTCCTAACTCTTGCATGCATTACACTCCTTTCTCTCTCTGTAGCTAATTTCATTACATTTTCAGATCTTAATGCTTTTCCAGGCCAATATTACTGCAACATAATTTGAGGTTCATAAGAAAGGGTAGAGTCCAGTACTATAAAGTTGTCACTGGTCAGGCCCCACAATATCTTACAGAGTTATTTGATTTTCATCCCAGAAAAATCTGAGAAAACCCCATGCTCTGTTTGTTTTCCCATCAGCCAATGGCTGTAAATTTAAAAGATTTTCATGAGTGTCAACTCTCCTTTTAGGCTGCTATGTATGACAGCGATTTCAGGCATTTGTGCTCTATATCTCACTTTTACCTTCAGTTTAGAAGGCAACTGAAGACTCATCTCTTCAACAAATTTATAGGTAATTAGATTTCCTACACTCAGCTTATTCCTTGTATCCTTATTATTCTTTTGTAAACCGCATAGAACTATCTGGTTATGCGGTCTAGAAATTGATTTATTGTATTGTATTATAACTCAAAGAACATTAGAGGTTTCTGAGGGTAGTATAACAGTAGTAGGGACTATTTGCAAGGTGTTATGAAACCATAGGACTTTGTTTTTTATTGTGTTTAGGTTGAATTTGTTGATTGTGAAAAAAGGAAAGGGATTACGAGGGGAGAAAAAGAAAACATGAGTAATATAAAAATAAAAATAAAAATATTGCTTCCTTCTCTTCTGGGTGAATCGAGAAACATCTGGATACATTCTTATAATGTTCGTCAGGAAAGGTATATCCTTATACATGAAAAACATCTTAAGCATCCATTCCCTATCAGAGTCAATAGCAAACTGTACAATCAATGTAGCTGAGAGCTGAGCCTCAGAGTCCGACCTCTCAAGGAAATTTGTCAAATCCAAACTATCAGCAGAAACATTCTGCTGGTTAGGATTTTGAGATCTAGCATTCGTAGGAAGGTAATAAATCTTTGAAAGAGGTGGATATGAGGTCTCAAGAACTTTTAAACATCACTAAGGGCGGTATAAGATGAACTTTAGGAAAATTAATAATCTGGAAATTACATCTCCTGATAGAATTTTCCATCATTTCCTGTTTAAAGTCCCAATGTCCATCCAAGACACCATTTTTGTTCAGTTGCCGAATGGCTCGGGTACCGGCAGAAGAAAGCTATTCCAGAGATGCAAAACAATGTCCACACATAGGTTATTTCAACTTTGGAAAAAGGTCGAAGTCTGGTGGACTCATGTCTGGACTGTAGGGAGCATGTGGTCAGGCAAGAATGCAATGACTGATCCCAAGAAGGGGAAATACTTCCTCTTAGGAAGAACAGAATGAATTTCAACACCCATTCTACTTATGTCTGTGTATCATTGTTGAGTATGTAGCCTTTGCTTTTGAGAACAGCAGAGGCCACCACTGGGATGCAAGAAATCTTGACAAGACAATCTTCTCACTTTTCCACTGAGACATTTCAATAGCATAAACTCTTTCTAATTTCTCTGCCTGTGGGCAAAGATATAAAAAGAAACAAAGGCCACCAGCATCTGGATTCTGATGATGAAAAAAAAAAAAAAAGCATGGGTGTATCATCCCACAAAGCCAAAATCAGCAAAGGGTAGACAAAGTTGTGGGAGCTTTTCCGAGTGGTGTACCATGTGTGTTAGGGTCCTTCCAAACTGGTGTAACTAGGGAACTTCACTTTCCTATATAGCTATTAGTATTACAAGATAGTGATCCGTTTATGAGGAACAAAGAAACAAATTTTAACCTATGTTATATCTAGCAGAGCTCCTATTAATTCCAATTGAAATGACAAGCCCAGTTGGAATTTGGGGCAATTTATGAAGATCCGTGATTCTCACACTTGGATGAAGGTACTTATCAATTCTAGAACTCCTGCCTTTGCTCTTGTCCAGCCAATCATTCAGACAAGGAAATGCATGCATCCTTAGTCTGCCAGATATTTTGTAAATGCACGTAGTTCCAACATTAGGCCAAAGGGCAGAATTGGATTCTTTATGCAACTAAAATATGACCATGTCCCTTCTGCCTTGAAGCAACAGCATAAGTTATCTATTCCCCTTAGGAATAAATTTAAAATTCTCCTGTTTGTTCATCATCCCTACATCAGGGTTTCCTAGCCCATCTCAGATCTGTTCACTACCTACACCCCCAAGACTTGACAGAATAACTTCCTTCATGTTCTTAACCCCATCAGAATTAGGCTTGCAATGATACATCATAGCATCATCAACTGTCTGGCCCCTCCATTATGGAATACTCTGCCTCTACTATTGATGGTAGTCTTATACTCCCATTTTAAATCTGAGATTAAGACCTGGTCTTTTATGCAAGGCTTTGCTTAGCTGACATGACAGTGATGGAACTAGTCAGCACTATATTTCATACTCTGTTGTGCTATACACTGCAGAAGTCTTTCCCATCTACTCCATGGAAAACAAAAAAACTGAAACCACCAAGAAGATTTTAACATAGCTTAATCAGACAATCGCTCCGTTTCTTTCTCTAAAAGATAATTATTTTTTGTTAAGACACCAATGTGTGCTGTAAAAATAAATAGCAAAACAAACTAAGGGCCCCTCTTACAAAGCCACAGTAGTGATGCTGCCTTGTTAAATGCATCGAAGCCCAATAAATTCCTATGGGCTTCAATGCATTTAACATGGTAGCATTGCTACTGTGGCTTTGTAAAAGGGGCCCTAATTTGGAATCAAAGAAAGAGCAATCTCTGCAAACTGCAGTTTTACAGAAAATTACTTTTTTTTTAAACCATGATACAGGTACTTTCAAATCCAATCCATTTTGAGCTATAATTCTTCTCCTACCCAATGTTTCTCTCATTTTTTCCCTGTGCAGATGGTTAAAATTAGGTTAATATTTTTTCCTGTCCAATAAAGCTAGTAAATCCGCCAGAGTGAATTCTGCCACCATCTCCTACTGAATGGAAAGCTGTTCACATTATTCAGGAGCTGCAGGAAGGTGCTTCTGATGTTTTTGAGCACTGTGCGTGCACAGGGTGCTAGCCAGCTACCATGCAGAGGGCTCCCCAGTGAAGACAGATGGAGCTCTACAAATGGAAAGAATAATCAGACGTTACTGACATGAATAAATCCTAAGGCCATGGTGTCAACTGGAGTGACTCACTCTATGAGGGCAGAAACACCACCTCAGTTCTGGAAAGCCTCCAACTGTTCATCTTGAAAGACCACAGAAGCAGAAAGAAAAATACTATGCAAGAGCCAAACCAATAGGAAATTATGGTACACACAGAGAAAGCCTTTTTCTTGGCTGCCACTGGGGATTTTTTTTTTTTACTGCATCAGAGGGATTCCCCCTTTCCTCATGGACACTACCTTCTTTTAAGTTCACAGTTCTTCGCCATCAGTTTGCATATCTGCCCTCTGAAAACAGCCTTTTTTGGAAGGTTGGGGGAGAAGCAGCAGATGAACAAACATCTTTTTCTAAGCGCCAAATGTTTATTAGTTAAATGGAAAATAATTTTACACAATAACTGCTTCATACACAGAATTTGTAAAAGGTGAAAATACAAAAAGCAAACTTCCACGAGTTCATCTAATATCCAAAAATAAATAGGGTTGGTGATGTTATTATAGATGAATGAAGGAAGTATAATTATTCTCCTCAGGATCCTACCACTCATCACAAATTTGAAAACCAGACGACAAGAAAGGGTCCTTTTACTAAGGTGCACTAATGGATTTAGTGCACACTAATGAATTAGTGGCTATTATGTGCCATGCAGCCCATAGGTATATAATGGGCTACATGACATTTACAACATGCTATTTTTTAGTGTGTGCTAAATCTGTTAGTGCATTTTAGTAAAAAGACCCCTTAAGAACCAAATTCAGTCAATGGCTGTCAGCATTTTTAAAATGCTGATGTCATCATGTGACTGGGCCGAGCGGTATTACCCATCACATATCCTAAAACAAGCACAACATGGTTAAAACATTTCTAAATACTTTATTCACTCTTGACCAGGACTTTCCCCTAGTCCCTCTCCCCCACTTTGGACTCCATAGATCTTCCAGCTCTTCTAGGTCCTCTCCCAACCACTCACTGGCTCTCCGAGTCTTCCAGCAGCTGCCAGTGCCATCACCGGTCTCTTGGCCAGTCGCTACCGGCCCTGCCAGTCCCTCCACTGGTTGCTTCCCAGACCTTTTGGCCATTCTCCCTGGTCTGTCAGACTGCTTACTCTGGGCTCCTCTGGCAGTTTCTTATGCTTCTTCAGAACTTCAATTCAAACTCAAACTGCAATTTAGTGTCCTCATCCGACCCTGCTTAGAGTGGCCAAAAAAAACCTAACATACCATATTTGTGTTTAAAAAAAAAAAAAAAAGGGGTGTGTGGGACAGGATTCATTCCCATAAGACTCAGCTAGGCTTAATGGAGCCATGTCTTTACACAGCCTCTAAGTCTACATCTGGCATGAGCTTTCTCGCCTAACTCAGAAGGGACAAAGTGCTGTTTGCAAGAGAAACTTCTGCAATTTATAATGAATCACTGCTTCTTTGAAGCAAACTTGGCTTTGCAGGCAAAGCCAAAGCAGATGAGGCTCAAACAGCTGGAGTTCAGACCATTAGAAGCTTCCTCTGGACCTGCGAGATGACCACAGTAGAGCTATAATACAAACTGCTTTTGCTCCCTTCATTTCTCCTTTCACTAACTTGATCAGTCAGGCTGTATAAGAGGATGTTTGCTGAACTGGCACAGGCACACTATGTAACTGCTATCTCTTTCTCTTTATACTGCAGTGTTCAGTTTGAACACCATGGCTTACATGTGACAGACTGAAGTCTGGGGATAGATATGGTAGACAGCTGGGGTCCAACTGGTCTCTTTGGTTACTTCCAGTTCTCCTTCTCCAGTTCCACTTCAAAGTTTATTCATATTTGTTATACCGACCATCGATGTGTATCTGGTCGGTTTACAATGCTAAAATAATATAAAACATAAAATTTTAAAAATAAAAAGGGGTGGAGGGAACAAGGTTAAGATTATTACATTTGACATAAATCAGGGGTGTCCAACCTGCGGCCCAAGGGCCGCATGCGGACCCATGAAGTATTTTGTGCGACCCCAGTCAAGGGCGATGCAATGTTTTTCTCTGCTGCCCCCAGGTGTTTACCATCTTGACGGCTCCCTCCTCTGTCTTGCTGCAGCGTAATGCGTTTGTGCGGCCCCAGAAACATTTTTTTTCGGCCAATGCGGCCTAGGGAAACCAAAAGGTTCGACACCCCTGACATAAATGATACAGAAGGAGATAGGGGAAGGAAAGAAGAGTAATTACATCAAAAAATAAAAATAAGAAGAGGTATGAGGGGATGGGAAGGAACATCAGGGAATGGGTGGTCGCTTCATAGAAGCGGTTCTCTTGAGGGAAAGGAAGAAGAATGCTGCGGTTGGAGAAGCAGTGTTATCTTATTGTTTGGAATGCATCCTGGAATAAAAAGGTTTTAAGATTGGTTTTAAATTTATTGAGAGAATTTTCATGGCGGAGGTGGGATGGTATGGCATTCCAGAGTGTAGGTGCTGTGACAGAGAAATTTATGTTTCTGGTATAATAGAGATCTTTAATCGAGGGAACGGTTAATAGGTTATGGTCAGCAGATCTAAGGGTGCTACCTTCCATTGGTTTTCAACCTAGGAGTCTTATTAGTCACCCCCTAGGTTAGTTAGTGTGAATGCCCCCTCTCAAACCAGACATCCCTTAGCAGTTCATTGTTGGGTCTTGCAAACTTTCAGATGAGGCTCCCCTCCTCTTCCTCAATTTTCTATGTTCTTTCAGGATCTGTTTCTTTTCAATCACTTTTTTAAAAAATATGTGAATTAGTATGCAAATTATCTTTCCTCATCTTCATCTTTAGATTCAGGTGTCTTTTGGTAGGGGATTTATTCACGCGAAGCCCTCTTCTCTTACTTTATTCCAGATGACAGGACGTGCACCCCGTCACATGATATCAACATGTTTTCCAGGTTGGAGCCTTCAACCGCCCACAAAGAATATGGTAGTACCCCTTGGGATATGCATACTGTATGTTGGAAACTTCTGCTGTAGTTTACAGCACAACTTGGTTACAGATATATAGGGCTCCTTTTACGAAGGTGCGCTAGCATTTTTAGCGCACGCACCGGATTAGCGCTTGCTAGCCAAAAAACTGCCGCCTGCTCAAGAGGAGGCAGTAGCGGCTAGCACGCGGCATTTTAGCATGCGCTATTCCACGCATTAAGGCCCTAACGCGCCTTTGTAAAAGGAGCCCATAGTGTGATAACATGCTTACATATATTTATATATATATATATATATACATTTATTTTTTATATTGTTTATGTATATATATATATATTGAACTGGGATCCCCAAGAAATTAAACTCAGCAAGTACTACAACAACACTGGAGAAATAAAAACAGATATACTCTTCTTTTTGTACTGAACACACCAAGGTCCTCCGAAAATTAGCCACCTCACTTGCTGCCTTACTCACCATATGGTCTTGGTTGCTGCCTCTTCCGTTTTCTAGTCTGTGTAGGCACATGTTAGGTCTAGTAGTCATCAGAATAAATTTTTCAGGTGGGGAGAGGGATTAAAGAATGAAGGTACAGTAGAATGCACCTCTGGAACTAACTACCTACCCGCATAAGATCAATAGATAACCACTGCAGACACAAAGTACAAACCCCCACACACTCCCCCAGAGATCATTGACCCTGTCACACCACCTCAAAAATCGGAATAAAAACGTACATACCTGTCTCTGGAACATCAGTACCTGCTATAAGAAAACCTAGTAGAGCTGCACAGAGGTCTCTTAAGTAGCCTGGGGGGTGGGCTAGTGAACCATAGAGAGGGGGACCCAGATCCATAAACCACTCTAACCACTACATTCATGATGGAAA
The DNA here is from genome assembly GCF_902459505.1 of Geotrypetes seraphini. Taxonomy (NCBI): domain Eukaryota; kingdom Metazoa; phylum Chordata; class Amphibia; order Gymnophiona; family Dermophiidae; genus Geotrypetes; species Geotrypetes seraphini. The sequence continues at coordinate 87,271,030 of NC_047093.1, read as the reverse complement.
ATGTGAGCCCACCAAACCTTCCCCCAAACCTTACTGTACTGCCATATAGATGCCACCTGCAGCCATAACGGCTATTGGGGTTGTAGACAGGTGGGTATAGTGGGTTTGGGGGGGGGGGGGGCTCAACACTACTTATATGGGAATTTTGGTGAGATGTTTATGTGGCACCCTTTTTGTGAAGTTCACAGCAATGCCCTGTTAGGTGCCCCACTGCTGTGTTGCCATGTCTGGGTGGCCAGTCCATGATTAAGGACTAAGGACTCTCCTAATTGGCCAACATTTACATATGCACTAGTTTTAATACTTTGAGAATGTTTAATAAAGTATAGTTGTTCTAAAGGCTGAAGTGTAATTCCCTTCCCCACTTGTTCTTATTTTCTGTTTGATTATACTTGGGGTTGCATTTTCCTTTTTGTTGTAATATAATGAATGGGTGGCCAGTACATCACATTGCTGGCCCCTCCCATGTACAAAAGATCTTGTTCTGGGTGTTTGGGTCTTGGATGAATATTTGGATGAGAATGTGGTATAAAGATCGGCATAGTGGCGGTCTGGATGATCAAATGCCTGGACATACAGATAGACAATTTTCCCCAAAAAGTATACTTTAGACGCATTTTCCAAGAATGGACATTTGTGCCTTGCTGACTTTGAACGACTAGCGCCCTATGACCAAATCGGACTTAGACGTATGTTTTGATTATGCCCCTCCACGTGTTTCATCCTATGTCTGACCGTGCTATGTTTTCTCATATAATATTCTTCCACAATCTGCCATACCATTCGCCATGTTACCGTATTATATTTGCCACACTATCTACCATGCTTCAATCTCTCATGCCATGTCTGTCACACAATGTTTGCTGTTCCATGTCTTCTATGCTATATTTCATCACACACGCTTGCCTTATCAATTTTGCCAGTAGTGTCATACTATGTTACCCATGTTTTGTAATATTATTCTCACCATACTATATCTCACCATACCATGTTTTGCCATGCTTTGTTAACTGTTTTGCCATCCCTGTCAGACAATGTTTGCCATGCTACCTTCTACCATACTATGTCTGAGAGTGTGGCACAGGGGTTGGAGATGCAGCCTCAGCACCCTGAGGTTGTGGATTCTGACATGTGCTGCCCCTTATGACCACTTGGTCCCCCAATGCCCCAGGTATATTAGAGGACCACAACAAAGAATCCTCATCCCACCCCAAACCCCTCTCCCAATCCTTCAATACCCCCATCCTCATCTCCACCGGGGGGGGGGGAGGGAGGTTTGCAGGGTTGCTGCTGGAGCCATTGGACCTGCGAGGTAGGTGGCTGGAGATCAGAGACATGCTGGACCTGCGGGAAGAGAGGAAAGAAGGCAAGGCAGAGAGGGGCTGGTGATGGAGGAAAGGGCACAGGAAAGGAGGCTGGAAATGGGGCTGGTAATGGAGAGAAGAGAGAATGGTGCTGGACTCATGGGGAGGGAGGCTAGAACTGAAGGGAAGGGAGAGAGCTGCAGAAACTGCAGGAGAGGGGCTGGAGTTGGAGAAAAGAGAAAGATATGCTGGACCCACTGGGGAAGGGGGGAGGGGTTGGAACTGAAGGGAAGAGAGAGCTGCAGGCCCTGCAGGAGGGGTGCTGGAGTTGGACAGAAGGAATACATATGCTGGATCCACTGAAAGGTGGGGGGCTGGAACTGAAGGGAGATGGGTGCTGGAGCTGAAGAAAAGGGAGAAGCATGCTGGAGCTGTGTGTGAAGGGAGGCTGAAGCTAGAGGGAAGGGAGGGAGCTACTGGAGGGAAGATAGAAAGGTGCTGGACATGTGGGGTGTGTGGAAGGGAATGGAATGGAAAAACGGATGAAGTAGGTGGGAGTGAAATATTGAACAAACAGCACAGGAAGAGAGATAAACACACACACACAGGAAGGTATACAGAAACAGAGGGGAAATAATGAGTATGGAGAGTAGAATAGAAACAGATTCACAAAGGGAGATGCTGCATGGGAGTGGTACATGGACATAGAGGGGCAATGCCAGACATGGTTGGGAGTATATGGACACAGAGGGAAGGTGCTAGATATGGGGGATAATAGGAACACAGAAGGGAGATGCTGAATTTGGGGGAGGGGACATAGGGACAAAGGGGGAGGGGTTAGGGACTTAGAGTAGTGATAATAAGGGGGGATGGACACAGGGGAGATTCTGGGCAGAGAAGTATAGGGGACACAGAGAAGGGAAAGATAAGTACACAGAGATGAAAGATGAAAGGTGAGCACAGAGAAAGAAGAAATGTCAAATCAGCAGGAGACCCTGGTGAGTGAATTAAGAGAAGACAGAGAAACAGAAACAAGAGCCTGGGACTAAAATGACTTAACAAATAAAATGACCAGACCACAAAATATATTTTTATTTTCTATTTTATAATTGGAATATGTCAGAATTGTTTGAGGCTTATGCAGATGGGATCAGACTGAGTTCATGGAGCCGGGACAGCGACAGGGACAAAGCTCACTGGGAATGAGATGGGGACAGTGACAATCTTTGTCCTGGTGTCATTCTCTAGTGAGGAAGTCTGAATGCTGGGAGAGGAGTATTTATGAAAGAAACAGGGGCGAGCCAGTCGATAAACAAACAAAGAGAAAAATGATAGTGAACTTAAGAATGAAAAAGCTAAAGAAAAAACCAGATAGGAGCAATGTGGAAGAGTGTGGAGTTTTGAGAGAACAGAATGGGAAAATTAAAGAAGACTAAGAAATCAAATAAAGAGAAAATGGAAAAGGCTAGAAAAATAAAAATAAAATCTAAATAAAATAATAAGAAAAGCAGGAAAGAAACTGAAGAAAGAAAAAAATAAATGAATACAGAAGCAAATAAGAGTGGCAGATCAAGAAATAAAAATTTTGTTTTGTTACACTGCCTTGCTGCAGCTGCAACATATGGGAGGGTCAAGGCAAAGGTGAAAGGGACTATAAAGGAGAAAAGAAAGTCTGCACCCTTTCTTCATCCCAATCCTTGCCAATCTGAATGCAGGGAAGAAGTTAACCCTCATTATTCTGACCTGCTTACTTTTTTGTGACACGCCTCTCCCCCAACTAAAAAAGCAAGCTATGGCTAGGCCAGTAATAAATCTAAATCATTCAAATTCCTTAGGAGGGCATGGTAACCCATGTTCCTATGGCAGCAGACAACTTGAATGTTACAGATCAAAATGAGGACTTCTGCAGAGATACATTTAAGAAATGCATGTAGTGTTACTGACAAAATGAGCACAATTATTTCTGTATTGCTACTAGATCTATACAGCACTCTGTATATTATATGCAGGTACTCTGTCCCTAGTTGGCACACAATTTGAGTTTTTGTACCTGGAGAAATGGAAGGTTAAGAGGTCACAAGAAGCTACAGTGGGAATAGAACCCACTTCCCCAGGATTACAGTCTACTGCAGCAAATGATAGGCTACTCCACTACTGTTGATAATGAATATTGTGACTGTTGAGCGGAAAAATCACCTCAGAGGTTTAGCAGAAAAACTACAGCAAGGATTACTCATGTAAACTGGGCTATATCTACCTGGCAGAGCAACACTACTTTTGGATTTAGCTCATGCCTTTTTCAGTGGTATCCCAATCTGGATTACAATCAGGTAGAGTAGACATTTCTCAGTCCCCAGAGGGTTTACAATCAAAGTTTGAACTTGAGACTGCCCATGTCTAGTAGCGCTATAGAAATGATCCATAGTATTAGTAGTAGTAGTAGCAATAGCAGGCAATGGAGGGATAAGTAACTTTCCAAAGAATCAAAAGGAGAAGTAGTGGGGATTGAACTCTGGTCTCCTAGCTCTCAGTTCACTGTTCCACGCATTAAACCACTCCTTTATCAAGTACTGTTCCTAGTTGATAAACTGGATGTGTGAACCACATGTGAGAAGTGTGTTCCCTAAAATGCAAATCTGGACTTCATTCCCAGGTCAGGATATTCTATTAATTTGTATTAATAAGCAGTGCAGATGCATGGTCACCTGATAATCCAGGCTACAGCAGCAAATACCAAAGCCTTGCTATTACTTCTACAAATATCACATTGACACTGATTTCTAATGCGGTTAGAAGACTACAAATTATACAAAACACAGCAATAAAAATTATTACTAATTCTAAAAAATATGATCACGTCACTCCTATGCAAGAAGCACACTGGCTACCTATTTCACATCGCTAACATTCAAAATTCAGAAAACTAATACTCCAATATTCTTATATCGATATTTAATACCCTACTCCCCAGTTAGATCTCTTAGATCAACAGATCAGTATTTGTGACCATTCCATCATTGAAAGTAATTGGCACCAGAAGAACCACAACCTTTTCTATTTTCGGACCTCAGCTTTGGAACAAACTTCCAATCTATTTGCGCGCTGAAACCTCCTTAGAAAAATTTAAAAGTAATCTAAAAAGCTATCTTTATAAAGATGCTTATGAATCTTAGATCAGACAATCCTTTTGATTCTCCTATTTACTTTTAGATCAGGCCTCACCTTCAGACTAAGTCTTCATAAAAATTGTTCTTCCCTAATTGTTATTCTATTTTAATTGTTTATTTTAAATCAAATGTAATTTAACCTCTAATTCTTTATGTATCTTTAATGTAACTATGGATAAAATTGTATGTATATGGTTTTAAAGTGTTTTATTTGTCCCCCCCCCAAATTATTATTGTTATACGCATTGAAAATACTTGATATTGCATTTAAATCAAAATCTCAATAAACTTGAAAATGAAACTTCTCTTGCCCTTTGATTCAGTACAAGCAGTCTAGTGTGAAGAGGAGTTTTCCTGGTTTTTGATAATATGCAAATATGTCATTATTTATTAAGGGCTCCTTTTACTAAGACATGGTAGAGGTTTGCTAAATGCTCTGACGCTCATAGGAATTCTATGAGTGTCGGAACATTGAGGACTCCAGGCCATGGTAGAAACCTCTACTGTGGCTTAGAAAACCCAACGTAATTTTGATATGGTGGGTTAGTTATATTTTAGATAAATATAGCCCCCCCCACCTTTTATGAAGCCATGTTAAGCTTTTTTATTGCCAGCCGCAGCGGTATTGGCTCCGATGATCATAGAATTCCTAAGAACATCAGAGCTAATACTGCCGCGGACAGCGATAAAAAAAAAAAAAAAAGATTCATGAGGCTTCATAAAAGGGAGGGATAATGCATAAAAAATTTACAATATTAATCACAATGTTAAATAAATACTCTTAAACTACTAGTCTGTGAATTGATGTTGATTACTGACTTAATGTTGGCTTCTGTGTTGTAAAGAATGTTGAGATGTGTGTCTCTGATTAAGAAGTATTGTTTATTTGAACTTTGGGTGGTATTTTAATGCACCAAGAATTTTTATGCTATTTACAAGTGCTTTTCACAATACTATTTCTGCTTTTTTGTTATATGAACACACTTTAGAGGGAAATCTCCAAAATCATTTCTGTAGGTAACCAGTTCTTAACTTTACCTTTAAAAATTGCCTTTTACAAAATTGTTCACCTAACGTGGGTAAATTTTATGGGGAGATTCCATCAGGTTGTGGTAAAGGAATTCCTTATATGGAGATATAACGGCCGCTAAGAGTGCCATTTTCTTTGTGGCACCGGACAGGCCATCACTCCTGGTTGCCCATTCTCAGACCCCACTGAACCACCAGGGATTATCCAAGTAGCCACCAGAGGGTTATTTTTATTTTTTATTTTTATTTTTTTTGGGGGGGGTGTCGCAGGGTTTTGGCATGGTGGAGATTTAGGCCACAGGACAGAGGGTCAGCATGTGGGAGGGGGGTTGGAAGCCCACAGGGATTAGCATTGAGGATCTAGCCACCGGGGGGCAAGGAGGAATCAGATCACAGGGGGCCAAAATTAGGGAATTGGGCCACAGGGAGCAGTATGGAGATTTCAGGACATGGGATGGGGGTGGAATGTAGCTCAGCAGTATTCAGTCATGGCTTTGCACGGCCCGATGCTCCTGAGTGGTAAAATAACCCCAGCAAAGAGCTGGAGTTATTTTACTATCAGTTTTGGGCCTCAATGCGACCTGCAGTATATCACTGCAAGTCATGTTAAGCAATTTGCATTAGCAACATGTGGAGATTTAAATATTGCCACAGTTTTATTTTTGACCCTGCAGTTTTAGGACTGTTTAAGTTGTGGTGAGGGCCATTTATCACGACTTAAAGCCCTAGGACCGCTTGATGAATTCCCCCCTTATGGGTTAATCTTTCCTGTATTACTTCTCTGACACAAATTCTGAATGCTCGGGAACAACGCTCCTGGTTTTCTCTAGCAGTTTATAAAGATACCTTGTAATGAGAGTACATAAAATTGTTTTACTTGCTGGATAGTATTTGAGGGTACACAAAATAATAAATTTTCTTGAAATCTTTCAATTTGACAATTTTTTAAAATAAATAATTCCATTTATTTTCTTTCATTCCTAATTTTCCATAGATAACAGGAATGATCAGGCACATAAGTGAGTGATGTCATCTGAAAGTGGCAGGATAGACAGACAGGTCTCTGTCCAAGCTCAGAACTAAGTGTAATGTTCTGAACATACCCAGCCCTTACTCATAGCAATCTCCTTTGTTCCCTGAGTTAGTTACATAGCTGAAAAAGTCCAGTTAAGGATGGCTTTCTTCCTATGTTTAAATGCTTAGTCCTGGCTGGATCCGTGTTTATTTTGCACTTCTCAGGTCATGAAAGATATAGTAGGCACATTTTTATATTGCCTTGTTCAAGCATCCTTGCTAAAGGATTGTTTGCCCCCTTCATGCGTGTGCTTTTTGGGCAAACTTTGATTATTGCAGGTACTGGACTTTTTTAAAGAAGCATCAACATGGGTTTCATTCTGGGTATAGTATGGAAATGTTGCTAATTTCCTTAATTGCAGTAATTCTTCAGGGGCTTCTCTTTCACTCTTTTTGACTACTATCAGGGCATTTAATACTTTCCTTCATGCTCTATTGTAATGTTTGCCAAGTCTTGGGTTTGCTTAATTTTTGTCAGATTCCATGCAACAGACTACAGTTGGATCAAGGCTTTCTTCACGGGATTCTACTAAATTTGGGATTCCTTAAGGTTCTGCCCTTTCTTTCCCCTTTTCAGCCTGTACTTGAGACTGCTGTATTCACTCTTTGATTGTATACAGCTGAGATATAAGCTATAAATTGATGACATAAAGTATTTTTTTTTTTTTTTTTAACATTTATTTGTTTTTCTTCCTCTGTAAGCTAGCTAACTGCATTAATGTTGTATTTTCTAAGTCAAAAGCAATATTTGTTTTGCTTGGTTCCTTTAAGATTCCTTTACGCTCTGAAGTTCACTATCTTGATGTTGTCTTGGATTCTAGCCTTGATATGCATGCTGAAGTGAAACATAGCTTTGCATCTGTTTTTTATAAGTTACGATTGTTACAGTGTATTAGACCTATGTTGGAGCTCTGCCATGTGTCTTTCAAGCATTTGTTTTCTCTCTTTCAGATTATTGTAACTCTTTATATTTTGGTCTGCCTGCAAAAAATTATTGTGTACTTCAGACAACACAAAATGCAACTGCACCCATTCTTTTGGAAATGTGAACACATCTCCCTTGGACTCCCTTGTAGTGCTGCCCGATTCGCGATTCAAATCGATTCACCGATTCACTTCGGGTGAATAATCGATTCATTTGCACAAAAAACTCACCGATTCAAAGGTCGGCACCCTTGAGACCCGCTCGCATTTGGGCTTTCCCTCTGCTGCGGCCGCCAGAGTCCTTCATCTAATGCAGTGATTCCCAAATCTGTCCTGGGGGACCCCCAGCCAGTCAGGTTTTCAAGATATCCCTAATGATAGGTCAGGTCAGAAAGGAGGAGGAATAGCCCTATACGTAAAAGAAAGCATACAATCGACAAGAATGGACACAGCGGAGATGATCAACAAACTGGAATCGCTATGGGTTAAAATACCGGGTAGGAAAGGGCATGAAATAAAAATGGGCCTATACTATCGTCCACCCGGGCAAACCGGAGATAGCGATAAAGAAATGGATGCCGAGATGAAGCGAGAATGCAAAAGTGGTTACACAGTTGTTATGGGAGACTTCAACTATCCTGGGATAGACTGGAGTCTTGGAAGCTCAAGATGCGCTAGGGAGACAGAATTCCTGGAGGCTATACAAGATTGCTTCATGGAGCAGCTTGTTAGAGAACCGACGAGAGGAAATGCCACTCTGGATTTAATCCTAAATGGACTAAGGGGACCTGCAAAGGAAGTGGAAGTAGTGGGACCGTTGGGAAACGGGTGATCATAATATGATCAAGTTCAAGGTTGAAGTAGGCATACCGAACGGAAAGAGAACCATAGCGACATCTTTCAACTTCAGGAAAGGAAACTATGAAGCAATGAGGGAAATGGTAAGGAAGAAACTTAGGAACACTTCCAAAAAATGGCAAACAGTAGAACATGCCTGGTCTTTTTTCAAAGACACAGTGAGCGAGGCACAAAATCTGCACATCCCCAGATTCAGAAAGGGGTGCAAAAAGGGTCGAACAAAAGACCCAGTATGGATGACTAAAATAGTGAAGGAAGCGATAGGCAATAAGAAAAATTCATTCAGGGAATGGAAAAAGGACAAAACTGAAGGGAACCAGAAGGAGCACAGGAAGTATCAAAAAGAATGTCACCGTGTGGTTCGAAAAGCCAAAAGAGAGTATGAAGAGAGGCTAGCCAGGGAGGCACGAAATTTCAAACCGTTCTTCAGATATGTTAAAGGGAAACAGCCAGCTAGGGAGGAGGTAGGACCGCTGGACGAAGGAGACAGGAAGGGAGCGGTGAAGGAGGAGAAAGAAGTCGCAGAAAGACTCAACATGTTCTTCTCGTCTGTATTTACAAACGAAGACACAACCAACATACCGGAACCTGAACAAATATTCAATGGAAATCAAGCAGAAAAATTAACATCCATGGAAGTGAGCCTTGATGATGTACACAGGCAGATAGAAAAACTTAAAACTGACAAATCCCCGGGTCCGGACGGAATCCATCCCAGGGTTCTGAAGGAATTAAAGGAGGAGATAGCGGAACTACTGCAGCAAATTTGCAACCTATCCTTGAAAACAGGCATGATCCCGGAGGATTGGAAGATAGCCAATGTCACGCCCATCTTTAAAAAGGGATCAAGAGGTGACCCGGGAAACTACAGACCAGTGAGTTTGACTTCGGTTCCGGGGAAACTGACGGAAGCACTGATTAAAGAACACATCGATGAACATCTGGAAAGAAACGAACTTTTGAAAACAACCCAACATGGTTTCTGCAGGGGGAGATCGTGCCTAACGAACTTATTGCACTTCTTCGAAGGAATTAACAAACGGATGGACAGAGGAGACCCCATAGACATCATATACCTTGATTTCCAAAAAGCCTTTGACAAGGTGCCTCACGAACGTCTACTCCGGAAACTGAAGAACCATGGAGTGGACGGAGACGTACATAGATGGATCAGAAACTGGTTGGCGGGTAGGAAACAGAGGGTAGGGGTGAAGGGCCACTACTCGGACTGGATGGGGGTCACGAGTGGTGTTCCGCAGGGCTCAGTGCTCGGGCCGCTGCTATTTAATATATTCATAAATGATCTAGAAACAGGCACGAAGTGTGAGATAATAAAATTTGCGGACGATACAAAACTATTTAGTGGAGCTGGGACTAAAGAGGAATGCGAAGAATTGCAAAGGGACTTGAACAAATTGGGGGAATGGGCGGCGAGATGGCAGATGAAGTTCAACGTTGAGAAATGTAAAGTATTGCATGTTGGAAACAGAAACCCGAGGTACAACTATACGATGGGAGGGATATTATTGAATGAGAGCAACCAAGAAAGGGACTTGGGGGTAATGGTGGACATGACAATGAAGCCGACGGCACAGTGCGCAACAGCCGCTAAGAAAGCAAATAGAATGCTAGGCATAATCAAGAAGGGTATTACAACAAGGACAAAAGAAGTTATCCTGCCATTGTATCGGGCGATGGTGCGCCCGCATCTGGAATACTGCGTCCAATATTGGTCTCCGTACCTTAGGAAGGATATGGCGTTACTCGAGAGGGTTCAGAGGAGAGCGACACGCTTGATAAAAGGGATGGAAAACCTCTCATACGCTGAGAGATTGGAGAAACTGGGTCTCTTTTCCCTGGAGAAGAGGAGACTTAGAGGGGATATGATAGAGACTTATAAGATCATGAAGGGCATAGAGAGAGTAGAGAAGGACAGATTCTTCAAACTTTCGAAAAATAAAAGAACAAGAGGACACTTGGAAAAGTTGAAAGGGGACAGATTTAAAACGAATGCTAGGAAGTTCTTCTTTACCCAACGAGTGGTGGACACCTGGAATGCGCTTCCAGAGGGAGTAATAGGGCAGAGTACAGTACAGGGGTTTAAGAAAGGATTGGACAATTTCCTGCTGGAAAAGGGGATAGAGGGGTATAAATAGAGGATTACTGCACAGGTCCTGGACCTGTTGGGCCGCCGCGTGAGCGGACTGCTGGGCATGATGGACCTCAGGTCTGACCCAGCAGAGGCATTGCTTATGTTCTTATGTTCTTATGAATATGCATGAAAGAGATTTGCATATAATGGAAGTGACAGGTACGCAAATCTCTCTCATGCATATTCATTAGGGATATATTGAAAACCTGACTGTCTGGGGGTCCCCCCAGGACAGGTTTGGGAACCAATGATCTAATGTAACTTCCGGTTTTGCAAAACCAGAAGTTACATCAGAAGAAAGGACGTTTGCATGCGCCTGTGCGAGTGTGCGATCCGCGGCGGTGGCAGCAGCAGTGACGACAACTTGCAAGCACGTTGATTTTTTTGTAGTTGTTGGTTCTTGGTTGGCTCGTTCCCAAAAGCATTTCTCCTCTCGAGTCCCCGCATCTAACTTTCAGTATAAGTACAGTATCTCTCTGCTGCAGTGCTCTCTTCTTTTCCTGAGGCCATGGAATTGGGGGGGGGGGACCTTTCTTTAGGGAAACTGAGAATCAGGGAGGGGGGGCTGGAGAGGAGGAATATGGGGCCTATTTCTTTGGGGATGCTCTGGGCCTGGGGAAGATGAGAATCAGGGGAGTTGGGGAGGGGGAATATGGAGACTCTTTTTGGGGGGATTCTCTGGGGAAGCTGAGAATCGGGGAGGGGGCTGGGGAGGGGGAATATGGGGCCTATATCTTTGGGGATGCCTTGGGACTGGGGAAGCTGAGAATCGGGGGAGCTGGGGAGGGGGAATATGGGGTTCTTTCTTTGGGGATGCTCTGGGGAAGCTGAGAATCAGGGAGGGGAGGCTGGGGAGGAGGAATATAGTAGTGCTGCCTGATTTCCTTGATATTGCCTTGTTTAAATAAAATGTTTAAACTTAAAAAGCTGTGTCATTGAAAATGAATCGAATCAAAAAACCGATTCAACAGGGTGAATTGAATCGAATCAAATCAAAATATTTTTAACTGAATCGGGCAGCACTACTCCCTTGATTCAGTTGCATTAAAGGCCTATCAACCAGCCCTCTAAACGCATAAGTTGGTGCTTATCTTCAAGGCCCTATGTGGTGTGACTGCTACTTCTTTTTTACATGTAACATTATGAGAAATTCAGCAGGGTGCAAATTTAAAAGATATCATCATCGTCTTTTGTCATATTAGGCAGCATCCTCGGATAAGGATGTAAATCTTCTAATCACAACTTCTTGTACTTATCAGCTATTCAGGAGACATTTGAAAACATGCCTGTTCACTAGATACTTAGATAACTAAAATTTCTCCACTTAATTATAACTATTTTTCTTTTGTAAACCACATAGACCTTAACGGTATTGCGGTATAGAAGTAAATTTTTACATTATGTTATGTTATGGAGCAACACAAGAAAAGAGACAAGCAAGATATCAAAAGCCAACCTTTTGATTTTAAGATTCCACACAATAATAAAGTAACTGTTTGGTTGGCTTTTGACATCTTGCTTGTCTCTTTTCTTTCTGTTGCTGTTTGATATAGAGACGAGACTCTTCTCCTCCTTCATGTTATCTTATGGAGTCAGCATTTGACCACTTCCAGGGTTAGCACATAAATGGGAATGCAGTGTTTCAGCAAGTCTTATTACTGATCTGATCTTTCTGTGAGGATTATCAGGCAGTCTGCACCCAGTGCTGCAGGCATATAACTTCACCCGAATGGATTCTCAATTCTTAAGCAAATCTTCTTTAATGTAACAAGGAGAGAACATAAGAACATATCCTGTTTCCAACAGTGGTCATCCAAGGTCCCAAGCACCTAGCTAGATCCCAAGTAACAAAACAGATTCTATGCTGCTTTCCTAGGAATAAGCAGTGGATTTCCCCAAGCCATCTCAATAGTGGTCTATGGACTTCTCTTTTAGGAAATTATCCAAACCTTTTTTAAACCCCGTTAAGCTAACTGATTTCACCATATTCTCTGGCAACAAATTCCAAAGTTTAATTAAATGTTGTGTGAAGAAATATTTTCTCCATTTTTACAAAAAAATGTACTACTTAGTAGCTTCATCACATGCCCCCCCTAGTTCTAGTATTTTGGGAAAGAGTGAACAAGTAATTCACATCTACCCTTTCCATGCCACTCATTATTTTATAGACTTCTATCATATCACCCCTGAACCATCTCTTCTCCAAGTTAAAGAGCCCTAGCCAGTTTAGCCTTTCCTCATAAAGAAGTTGTTCCATCCATTTTTATCATTTTTTGTTGCCCTTCTCTGTATCTTTTCTAATTCTGCTATATCTTTTTTGAGATAGGGCGACCAGAACGGCACACAGTATTCGAGGTGCGGCCGTACCATAGAGCAATACAAGGGCATTATAACATTTTCATCTTTGTTTTCCATTCCTTTCCTGATAATTCCTAAACTTTTTTTTGCTTTCTTAGTGGCTGCTGCACATTGAGCTGAGGGATTCAATGTATCCTCAGTTCAGTTGCTTGGAAAGAATTGTAACCCCTGCTATTAGTCCATTTTCAACCAGTGTGCCCTGGGTTTATTTACTGGGAAAGTAAGTTCAGCACTTGCTGAGTGGTAATAATGTAGTATACAACAGGAATAACAGTACTATAGGAGTGAAAAACACTTGGAGGTGTTACAGTAAATTCTGCAGGCATGAATTCGCTAGATCAGAGAGATGTTGGCTGCCATGATCTCAGGGCACAGAGATGAAGGAAATGGGCTGCTAGCTCAGCATGCATAGAAAGCAATCAACCAAATAGGAAGTATCTCATAAGCTGCATACTGGGGGTACATGCACCATGGATATTGCCTGCCTGACCGCCTACGCCTAAGCCACCCCCGCCGCTGGGGATCCCTCCTTCCTGCCTGCCCCCTAAGTCAAAGCCAACCGAACCCCAGCCCCCACACCTCACAACTGGATCGCACCTCTCCCCAGATCCCAATTCCCCCAACTACCAGCTCCCTGCCGCTGTTTTCTAAAATCTTCGGGCAGCTGGAGTTGCGACGAAGCCAGCCTCCCGCCATTTGCCTGCCCCGGAAGTGTTCATTCTGCAGCGGCTGCCCGAAGATTTTAAAATACAGCAGCAAGAAGCTGGTACATGGGGGAATTGGGAACTGGGGAGAGGTCGGATCCAGCTGAGAGGAGTGGGGGCTGGAGCTGGGCATAAGGGAAGGACAGATGCTGCATGGGGTGGGGGGAGGGGGAGGACAGATGTTGCATGGGTTAGGGTTAGGAAGGGAGGGAGAGATGCTGCCAGTGGGTGAGGGAACAGGAAAGAGAATTGTTGGATATAGGTGTGCAGTGAGAGGGAAAGACATGGTGCACATGGGAAAATGAAGAAAGAGGAAAATTGGGCATAAAGAGAGAGGAGATAGAGATACATGGGGGAGAGAAGGATGAAAGGGAGAAATGCTGGATATGGTAGTGGTAAGGGAACAGAGGGACAGATTGAAGCTGGATGCAAGGTGGAGGAATATTGGACATAGTGATGAAGGGGGAGATGGAACTCCTCTCGTATGAGGAAAGACTAAAAAGGTTAGGGCTCTTCAGCTTGGAAAAGAGTTAGCTGAGGGGAGATATGATTGAAATCTACAAAATTCTGAGTGGAGTAGAACGGGTACAAGTGGATTAATTTTTCACTCTGACAAAAATGACAAAGACTAGGGGACAATCAATAAAGTTACAGGGAAATACTTTTAAAACCAATAGGAGGAAATTTTTTTTTTCACTCAGAGAATAGTTAAGATCTGGAACGCATTGCAGAAAGTGAAGTTTAGATAGTTTTTCACTTTCTGAATGTTGCACTACTTTCAGCTGTGTATAGCTGAAATTATCAGAAGCAATTAAGGAACGATTTATAAACTATAAAGAGTTGTACCTCATGCAAAATTGTGATTTAGATTCTAATCTAAAGTATCAACTGCAAGAGACAAGATTTTGGTGTAGTACTCTAGGCTTTTTTGTAGAGGGGAGAATCAATATCTGACTTGTGCCTGGAAAACTTGTGCCTTAAGTGTCCAGTGGTCGTGCCCACAACCGCCTTCAGCTCTCACCTCCTCCAGCACTGGACACAACTGCCATCTTACATCAAGCAGTCACCGCCAGGAGAGGTGCCGAATTTTGTGAGAGTTCACAAGATTACATACACACGCACAAGCTGCACTGCCTCCAATGGTTACCTTACGTTCTGGAACATTGCCCGCCTCACTGCTGTAACCTCATTAAAGCGCTTTCCTGCGTCTGTATGCAATTGTCCTCTCTACCTCACCTCACAGTTGTATACAGATGCAAGAAAGTGCTTGTGTGAGAGGTTACAGCAGTGAGGCGGGCAACATTCCAGAACAATGGTAACATACCGAGGGCCTCAAAATAGTACCTGGCGTGCTGCATGTGGCCCCCAAGCCGCGAGTTTGAGATCACTGCCTTAAAGGCATAGGCAATGAGAAATGATTACAAAACAATAATCAACCTGCCATGAATATGGACAACAAAAACAACATGGAGCAGACCAATTAAGGTAAAAGTAAGCAGATAATTAATAAAAATCACCTGAGGTGGCCACATTTCGCCCTAAGGCTACACCAGGGATTAAAGCTACAATACATACATTAAAATCAATTACAGGCATATAAATCAAATATCAAGACATTTACAATAAATATCAATAATCACTCTGTATACCTTGCCTGCTTTGTGCACTTGTTTTCCACTATTACACATGTGCCACTGTTGGTTAATTACTTTTGCCAACATTAATTATTAGTCTGTCCATAGCTATGTGATGAAAAATTCGATGTTAGGAGTCACTGTCCGGGAAAAGGGTCTAGCTGTCTGTAACAGCCGTAGCTTGGTTACCCAAACAAGAGTCACACAAATGCTAACAAGCAATCTGGGGAGGTAAGAGAATAAGTTTTTATTTATACAGAATTAGGGGTCTGTTTTTCTCACAGATCTCCCCTCACAAAAACCAGCTGCTTTCCCATAATACACTGCCCCTCTTGGTAATTAAACTTTGGAATTCGTTGCAAGAGAATGTAATGAAATCAGTTAGCTTAGCGGGGTTTAAAAATGGTTTGGATAAATTCCTAAAAGGGAAGTCCATAGGCCATTGTTGAGATAGATTGGGGAAATCCACTGTTTATTCTTAGAATAAGCTGTATAATATTTGTTTTATTACTTGGGATCTAGCTAGGTACTTGAGGCCTGGGTTGGCCAATGTTGGAAACAGGATACTATGGTTGATGGACATTCTTTCTGTCCCAGTAAGGCAATTTTTATGTTCTTATGTCTGTATGATGTTTGTTGTTTCTTACAAGGGACTGCTGAAAAGTTTGAAAAGTTCTCAGCCCGACCAACAAAGCTGGAGCAGTCTCCATCGAGGGCATAGCAAAGGGTGGTGCCCCCTTATGCCCTCCTCTCCGGCCCCCACCTGCTTCTTCTCACCTTCCCTTCCCCCGTACCTCTAAATCTTCACCAGTGTGAGCAGCTTCTCCAGCCTGCCGCTTGTGTTTGCATTGGCTTTCCCTCTGACATCAGTTCCTGACCCTGCAACCAGGAAGTGATTGCAGAGGGAAGTCAGGCCTGTGTGAGCAGCAGGCTGGAGAAGTTACCTGCACTGGCAAAGATTTAAAGAAGTATAGAGGTGGGAAGGGAGGGTGCAAGCATGGCATTGGGGGTGGAGAGGTGCTGATGCCCCCACTGAGCTTGGGGCTATGTGCCTCTCCACTCCTCCTTACTATGCCACTGGACCTATACATTTAGTCCAGTGATTTTCCACATTTTTTGTTCCGTATTTTTCCAACTGAATGAAAAAAGAGGAAAATCACTGGTCTAAGTGTATACTCTCAATGGAGACTGCCCCAACTTTGTTGGCTGGACTGGGAAATTTTCAGCGGCCCCTCAAACATGTGCATATGCATGCTCTAGTGTCTATCAGAGTTACTCTTATATATATGAATAATAGCTATTGAGTTTTATCCTGCATTGTCTATACATACTTTTTATGTACTTTCATGAACGTTATTTCTGCATGTTCTTTTATTACATCACCATAATTTTAATACAGTTTTATATAATTCTGATTACTATCTAGATCAGTAGTTCTTAAACCTATTCTGGGGAACCCTCAGCCAGATGGGTTTTCAAGATATCCCTAATGAATATGCATGAAGCACATTTTAATATAATAGAGGCGACAGGCATACAAATCTGTCTACTAGACTGCCTGTCTCTGTGATGGGAACTTGGACAGTTTGGGATCATTGGTGTGATGGGGCTCAAAGGTTGCTTTGCCCTGTTTCTGTGGGGATGCTGAAGGAATGGTATAACATGGATGATTGTGTGGTGGTAGCCCTGGGGATTCCCTATGAGTGTGGGGATTCCCTATGAGTGTGGGTGCCCTTAGAGATAGTTACCCTCTGCCTTAGGTGCTCAACCTATTAGGATTGAGCTGAGGGGGAGGGTATGTGAAGGAATGAGGGCTACTTCCTCACCGATACTACAATTGCATCATTATACATTAGGGGGTGCTAGTTCATGTGTGCTGCAATTATGTCACTGTACAGCAGGGGGTGCTAGCTCACAGGATGGAAGAGTAGGCCATCTTCAGGAAGGTGCGGCAACCCTGCTGAGTAATGGGGGATGTGTCTCAGGCAGTAAGGAGTTCATATGTTCCAGAATGGAGTGATTCAGAGAGGTCCCACAGCAAGAGAGGTCCCACAGCAAGAGACTTCCCAGGAAATAGTTCCAGGAGAGTAGGAGAAAGACATTGCCCCAGCATGCTCTTTGCATTCTGCTTGACAGAAGTAAGCCAATTTCTTTGCTAGGACCAGAACTCACTACCTGTTTTGAGGAGGATTTTTTGCAGCCTGTGCATGGGGCGTGGTAGTACCAGTTCCAGGTTCAGCTCAGGGCTTTTGTTTGTCAAACCAAGAGATTGTTTACTTGTGTGCTCAATCCTGTGAGATACAAAACAAAACGGAACTGCAGACAACTGTACAAGATTCAGGCAAATGTTTATTTAAACAAACAAAATATTTGTTGTGCATATCATGGGACTCAAAACGGTCCGTGTTTCAATCAACATGTCTTCATCAGGGGTCTTAGTGGGTGAAAAAAGTTATATTACTAAAAGATATATAATAATTTGTGGTGACAAAGAAAGAGTGTGAAAAACCCAGTGGAAGACAAAAACATAAACATAAAGAATAAACAACCACGTGATATGGTACCATATACATTGCATGAAGGAGGGTGCAAGTGAGAAGTGCAAGTGTGTACACAAAAAAAGGTGTACTAAGTGCAAAAAAGAGTGCAAAAGGTGTCATATATGTGAGGCTTATCCAGGAGGCTGCTAATTTACCTGGATACAGATTCAGAAGAAGTTCTACAGGATGAAAATTCCTCTCTTAAGCAGTAAGAGAAGAGCTTCCCGTCCTGGTGTGTAAAAATTGGACACAAAACACTACAGACTTTAAAACAAAATCTTTGAGATTTATTATAATAAAGGCAAAGTAAGTACCAAATTATAAAGTAGTTATTAAAGCTACTATGTAGACTAAGGGAAACTTGCGATGATGAATCAGTGGAGGGAAACCTAGGTAAGGTGATCGAAAAAGGCTCGCAACAAATTTTGCTAAAAAGTAAATAAAAAATGAGGTCTAAGTGAATATATACATAAACTCATTGTAACAATAAAAGTATGTATAAGAGCCTTTAAAAGAGCCACATATCTGAAATAGAGCAAACCTGTGGTAAAAACAATATTGGTACTTTAAAAAACATAGTATGTATGGACACCTAAAAAGAGCCACATATCAGAAATGTGACAAACCTATGGTAAAATAATAAAATAATAAAATCAATAAACTATGAATTACGTGCCAATATAAAAACTATAACTTTATTACAGAGAAACAACCAAAAAACGTAAAAAAGGATGGAGGGGGAAGGGAGAGGGAGGGGGGAAGAGGGGGAGTAGAGGAAGGGGAAAGGGGAGGGAGGGGGAGCGGTTGGGGTAGAAGGAGGGGGAAGAGGAAGGGGAGGGAGGGTAAAAGGGGGCAAGAGAAGGGAAGGGGGAAGGGATGGAAGGGAAGGATGGGGGAAGGGGAGGAAAAAGAAGGATGTAACTTTCTCCACCCACTAGGACCCCGATGAAGAAGTGTTGATCGAAACACGATCCGTGTCGGGTCCCATGATCTGTAAAAAGGTGGTCTGTTTGTGCGCAACAAATATTTTGTTTGTTTATTAAACATTTGCCTGCATCTTGTACAGTTTTCTGCAGTTCCGTTTGTTTTGTATCATTTGTGCCTTCACTGCAGATTTGTTGGATTTTGATTTTATTCAATCCTGTGAGGTAACAGGATTCAGGGAGTTCTGTTTGTCAGTAAATAACTTTTCTGCACTATATCTAGTTGTGTCTGACTCTGTGTTCACAAGCCCAAAACCTAAACACCGCTCACACTGTTACACTACCATTTTGATGCCCAATCTCCCAAGGTCCTCTTGCAATTTTTCACAATTTTCTTACAATTTAAGAACTTTGGACAACTTTGTGTCATCAGCAAATTTAATTATCTCACTAGTTTTTCCCATCTCTATATCATTGATAAATATGTTAAAAAGCAGTGGTTCTAGCACAGACCCCTGGGGAACCCCACTATTTATCCTTCTCTATACTTATACTGATTGCTGTGTTTTCAGACCAAAATGTATCAGATTTGTATTTAGAGTGGCCACAATATCAGGGTTATGTGAAAATGTGTACCGATATCAGTCTATTTGTACAGACAAATTTGTATTTGTTATTTTGTGTATCAGTGTATCGTTGTGCAAATGTGGTGCCTGTGATTTTAGAAATGCTTCTATATGTCATAACATGCCTGTGTTAGTGTACATAAAATTTCATATGTTGTGCATGCATGAATATGTTTTTACTGTATTAAGTATGTGCTGCCATATCTTTGCAGGGATGTAGGTAGATGAACAGGGGGCCTTGCCTGTATTAGCATATTTATGCTTAGAAGTATGTCTTTGTGCTTGCAAATGGCTCATTTTCTTCAGGTCTATATTTTATGATTTTAGTCCTACCATGAGAATTGAACTGAGACTCCCAAATTCATTACAAATAATAGATGCTCTGGTTGGAAGATAGGCGCCTTGTATTCCATTGCCCAAAATCCCAGAGGACTCAGGGAAAGAAAAAAAGGAAAATGAATGAATTCCTCTCCTGCTCTCACTCTCTGCTGAGAAACAGTTTCCATTCTTCTAGGCTGAGCATTTCCTCCCCTTTCGTGTGCCTCCTGCCTTCCTCCTCCAGTGACTGCTCTACACTGCTGACACCTCCGCTGCTCTGCAAACCCATGAACTGTTTGAGAAAGGTCAGCTGGCAGTATCCCGGCAGCTTTACAGTTCTCATTTGGTTCTCCGTGTATGATGCTGGAGAGCCCTCTTTTGGTGAAGTGCTTGAGTTACCTTCACACCCTTTTATCATCACTGCTCCTCTGCTGCCTTCTATAGAAAAAGAGACCATCCAGAGACTAAGGCAATGGAGGTGGAGATGTGAAAAACGTGTCAGCCGGTACTCAAACCTTTTTAAGGAGAGGAAGAACAAAATTCTGAACTTTATCACTGCAAGTATTCTTTCACTGTAAAACTTATCGCCATGGATCATGGAACTAAAAGTGTGGAGGCAGATTTTAAAAAGTATATCCCAATCAGAAAAAGGACATCAAAGTCAGTACTGGCTATTTCCAGCTTGAACATCCATTTTATGAACTGAAAAGTTCAAACTATGAAGAGGTCCCAACAAGGGAAACAGATGCCTTTGTGGCAGCATAGGAACATCCATATTATAAAACGGCCACATAGATATCCATGTGGAGTAATAGGCTAATGGTTAGAAGAGCAGGATGGGAACTAGGGCAGAGAACAAGAAAATGCTGGTTCAAATTGCACTGTAGCTCTTTGGGGTTTTGCATGTTTGTTTTAATTTTGAACCCTCCAGAAACAAAATCAGAATATCATTATGTAACTGGATGTACCAAATACCAGATCTAAATACAGATATTCATCTCTTTGGACATTGGCATCCTTTCCCCTTCTGAAATCAAAGCTGGATATCCTTCCTGGTCCTACTGAAAACATGTCCAGACCATACCCCCTTGCCAAATTGACACATTACAGTTTTAGACATCCATATCCTGGCTTTATATAGTAAAATCAGAATATGGACATCCATGCAATATGAATGTTTAAATACCAATTTTTAGATGTCTAAAATATGAATAGAGCTTTTACAATAAGGGCCATTACATTACATTGTACTTATAGACTACGTAGCCATTAGTTCAACGCGGTTTACAAAAGATTACTAACAATGGTCACAATGGGAGAAATAAAGTAAATTAAGTAGTCAGATATTTTGTAAAAAGATAGGTCTTCAGTTGTGTTCTAAACTGTTTTTAAGAATAAGCTGTAAGCAGGAATGTTTGAAATTGTTTATCATGAAGAGCTGCTTGGGATGCTAATGTGTAGTTTAGAAATTTCTTACTTTTGCAGCCCTGAACAGAAGGAGAGTTAAACAAGGGATGAGTTTTTCTACTATGTCTATAAGAAGCTAAAGAAAATTTGTTAACCAAGTAAAGAGAAGCTGTACCATAAAAAGCCTTGTAACAGAAAAACCCCAGTCTATTAATATAATTAGTAACAACAAAGAGGCACAACCAGTCACAACAGTGTAGTGTTGTGTGTATTAATATAATTAGACATTATCATCTATCAATATTCTTCACTGAAAGGCTCAGGGCCAATTGTGGCCCCATTGACCCTAAATACAGCTCACTGAGTCATCCCCCATACACATACTCCCCTTCCTTGTCCTGAGACTGCAGGCACTACATCCACAAAAGTTTTACTCCATGTCACTCGCTGTAAGCAAGTTTCAAGTTTATTAATTTTTAATATACCGACCATCAACTAGTATCTAGCCAGTTTACAATAAAATGATAAAATAAGAATAGGAGAAATGCTTATAAAAGTAATACTTATGAGTAAGAAGGGGGTGTGTACAAAGAAGACAATTTACAATAACAAACATGATGGTGGGGTTAGAAGAGAGGGGAGGGGAGTAAGAATATATTATTAGTGGTGAATGAAAGGAAAAAAAAAAAAAGTTGATAGGAAAAGGAAGGAAAGGGGTGAAACATTAGAGATGGGATCGCTTCTTAAAAGCGGTTGGCTGACTTGATGATGAGGGGTTCATGAGCAGTGAAATGCATCTTGAAATGGAAATTAGGTTTGTCTTGAATTTATCGATTATTTTTTCATGACGAAGTTGGGATGGTAGAGCATTCCATAAAGTTGGAGCGACTACAGATCAATCATGCACTTCCTAAACTCCCCCACTTTTTTCACATGAGAAAAAAAAATGCAATGGAGGGAATCAGGGCACTGTGTGGTTTAAACTCACTAAAGAGTCATATGATGCTGGAAAAATATCGAACAGCTAATCCAAGAGTCAACAAGCCTCTGTAGAAATTATAGAGGAGATTAAAAACTGGAGTGAGGGCCAACTTTCCTTATTGAAGGGTTGAGGGTAGAGACAGGATGGTGAGGGCTGACTCATGGAAATGGGAACTGAGAGTGGCTGAAAATCATTGGAGAAGTGTGTAGTGGACAGGAGCTAGGGAGAACATGTGGGGATGATGGGCTGGGGAACACGGGCAGAGAAAGTATGGAGGATGGATATGGACTTAGAGAAGAGACAATGCAGGGAACAGAGTATACACAGCACTCCAAACTGAGCACCATTTATAGAATAACTGCTTAGCAACAAATTTCCCTGATGGAAACCCCCCCCCCAAAAAAAAACAAAAAAAAACAAATACATGCTGATCAACTGGTGCAGATTTTTCCTCACCACATCAATTTTCTACACAGATATATCTGTGCCAAGATCAGCACTGATATCGGTGCATAATTCATAACGATGTCATATCTGTAGGGACAATAAGAAAAATTGCATCCACCCAAAGGCAGCCATACATTTTGAAAGCTGATACCCTCCTGTTGGCCAAGCTAATCCCAGAAAATTCAAAAAGGTTCTTCCTTATCCCTGGTGACAGGAGGAGGTCCTATCTTCAATATAGGAGGGCCTGGCAGAGGCTGAGCACCTCCCATAACGTAGGGCATCCTTACCTAGGGAGATAAGTGCAAACAGTATAGACCTGCTTGTGTATGCCAGCTGTGACTCCAGAACTAGAACCACTATTTGATCGCTAATATTGTACCTATGGCAGTGGATGATGAAGTGAATAGCTCAAAATGGCAGGTAGGCAATCGACTGTTTTAACCAATAGGCTACTGCCTATACTCCATGGCCGCATGTATCCTGGCCTGAAAATAAGATCATTCAGAATAGCAAGGCAGCATTGAGAAACATCTGTCATGTACCTGCCACTCAGCCTCTTTCACCTTCTCTCTTCCCATCCTTTGTCGCCATACAAACTGATGATTTCAGGAAATGTGCTTATTATCTGCAGTATTTATTTATTTATTTCATTTACTATCCCGTTCTCCCCAAAGAGCTCAAATGGGTTACAGGCTAACATACATAATATACATTTATTTAGTTACAATTTGCCATAGTTACAGTACAAGTTATTCAATAAAAGTTTTTACCCTAACTTGACACATACTAGGGGTCTAATGCCAATATACATAATATACAGTTTACAGGTTAAATTTGCAATAGTTACAGTACAAGATTTATCATTACAAGTTAATATCCACACACTGAGGATCTAGTACCAATATACATTTCTTTGTAATCCATCAGTCGTAGGCAGGGGAGTTAGGTGAAGAGGTATGTTTTTATTGCTTTCCAAAAGTTGAGGAGACCTTCAAGGGATCTGATCTGTGGAGGCAGGCGATTCCAGTGACTTAGTATGAAGTAGGAGTAGGAATGTTGTTTAGTGATTTGCAGTTGAAGGGCATGACCAGGGGCGTTTTGAGGCGTATTTCATCCTGGGAGTGGAGGAAGCTTGGTTGTCATGTAGCCGACGCCATGTCATGCAAGGATTCGAACGCTAGCATCAGGCCCTCCAAGACACAACGTTTGGCTATAGGCAGCCAGTGAGCTGATGACAGAGCATGGGAGACAGGGTCATGGGCATGGAGATTTTTTAGAAGTCTGAAGTTTTGTACACAATGGAGAAGTATGTTCTTCGCTGTAGGACCGCTGAATAGTGTGTTACAGTAGTCCATGCGGGAAAGGTCTAAGGCATAGAGTAGTTATGGGCGTTTAGCCAATTTTTGTTAACTACAATGATCTACTACAAATCAAGTTCATACAAAAGCTAAGTGCGAACTTTTAATGTTATTTATTTCACATAGCACTTTAATACAGCTTCTTGCACATTTGTAGTTTTGCACATGAAAATACCGTCTCAATGAAAGATACCATGTACCTGTATGATTGATGTCTGGACACTCAAGTGTTTTGAACATTACAGGGTTCTGAGAGCGGTATAGAATAGCAAGAATTCTTGTTAATATTAGTCCTCTATTCGTTGGTTTAGTTATGTGAAGTCAGACTTAGAAATGTAGTTCCTTATTTTTCAGAGTTCACACAGGTATTAAAATGGGGATGATACCACTTGAGAGATATGGTTGGAAAGTGATAGATTGGAGTCCAGGAGTATTCCTAGGCTGAGTGCATAGTCTTTCACAATTATAGTAGTTGTGTTCCAGTGTAGAGAGGGATGGGTGCAGCTGTAGTGTTTTCTGTGGATCCAAAGGAGTTCTGTTTTGGAGGCATTGTAATTTGTTGACAGACATCCAATTTTTTATTTTCGAGAAGCAGTTTAGGAGTTTTGTTATTTGGGTATTGCGGATTTCTCCTAGCGGTAAATATATGTGGGTAATGTGAGCATAATGACACTGGCGGAATATGAGGCATGCAGCAGAATTCTGAACAGATTGAAGGTTTCTCCAGGTGGCTAGAACTCATTAGTACGATGTTCAGAGGGAAAAAAAAAATATTCTTCACCTCAAAGTAATTGAGAACCCTCCTAATATCCAGCAATGCAAGACTTTGCCCTTTTTCTTTGAACTTGTGGTATGGAATGTGGATTGCCAGACTTGTGATTTATGTGGAAGGCCAAAACCATATTTGGTAGAAAAGAAGGTATCATGTGCAGTGAGACCTCCAGCCTCCATAAATCTGAATTAAGGCTCTCTGAATGACAAAGCCTGCAGCTCCAAGACCTTTCTCACTGATTTGATAGCTATTAGGAAAGCCGTTAATGGTAAGTTCCATCAGCAATGCCTCTTGTAAGTGCTCATGCCTTAATGAGGGCATGCAAAACAATGTTAAGCTTCCACGTCGGGAATGACTGTCACAAAGGAAGATGCAACCACAACACTCCCTTCAAAAATCTGGTTACATCAGGATGAGGCCAAAGAAACTTTCTCCACTCAAGCCCTAAAGCTCGAGAGGCCTGCCACCTGCACTTTGAGGGAACCAACCCTTCTTGAGTTTGTCCTGAAGAAACGCCAGAACTACTGACACTGGAGCCTTCAAAGGCTACACATTCCACTTAGCACACCAGAACTTAAACATTTTCCAAGCTTTAGCATAGGCTGTGACAGCCACTGGTTTCCAAGATCTTAGGAAGGTTGCTATGACCATCTCTGAGTAGCCCTTCTGTGCTAAGGCCGCATGCTCAAGAGCCATGCCATAAGCCTAAAGCATTCTAGATCACCCAGGAAAATTGGACCCTGCAACAGAAGAGTCAGATGAAGCGGTAGTTTGAGACACCTGTCCCTCTGCAGACGAACTACATCAACATACCACGGCTGATGCAGCCAATCTGGAGCAACAAGGATTACCAACCCTGGGTGGGTCACTGTTCTGTGAATGTCCCAGCCTATCATGAGTCATGGGGAAACACATATAATAGCCATTTCTTTGTCCAAGGTTGTACTAGAGCGTCCATGCTGGGCCTTCTGGGCTCAAATCTTTAGCTGAAGAAACAAGAAATTTTTTTTGTTGGTTGCTGCCACCAGATTGAATGTTGGATTCCCTCATCAATGCACAACGCTGTCAAAGGTCTTCTGGGACAGTGACCACTCTCCCGGGTCCAGGATCTGCCAGCTGAGAAAGCCTGCACATTGTCCACTCCTGATACATGTGCTGCTGATAGAGCTTGTAAGTTGACTTCTGCCCAGTGAAACAAAAGCTGAGCCTCCAATCTCAATGAGGCACTCTTGGTGCTTGCCAGTCTGCCACCGCTAAGACATTATCTGAGAAAACCCTGACCGCTTTGCCTTCCAGGGTGTACTCCAAAGTCTGCAGTGCTACACGAATGGCTCGCAGCTCCAACCTGTTGATGGACCATTTCTTATGAGAGGGCAATCATTGGTCCTGAACTGGATGACCCTAACAATGACCTTCCCCCCCCCCAAGCCACAAAAACTGGCATCTGTCATCAAGATCACCCAAAAGGATATGCAGAGAGGCATACAGAATTCAGAAAGACCAACATTATTAGCACCATTTATTTTTGAATAAGATGTTAATTCAATTATGAAGTTATACTTTAGAAATTTTCAAATCTTGTTTCATGGAAAAAAACTTGATCTACCCAGATGTTACATGACAGATACAAAATACTGGAAAAGCCTTTTTGGAAATGAGGCAAGAAGTTTTAGTATTGGGGTTAAATTTTTATTGGCTTATCCATATAAATGTTGAGTAAAATATTTGGGAATAAAATGTTTATTACCAACTGGAACATTTGAGGGCCTTCATTGATTTAAAGAAGTTGTTCATCTAAAGTTCAAGCTGTTTGCTAATCTAAAGATATATCGGGGCTAAATTCATGCTAAAGCATTTCCTTACTGAATTATATCTGTTTGAATCTCTTTATTATTTTGATAATATCCCCCAAATTGGGGTCTAAGGAAGAACTTTAATTTGTTTCCTATTTGATTATGTAAATTTTTAGTTCATATATTTTTCTTTTTTAAGTTCTATATTTCCTGAACAACTGGATGCTTGTATGATGTATTTTGAAAATGCATAATAATAATAATAAAAAAAATCTGGATTAAAACCTGAAAATAACAAACCAAAATCAGAGCAAATCAGAAAGACACCTTCAACTCACGTGTACAGTCATGTGAAAAAATTAGGACACCCCATGAAATATTCAATTCTTTCTAAAGAAATGTTCACATATCGATGTCAAATCTTTTTTTTTTACTTATCCCCAGAAAAAAAAGTGATGTAATCGGAGGTATTCAACAAAACCTATCCTTGATTTACTCATGAGACAAAAGATATCCACAAAAATGTGTATTCTAACTGACAAATAAATTAGGACACCCTACACCCTAATAGCTAACAGGGTTACAGGCATGGATATTTTTTAGAAGTCTGAAGTTTTGTACATGGTAGAGACGTATGTTCTTCGCTGTGAGACCGCCGAATAGCGCATTGCAGTAGTCCGTGCGGGAGAGGACTAAGGCATAGAATAGTTATGTGAAGTCAGACTTAGAAAAGTAGTTCCTTATTTTTCAGAGTTGACACAGGTAGTAAAATGGGGATGATACCACCTGAGAGATATGATTGGAAAGTGATAGGCTGGAGTCCAGAAGTATTCCTAGGCTGCGTGCATGGTCTTTCACAATTATCAAGTTTCAAGTTTATTCCAGTTTTTGATTAAACGCTTGTTCAAAATGCAAAGCGATTTACAAAATATTAAAAAATAACATATAAACAAATAAATATTTGACAAACTGAACTTGACCATGATAACAAATCTGCTAGTGATTAGACAAGTAAAACGTACGTGACCAATAACAAGTACAGACTGGGTAGGTGGAACTGTAGAGCCCCTAGGAACAAATAGGGAGGGGGGGGAGAAATACAATCATTATGGAAAGAAAAGAAAACAAATAAGGTAAATACAAAAGGGAGATGTGAAGAAAAGAATGAGAAACAAAAAGATGCCAATTATGGACACTTTCCCCAGAGGTGAATGTAGCCATTCAACATTATTAAGAATCATGTGGTCAGCCAAAGGCATCTTTAAAAAGAAAGCACTTTAGGCTGCTTTTAAATTTTTGTAAGTTTTTTTCAATTCTTAAATATAAAGGAAGAGAATTCCAAGTCATAGGAGCGGTCACAGAAAAAATTAAGGTACAGCGTGTACCAATTGTTTTTAAAGATGGAACATTAAGAGAATTATAGTAGGTGTGTCCCAGTGTAGAGAGGGACGGGTGCGGTTGTATTGTTCTCTGCGGATCCAAAGGAGTTCTATTTTGGAGGCATTGTAATTTGTTGACGGACATCCAATTTTTGATTTCCGAGAAACAGTTTAGGAGTTTTTTTTATCTGGGATTTCTCCTAGATGTAAATAGATTTCTCCTAGCGGTAAATATATGTGGGTAATATGAGCATAATGGCTGAAATAACTGCAGTGAGCCATTTACCAGTCTCTGATATCGGTCTGAGGAAAGTTTGGCCCAATCCTCAATGCAGAATTCTTTCAGCTGTGAGATGTGCGAGAGGTTTCTTTCATGTACAGCCCGTTTCAAATCACCCCACAGCATCTCAATGGGCCCATTCCGAGTAGCACCTCCTTTTCTACAAATCTGTGTAGAAGCACTAAAGGAGAATTTTAATTTTTAATGGAACAGTTGGCAGTTACAACAATATGACTGCTGTTACTGCTGAAAATTGGCCTGCATGAGTTTTAAGTCTAATACCTTATTGCCATTCTCTGCAAATTTTTAATAATGGATTGATAGGATAAAATGGGACAGAAGAGCAGCCAATGTACTCGCAATCATCTGACCCATCTAAATCCAATTCCATATTTTAACCCCTTCTTTAAACATACTTGGATTTCAGCTGGTTTTGTCATTATGAAAAATGCACAGGCTTATGACCTGGAAACAGCTGGCAGTGTTGGTAACAAAAGGGGAATAAGAAGAGAAAATGAGGCATTATAGATGGAACATCATTGTTTCATGCATCATCAGATCCTGCTTCCCGTTTTTCTATTACCACCCAAATACAAACAGAAAATCAGTAGAATATGAACATCTCATTTAGCATTATATTTTCTGTATTTGCATTTCTGTTTTGGGATTTAGAGTTATACTAGTACTCTAAAGCAATGGGGTTACAGCAGATATTCCTCTTCCTACGGTTGTTTGATAATCCATTACACAAAGCCAGCCACAGCCCTTTTCCTGCTTTACACAAACCACAAATCATCTTTCTTCTAAACTCCATGCTCCTCATCAAGTCAAATATTATAAAGCAACAGCTTACTGAGCTGTCATACAGTATAATCCCCTTTCTAACAAGCCTGGGCATGTCTCTATCCATTCTGCAACATTCACAAGCCTTTCCCAAAAAGGGACTTTTTCTTACTTTTGTGTCTATGGAAACAAACTTTATTGAATAAAGTAATGACCTCACACAGAAAATGCTATATATCCTAGAGCAGTGTTCTTCAACCACCGGTCCATGGACCAGTGCCGGTCCACAGAAATTTTCTGCCGGTCCACAGGACCAGCATGTGCATCAGGCCCAAAACAGTGTTTTTCAACCGCCGGTCCACGGTGCGATCGATGCGGCATTATCTTCGAGCCAGCTCTCTCTTCCTAATTGATTCAGTGCACACAGCCACTTGCAGTGGCTCCTACGGGCATCCTGCGCCTGAACCGGAAGCCTTCTCTCTGACGTTGCAACGTCTGGCCCACGACTTAGCCCAGTGTTCTTCAACCGCCAGTCCACGGACCTATGCCGGTCCACAGAATAATTATTTTATTTCTGCCGGTCCATAGGTGTAAAAAGGTTGAAAAACACTGTCCTAGAGCACTCCAGGTGTCAAAGACCTTCTATTATTTACTCCAACAATGCTCTTGCTGCCCCACAATACTACACTGAAAGGAAGTTCTGCTATAACTCTGACCACTAGAACTTAAGGGCAAATTCTATAAGAAGCGCCCAAAAGGTAGGTGCCTACTTAGGCACTGTTCAGCGCGATTCATGTAAAATTGAGTGCTGTTTAGTGAATCGCGCTGAGCGGCACCTACTATGGAGGCGCCCAATAAATAGGCCAGCTCTAGACACAACTAAAAATTAGGCGCCCATGCGAGCACTTAAGCACGCTTAAGAGCAGCAATTCTGTAAGAAGGCGCCTAACACATAGCCACGCCTACGCCTAACATGCATAGCGCCTATTTTTTTGAAGGCCGCCTAAATTACTAGAGGCGCCTTGTTACAGAATCGCGCTTTCTTGATAGGTGCCTATGTTTCAATCAGTGCTGATTAGAAAGCCTAATTGAGCTTGTTATTCAATTTAGATAGGCGCCTATCTAAGTGAGCCTCTGAAACAGGTGCCTAACTTTAGGCGCTGGTTACAGAATTTGGCCTTACTTTCTACAAACGAGAGGCAATCTCTCTAGATTTTAAAATTATTACAAACCCTGGTCCTCTAATAAATATCTCCTTTTCAAATATAGTAAAATTGTATCAATTTAACAAGATCCAACTAATACTTTTTGAAGAGTAAATCTAACTAGAGTAGCTAGTAGAAATATAAAGTGAAAGAGAGAAACATTTTGACCAGTTGCTCATTTTAATGACTTCTCTAGAACAGTGGTTCTCTACCACTGTGTTGGGACACACAGGTATGTCCAGAAGAGATGGGAGGTGTGTCACAAAAAAATTGGTATAGGCAGCAAGCCTGTGCTTTCCGTAATAACTATTTGTCTGTAAGCTAAGGAAAGCAAATATCTTGAGAGTCTGGTTGTTGAATTCCCTGTAAGTGGTCCTTTATTTCTGCTTCCTGACTACCCTCAATAATAACTGGAAATGTTGCAGGTCTGCTGTCTATAGATTCTGTTTCTGAGTTACAGATTTGCATGGTTTTATATTGCTTAACAGTATCTGGCCGTGGAGGCATTTTGTGTTGATACTACTATGAGCATTTAGCGTTCTCACGGAACATGTGAGCAATTTGACAAATTATTGCATACCGGCACTATCCAAGCTCTATTGTTACCCCCGAAGAAGCCCGTTAGAGCGAAACAGATGGGACCTCCGTCGGGTCACTAAGATAAGTGCTTGACATCTATAAGCTATATATTTGATTTATTTTGAAATTTATTTAGAGCTGCTGGTTCATTATGCTCAATTGAAATGAAGAGAGATTCTGATATAACAATTTTTGATAAATTATAAAGTTTTGTGGCAAATTTTAAAAAAATTTTTTAAAAAATATATATTAGATAAAGAATTAAAATCACATAAAAACACTATACAGGGGTTTTTGACCGGTGATGAAAACCAACCCCAATTGGTTATGGTCTGTTTGATCATATTCCAGGGGTTTTTTGAGGTCTTTTCTCCTCTGTTTTAGAATTTACATTATATGTAACAATTAAGTGATCCACCTTTTTCATTGATACTACTGACGTGACACCAGAATTTGAATATATATTGGTTTTTTATATGACATACAATTTATTAATATGGTCTGACAATTACATTTGCAAATTTGCCTCTGTGGGCTTACGTTGGCAGCACTGTCCAAACAACTCAGTAAGATTTTATAACCTTGGTATATCAGCGTGTCACGGCTGTGTTTGTGTCGACATGCGTCTCGCTGCGTGGTGCTCGTTATTGTTGTTGCATGTTTCTGTATGCCATCGTAAGAATGTTGGGGCTTGAATTAGAGCGACGAACAAACATTAAGGGCTCCTTTTACTAACCTGCAATAGCGTTTTTAACGCGCGCAGAATTTTAGCGAGCGCTAAACCTGCGCTATGTGGCTAGAACTAACACCGGCTCACTGCTGGCGTTAGCATCTAGCGCATGCGGCAATTCAGCGCGAGCTAAAACTGCTATCGCAGCTTAGTAAAAGGAGCCCTACATTTCTTGTAAAACTTGGCAAGAGTGGAAGTGAAATCCAAGTTTATGGATAATGTTAGTCCAAGTTTATGGGGATAATGCCATGAAGAAAATGGCAGTGTCCAAATGGATTAAACGTTTTCTGAGGGGAGAGAAAGTATCACTGATGAAGAAAGGTCAGGGTGGACAGTAACGAGCAAAATTAATGAAAACATTGGAAAAATGTGTCAAATTGTACGTCACAATCATCAGCTGACTGTGAGAAGCATAGCAGACCAAGTAAACATTGATAGAGAAACAGGAAAATCTTAACTGAAAATCTTGGCATGAGAAAGGTGTGTGCAAAAAATGGTCCCGAAGGAGCTCAACAATGAACAAAAGCAAAGGAGAGTCAAAGTTTGCCAAGACCTTTTGGAGAGACAAGACGATGTTTGGGGCCTTGCTATCAGTGGCGATGAAACATGAGTGTACCAATATGACCCTGAAACAAAGCGTCAAAGTGCACAAGGGAAGTCAGCCAATTCTCTATGACCCCAAAAGTTCTGTCACTCCAAATCAAGAGTCAAAATGATGTTGTTAACCTTATATATATATATCAGAGGGATTGTTCATTATGAATTTGTACCAACTGGACGGTTAACC
This sequence comes from Geotrypetes seraphini, assembly GCF_902459505.1. NCBI lineage: Eukaryota > Metazoa > Chordata > Amphibia > Gymnophiona > Dermophiidae > Geotrypetes > Geotrypetes seraphini. Next base: position 87,238,917 of record NC_047093.1, on the reverse strand, counting down.
AAGTTTACTATTTGGAAGTGCTGAAACGGCTATGGGGCTCATAATAAAAAAAACCAAATGTACAAAAAGTGGCCTAAATGGGTACTTGGATGTCAAAAAGCCTGATCGTCCAAGTACCCATAATCAAATCTGGTTTTAGACATATCTAAAACCAGCTTAGGCCTTTCCCCTGCCTCTAAACGCATAGAGCAAAAAGAGGCATTTTTAGAGGAGGGGAAAGGGCGGGAGGTGGGCTGACCCAGACCTAGGCGTGCAACAGGTATAACCAAAACTTTAGGCAGGTTGCCTAGTTGGCACTTATACGTTTTGACTTAGACCAAGTGCCGAAAAGGGGCCGCTGAGCTGATCGCTACAGCTCAGTGGCACCAGCAACCTGCCTACCCCCTACTGTAACATTCGCTGCAGGAGAGATGGCTCATCTCTTCTGCCATGATGGTGATCGCACACACCCCCTCCGAATTGCAGCACTTCGGGGTGAGCACCAATTCACACGGCACTGTCTGTGAGGAAGATTTTAGCCAGAAAACAAATAACTGTATTGGAACACTCTCCTTACTGACCTGATCTGCCTCCCATTGACTTTTTTTCTTTACCCAAAGATAACGGAAATATTGAAAGGAAGACATTTTGATGACATTCAGGACATCAGCTACCTTTGTACATTAGAAAGCAATATAATCTTGATGCTTTAAAGAAATTATAGAAGAGACATTTATTTTGTAATATTAAATATGGACATTATGGCATTTGCATTTGTGTAAGTGCTGGTCGTTTATTTTGTTTGTGGTTTTATATATATTTTATAATTTGTATGTTTACATTGTGAGCTGCCTTGGGAAAGGTGGGTTATAAATAAAATAAAACTAAAATAAACTAACAAACAATCAAGGGTAATAAGATGACAGCTCTGATGGGCATTTCAGAAAAAGAGCTCCAAAATTGCTTTGAAGGGTGGACTAGGTGCCGGTGTTGGTGCATAGCTTCCCAAGAGGAGTACTTTGAAGGTGACCATAGTGATATTCAGCAATGAGGTATGTAGCACTTTTTCTGGGATGAGGTCGCAAACTGAATTGTCAGACTTTGCATATTAGTTTTGTATGACAAGCGATAAATCTAGGTCTGATGTGTTCCATACAGTTTGTTAAGATGGAATTGAATGGTAGGCAAATTCACACTAAATGAAATATTTATAAGTTATCTGACAAAGAATGCAATTTCGGGTAGCAATTCTACACAATAACTTCTGTGGTGATACAGATGCAGAGAAAAGAGGAAGTATTGTGAACAGTCTTTCAAACAAACAATAAGTCCATCTTCACAGATGCAGCTTGCAGACCTTTAACTCAGAAAGAAGAACTAGAAAGGACTCTGATATCAGTAGGAATGAAGAGATTTGTGATAACGTTGGGCGATTTGAATCTACCAGATTTGGATTGGACTATACCCCACATGCAAATCTGAAGAGAAGTAAAAAGATCAGGGGTGTCTTACAAGGAGCTTGTTCAGGCAAATGCTGGCAGAACTCACTAGCGGAGTGTTGATACTGGATCTAGTACTCATGAAAGGAGAAAATGTATCTATTGTTTGGGTGGGTGTTGACTTGGGGGGCAATGATCATCACACAGTGAGGATTGATTTACAAGCTAAGACAGATTCCAGTCATATCAAACTCATAGTCCTGGATTTCACACATAAGAATATAAGAATTGCCGCTGCTAGGTCAGACAGTGGTCCATCATGCCCAGCAGTCCGCTCACGCGGCGGCCCTCTGGTCAAAGACTTAACTGAGACTAGCCCTACCTGTGTACGTTCTAGTTCAGCAGGAACTTGTATAACTTTGTCTTGAATCCCTGGAGGGTGTTTTCCCCTATGACAGACTCCGGAAGAGCATTCCAGTCTTCTACCACTCTCTGGGTGAAGAAAAACTTCCTTATGTTCGTACGGAATCTATCCCTTTTCAATTTTAGAGTGTGCCCTCTCGTTCTCCCTACTTTGGAGAGGCGCGGCACTTGGGATCACTAAAGCGTCAGGAGAGATGACGTTTTTTTAAATAATGGACATTTTCCCTGCTTCTACTTTCAATGTTTAAGGCCTTAGGCCAAAAGGGGACTTAGATGTTTTTTTTTTTTAATATGCCCCTCCACGGTACTAACATTTCATTCATGTTTTCAAATGCCAAGGACTCTTTATTGGGGAAAAAGGAACTACCTGAAATAAATCTTCCTCTCCAGGGAGTTATTTTTTTTCAGTTCCTTCTTCATTTTGCACAAACACAGCAGTCCACATCAGCAGATTCCAGAGATTCGGGGGGACACAAAGTGATTGAATTTTTCTGTTAACCATATCTTCCTCTACTGAACTTCCTTGAGTGGTAGCTCTTTCTCTCCTCCCTCATACTTCTATGTTCTTTTTTGACACTGGCTCCAATTTTTCATCGAAGGTAGAAAAGCATAAGAGCGCAACAGGGAAGTGAGGATTAAAGAATATTTCTGAATTAAAATTAATCTTTCCTTAATCTAAAGAAGCCAGAAAAGCTCCTCAGTTCTTTGAAGGTAGAAATACTCATAATAATTATTTTGAGTGTAAATGAAGGTGAATTGGTATGAGAAATGGATAAACTGACTTGGAAGATGATTCACTAAGCCAGTCTAGTGAAAATGGAGATTTCTAGGGTTTCTAAAAAGGACTCTAGTGAACATGTTGACCTGAAGGGAAGTTGGGTGTGAATGCACAAATTGCACTTCAATTAAGCAAAATAATCTGGGGTTCACTAGCTGGTATGGATGAACTGAGGGGCCCTTTATCTAAGCTGCATGCCTAATGCAGTACAGAGTAATGGAGTATTGAAAAAATATTTCTATTTTTGGAAGGGAGAGGGCATGTCAAGGAGCAGATAGTGGGTGTTCCTGCACTATCCAGTAAGCGCATCTACATTATCACATGCTGTAAGCATAGGGATTCCATGTGATCCCTTTTCACCTACAATCTCATACCCTTCGATCAACCTGAACTCTCCATGATGAACACAATATACCAAACACTAAAATCAATAGAAACCTGGATGAAAGATCACAAACTGAAAATGAACCCAGATAAAACGAAATTCATCCTCCTAGAAAACAACAAAATACCAACCATAACCAACATTGAAATCAACGCAATCAACTACCCCACACAAACCACCCTAAAACTGCTAGGAATAACTATCGACAGATGCTGCACCATGCAACCGCAAATCAATAAAACAATATAAAAGTCATTCTTAGTCATGAGAAACTTAAGACAAGTTTGGAAATTCTTCGAGAAAACTCAATTCCAGCTCATAGTTCAGTCCTTAATATTAGGCCTACTTGACTACTGTAATATCCTCTACCTTCCATGCCCTACAACCATAACAAAACAACTACAAACTATCCAAAACACAGCACTAAGACTCATCTACTCATTAAAGAAACATGATCACATTACAGAAGCATATCTCCAATCGCACTGGCTTCCGATCCCAGCAAGAATATAATTTAAATTCTACTGCCTACTATTTAAGACTTTATACGGAGACAGTCCAAACTACCTGAATAACCGCCTCATCCACAACACCGCAACCAGACTTAGGAAAACTCACACCCCATTCTCATACCCCCCAATTAAGGAGGTCAAACGGAAAAAAACTATATGATGGCCTCCTGGCCACTCAAGCAGCCAAACTAGACAACCAAATCGCCAATCTACTGACGGCATCCCTCAACTACAAGACTTTTAGAAAAGAAATAAAGACCATACTCTTCAAGAAAACTCTGAAAAAAGAAATAATACCGCAAGTCTCAAACTCCACTTCTCACTAAAGCCAACTACCCCAAACAAATAACCTTACCCATTTCTCACTCTGTTTGAAAATGACCAATTTTTTTTTTGTAAGTTCTTTTTGTAATACATCTTGGATAATTCTTTTGTAATCTGCCTTGAACTGCAAGGTAATGGCGGAATAGAAATCCCTAATGCAATGTAATGTAATATATGGGAGGTGGTAAGTGTTCATGTGTTCATTTTAAAAAATGTAGACAATATAAAAAAAAAAAAAGAAGTGGCTAGTACAATCTTCACATTAGACAATCATACATACATCAGCTGATTCAAAAACAGTGTTCAGAGTAGTATTTGATTTTTCAGATCAAAACCCTGGAAGAACCAGATGTTTAAACAGGCTGTAACACCACTGTTTAATCATCGTACATGTTTTTGGTATTTAAATTGCAGACTCCAAAGCTGCCAGGATCATAGCTCTGGATGAGAATAATGGACATATAAATAAACACCAGCCTGGTAAAACCCAAGGGGGATCTATCACATCTAAACACTGGTGTAGAACCGTTCATAAAAATGCTCAGTCCCACAAACTTAGGGGTCCTTTTATCAAGGTGCGGTAGGGCTTTAACACGCGGAATACTGCACGTTAAACCGCCTGCCGCGCTAGTCGCTAACGCCTCCATTGACCAGGCATTAGTTTTTTTGCTTGCGGAGGGGGTTAGCGCGTGATGAAATGTCCGATGCGCTAACCCCGCTAGCGCGGCTTGATAAAAGGACCCCTTAGTGTATTAAAGTGAAACAAAAAACCATTCTTATCTGGTGCAGCAAGGAATATTTGACATCCAACGAGGACCCCATTTCATAATCTTCCTCAGGGATCTATCATGTCTAAACTCCATTGGAATCAATAAGTTAACTCAGCATCCAACCTATTTCTTAGAAAAGAGTTTAGATATGATAGATCCCTGAGGAAGATTATGAAATGGGGTCCTCGTTGGATGTGTCAAATGTTCCTTGCTGCATCAGATAAGAACATTTTTTTTTTCACTTGAATACACTAATGGGCTCATAGTCAAAAAGATAGACGCATTCAGCCTATCACTCACTGACCTGAAATCATAAGCTTTTTTTCTTTTAACATCTTTGAATTTTTTACCCTTCCTCTCGTTTACTTCCCTATTGTTTTTCAACTCTAACAAGGAATTGTAACTTTCCCTCCTACCCCCCCACGATTCATGTTAGTCCTATTCTGTAAGTCTGAAATTATTTTATTGTATTCACTACCCGTTTTTTAATAAATTGTACATCGCTTAGGAAATTAAATAAGCGATTCATCAAACACTAATAAAAACTTGAAACTTGATCTAAAAAAGACTGCATAAACCAGCACTTGGATGTCTTACTAGTCAAAATGTCCAAGTGGGCATTCTCAAAACAGCCTTTCTAGACATCTTTCTGATTGTTTCATCTCCAGTGCATCCAGATCTTAAGGGGGCATGTTAGAGTTTCCAAGTTTATTTTAAAATTTGATATTCCGCTTATCATGTTTTAGGCGGGCTTAGGACTTAGATGCTTGTCAGGCATAATCAAACCTTTAACAAAAGGTTCTGGGCTTTTTTTTAGACATTTGGAGCTAGACCTGTTTTAAAAGCGTCTAAAAAGGTACCCAAACTGACCAGGTGACCACTAAAGGGATTAAGACATGACTCCCCCCTTACTCCTCCAGTAGGCACGAATCCCCTCCCACCACCCAAAGATGTTAAAAAAAACCAACCCCAGTACATTCTAGCCTATGTTATGAGGGGGTGCTGAAAAGTTCTTAGCCCAAGCAGTTTCAGATGTTAACACAGACATTTGAGCCCAGAGAGCAGTGGGACACTCTAAGGCAGGGGTAGGGAACTCCGGTCCTCGAGAGCCGTATTCCAGTCGGGTTTTCAGGATTTCCCCAATAAATATGCATGAGATCTATGTGCATGCACTGCTTTCAATGCATATTCATTGGGGAAATCCTGAAAACCCGACTGGAATACGGCTCTCGAGGACCGGAGTTCCCTACCCCTGCTCTAAGGGTTACTGCAGTGAATTCCACATTAAGGCCCTGATTCTCCAAAAGTGCGTCCCGATTTTAGGCAGCTGTAGACGTCCTACAGCTGTCTAATCAGCCAATTGGGATGCACGTTTTTTTAAAAAAAATGCTCCCCAGGCAGGCCTGAAGGCGCCTCTGGGAGCCTAGGGAGACCCGCAAGATACCTAAGCTCGCCTACAGGCCTTAGGCAAACTTAGGCGGCCCTACGCGTTTCCCTAGTAGAGGAAGAGACGCTTAAAATGTAGGCCAGCAAAATGCTGGTCTACATTGTAAGTAGACGCGGCCGCTATACTGATCGCGGCAAGGGATCTCCCTGCTGCAATAAAGTATAGTGGCCGTGGCCGCCTGTCCCATCACCGACAGGAGGATGCCTAAATCCTCCTGTCGGAACCCCGAACCCCCCTCCCCCCCAAACTCATAATCGCCGACAAGAGGATGCCCAACTCCTCCTGTCAGAACCCCGGAACCCCCTCCCCCCCAAACTCGTAATCGCCGACAGGAGGATAACCAACTCCTCCTGTTGGAACCCCCTCCCCCCCAAACTTGTAATAGCCGACAGGAGGTTGCCCAACTCCTCCTGCCGGAAAGCCCAATGACTCCCCGCCCCAACTAATCTCCCTCCCCCAACTAACCTTTCAATGTTGGTCAGCTGGACGGGTCTTGCTGTCGTCCAGCCGACGGGTCTGCCTCGTGGAAATGAGACGGCACGCCCCTTCCCGGCCCATCCCCGCTAAATCTAAGGCCTGATTGGCCCAGGCTGTAGAAGCCTGGACCAATCAGGCCTTAGGCATAGCGGGTCCGCCCATCCCCACTAATCCTAAGGCCTGATTGGCCAAGGTGCCTAGCCTGGGCCATTGGGGATGGGCGGACCCGCTATGCCTAAGGCCTGATTGGTCCAGGCTTCTACAGCCTGGGCCAATCAGGCCTTAGATTTAGCGGGGATGGGCCGGGAAGGGACGTGCCGTCTCATTTCCACGAGGCAGACCCGTCGGCTGGACGGCAGCAAGACCCGTCCAGCTGACCAACATTGAAAGGTTAGTTGGGGGAGGGAGATTAGTTGGGGCGGGGGGTCGTTGGGCTTTCCGGCAGGAGGAGTTGGGCATCCTCCTGTCGGCGATTACGAGTTTGGGGGGGAGGGGGGTCCAGGGTTCCGACAGGAGGAGTTGGGCATCCTCCTGTCAGCGATTATGAGTTTGGGGGGGAGGGGGGTCCGGGGTTCCGACAGGAGGAGTTGGGCATCCTCCTGTCGGCGATTACGAGTTTGGGGGGAAGGGGGGTCCGGGGTTCCGACAGGAGGAGTTGGGCATCCTCCTGTCGGTGATGGGACAGGCGGCCGCAACAACCGCGGCCGCTATACATATTGCAGCAGGGAGATCCCTTGCTGCCATAAGTATAGCGGCCGCGTCTAATTTAACCCGATTCTCTAAAGACGCCTCTCCCGGGCGGCCTGCCTGAGGAGCATTTTTTAAAAAAAACATGCATCCCGATTGGCTGATTAGACAGCTGTAGGACGTCTACAGCTGCCTAAAATCGGGACGCACTTTTGGAGAATCAGGGCCTAAATGTTCCAGGTACAGATGTCACCATATCTTGCTTATATTGTATGGTGAGCCCTCAAAAACCTACTGTACCTACATTAAAATGACACCTGAAGGCATAAAGGCTATTGTGGTGGTACAGGTGGGTACAGTAAGTTTCAAGTTTAATAAGTATTTGATTAATTGTTTACTCAAATATCTAAGCGATGAACAAATCATTCAATTTACAGATAATACAGGGGTTATAAAAGACAGATGGACACTGAACAAAACATATTAAATTAACGACTAATAAAATAAACAGAAAAGGAAAACAAAGGGAAAGGCAGGGTAATGAAATACAATAATAATGATAGAAAGAAGGACGATTATGGTAAAAAACAATAGGAGGGAAATAAAAAAAGTAGCCTTATGAAAATAAGCAAAAATAGGCTGGGACTCCTAAATATCATAAGCGTCTTTGAAAAGAAAGCTCTTAAGTTTACTTTTAAATTTATCTAAGTTTTGGGTGGGTTTTGGAGGGCTCACCAAGCAAGATATAGGGCTCCTTTTACTAAGGTGCGCTAGCGGTTTTAACGCATGCTTAGCGTGCGCTACAACACCGCATGCGCTAAACGCTAATGCCTCCATTAAGCTGGCATTGGTTTTTACGCATAGCGCGGGGGCTAATCTGCAGCGCACGCTAAAAACGCTAGCGCAGCTTAGTAAAAGGAGCCCTTAGACGTCCTATTGAAATGCCCCTCTACATTTGCGGGATTGAGTATTTTTATGAATGGTTCTACACCAAAGAGATAATTCTTATGTTTAGTGTCTGCAGGACTGAGCATTTTCATTAGCGGTTCAGCCCCAGAGTGACAATTCTCTTGTTTAGTCATTTTTCAGTTCAATTCACTTTTGATATTATTTGTACTTTCTATTGTAAGGAACGATATGATGGATCTAATGGTGACAACTGAGTCATTTCAATTCACATTTGGCATTTAAATGGGTGCACAGTGCATACCGAGACTCACTGATATCTCTTCTTTTAACAAATAAAATATTGATATTCTTATTTATTATGATTGTTAAGAGAATTGTCCCTCTTTTGTTTGGCTGCATGTTGGGGAGTTTTTTTGTGGACTTTCAATTTTATTTTATGCATGCCATGCCGTCCGTGTGTCTTATTACATACAGTATCCACATAAAAGACAGAAGATGCAAAAGGTAACGAAAACTATCATATAGGTCATTTCCCCCTCCCCCTCTGAGGTTGAAGGATGTGGTTGCCAAGTTTCTTGGTCATGCCATGAATATCACAAAGGAAGTGCCCCCATTATAATTACAGATATAGGGGAAAATTCATCAAGGTATGATAAAAGATCACCCTTTACAATGCCCTTATTCACTATTGGAATCAGCAATCTGTGGATCTCAGTGCTGCAGGCTGCTGAATCCTGTTTTAAAAGAATAATTCTGCTTGTGAGCAAAGCTGTGGCCTGATGCTCTCAGGACAGCACAGCGAATTCTCTCTTGGTACAAGACCCCCCCCCCCCCCGGTACTAACCTCCCCCCCCCCTAGAGGGACTACTTTTGAAAGCATTAGTTATACGGAGGGGGTGTCTTCAGCACAGTCTAGCACCTTCAGTAAAATGGTGCCCCTGAGAAATATTTATTTAAAAACTTTATATGCTGTACGATCTACAATCCTTTGTTCTGCTTTAGCTCTTGTGTCTTTTGCATTGATACTATACCCAGTTCATGATTTTAATTTTTAATAGATTTCATAAGACTCATCACTTTAATTATAGGAAAAATGCTTGAGTCAAAAAAGATCCCTTAATTCCCTGCATATCTTTTCTTCACCATTCAGTGTAAAGATGTCTTTATTATACTGCATTCTGTAAACAATTGTCCCTAGAAGGATATGTTAGATTTTAAAAAGTACCACTGATGTTTGCCTCAAGTGTAATCAGCCTTCGGCTTCTTTGGGACACCAATTTTGGTCTTGCCTTCTGGTCCAGGGCTTTTGGACTCAGCTGCACCAACATATTACCGCTATGTGGCATCATGGTTATATTCAGGGTCCTGAAATGCTCTTTACTTTGGACCGTCTCCCTCGAGTGTCCCCGAAGGGCTTTCGGGGGTTCCTGGAGAGAGCCTTCTTGCTGGGAAAAAAAAACTATTCTCCATTGTTGGATTGTATCGGACTCACCGACCTTGTCGCATTGGCGTACCCTTATGCTTCATCAGGCTTCTATGGAGCGCCTTTCCATGCCAGCTTTGGACTCCCCTAGGGGACGTACTTATTGCTCCATTTGGGAGCCTTTCTGGCTTACTTTATCCCATAGAGCTCGCAGTAATTTGCTGAACCCATGATTTTTTTTTCTCTCTCTGGAAGATAGTTTCTCTTTATTTTTTACTGTGTATATTGGGCGGGGGGAGGGGGAGAGTGCATTTGATCTGTTCTGCTGTACATTTATGTTCTGGTTTGTTCTTATTGCAAAAATTTAATAAAAATATTTAAACATTAAAAAAAAAGCATACTTTTAGATTGTATTTTTCTCAGCTCCTTATGAATGATATCCTTTTGCCTGTTTTATAAAACCAAAACAAAAAGTCTCTTTCAAATGCTTTGTAATTTGGGAGTTTATGTATATAAGTCATCAAGAACCAGTCTAATAGTCATTTATTATAAGCAAATCCTGTGAAAAATACAGTCCTTCAAGTAGCTAGACCTCCTGATGCCCTGCGTAAATTTAGTTGTTGTTCTTCAGTGGTGTAATTTTAGCAGTTCATAAAATGATTCACCATCTGGGAGTTCTCCTTGACTCTGATATATTGCTAGTGCTGAGGTGTATTACTAGTGGCCATCAATCTTGTCGTTCTTTGCCTTCAGCGCAAGCACTGGTTTTGGCTTTTGTGCTCTTTAAAAGATTCAACTGGTTAACACCAGGAAGCAGGTGTTTTGTCATGTGGCACCTACGTATGCTGTGGAATAAATTGCCATTTGAATTACAAGCTCGGTCAAAATTTTTTTTTTGAGATTTCAGAACTTGGGACAAGTTGCCTATTTTCAATTACATTTGTTATGCTTAATTATACTATGAGGGGCATTTTCAAAACTCTAAGACAGCTAAAAGATCCAAAACTATATGGAGCGTGTTGAAGATGCGTTCTGGGCTGGCTCTGGGCTAGTTTGTCTTTTTGTAATAATCAAATCTTTCCCAAGAAGTCCTGGTTGGAACTTAGATGCTTTTAAAACAGGTCTAGCTCAGAATGTCTTAGTGCCACACTAACTAGGTGACCACTGGAGAGATTTGGTTATGACTCCCCACCCCCCCCACACACATATACACATACCTTCTCCAAATCTGAATAAAAAACAGTACATACCTATCTCTAGAACAGGAGGAGAATGTGGCTTAGTGGTTAGAGCTACAGCCTCAGCACTCTGAAGTTGTGGGTTCAAACCCCGCACTGTTCCCTGTGACCCAGGGTAAGTCACTTAATCCTCTACTGCCCCAGGTACGTTAGATAGTTTGTAAGTCCACTAGGACAGATAGAGAAAATGTTTGAAGTACCTGTATGCAAACCGCTTTGAGTGTGGTTGTAAAAACTACAAAACGGCAGTATACAAGTCCCTATCCCTAGAACAGCAGAATGGGAAAGTCTAGTAGAACAGCACACACATGTCTTACTTAGATTGGTGAGTGGGCTAGTAAGCTAGAGAGGAAGACTCAAGCCCATAGATAATTTTAACCATTACATTTTGAACAGATTGAAAGGGAGAGAGATGGTTGAATGGAAGACTCGAGAGAAGTTCATTGCAGTAGTCTAAGTGAAAGGTGATGAGAGCACAGATAAGGACTTTGGTAGTGTGCTTAGAGTGGAGAGGTTGGATTTTTGTAATATTAGTGGAGGAAAGCGACAGGTTTTAGCAGTTTGCTGGATCTGAGCGGAGAAGGAGAGAGAGAAATCAAAGATTATCTCGATGTTATGAGATGACAAGATGGGGAGGAGGAGAGTGTTATCCACAGAAATAGAGAATGGCAGGGGTGGGGGGATGGGGGGGTTAGGTGGAAAAATAAGGAGTTCGGTTTTAGTCATATTCAGTTTTATATTGTGGTGAGACATCCAAGCGGCAATGTTGGACAGGCAGGCTGAGATTCGGGCCTGAATTCTTGTAGACATATCTGGTGTGGAGAGGTAGATCTGAGTGTCATCAGCATACAGAGTTGATATTGAAAACCATGGGAAGAGATCAGTGTATCAAGAGAATGGGTATGGAGAAGAGGAGAGGGCCCAAGACAGAGCCTTGAGGTACACCGATAGACCGTGGGATGGCAGCTTGTGTCCCAGGACGCTCTGTTCTAGGAGAGGGTTGAGAAGCATTGGTTTAGCAGGCAAATGCAAATTACTAACATGTTGTAACCTGTGCTTTGATATATCTATAGATGTGAATGCCATAAGACAGTTTCTAAGACAAAAGCTCCACATTTTCTTTCTACCCTTGTACATATGGAACTAATCTTATAAACTTTAAGTACTAGTGGCCACACATATATAAAAGATCCGTTAGACAAGGAACCCACAAAATTATGCTTTTCAATAGAGGTACTACTTAATACATGTATACAGCATCATACCAGGTTTTCCAAACAGAGAAATGAAGTAGAGAATGACATGGGGACAAATTTTTCCCTGTCCCCATGGGAATTCATTTTCCCATCCCGTCATTGTCCTGTCCCTGTCCCATTCCTGCAAACTCCATCCTCATCTGCACAAGCCTCAAACACTTTAAAATCACAAGTGTTTGAGGCTTATTCGGTTAAGGCAGAGTTTACAGAAATGGGACAGAGACAAAACTCACAGGAACGGGGAAACTGAGTTCCTGTGGGGATGGGGAAAATTTGTCTCCATGTCATTCTCTAAAATGATCCAAAACCATCTCAATGTCCTTGATGTTCCTTTAATTTTCTTTTAAACTTTTTTTTACTTTTTTAGGCTTCAGACTAGCCATTAGGTGCCATGCATTCCTATGGTCACCAAATAAACTTATGGCAATGGCATCCTCATTAGCCGCATTATATATTTTTTTTCACATTTTTCTTATTTAAAGTGCTCAGTGCTATTTTTCTTTAGTGTCTCATATAGCTTAATTCTTAAAATTATTATAACTTAATTGACTTATCTTAAGTCAGTCTTGTCTCGTACTATCATCGGGAAGGGACCTGTCATTCCGACATGTTTCGCCTTCTGGCTGTTTCAAGAAAAGTCCCCCCCTTTTCAAACTTGTTCGCACCATCCCGTCCTGTATAATGCTTATTGAGATATTTTACAAGAGACGCTGCATTTGCAGCACCTCTTGTAAAATATAAGGGTAAATAAGCACACTCCGACCTAGACATCTTAATTTCCCTCTTCACCTCCTATGTAAAACAGCCTTTTAAGTGTGCATTTGTTTTTCTAAATGCAATATTTGCTTCTTCTCTTGGCTAATTTTTTTTCAGTTTGTCTTCTTTCAGCAGTTGTGTGCTAAAAGTATTAATGTCACATAGAAATCAATAATAACGTAAAAAAACAACAACAAAAAAGAGATATTCAATTAGAGGAGTAACATCTACCAAATTAAAAAGCACCATCAATCCTTTTCTTGGCTTCCTTCACTGCTCTGCAATGCCCTGTCATGCTGCATTCGGAATGTGGCCATCCTTGAAAGGCTTACCTTTTTTTTTTTTTTTGACTCAGCAGTTTTCCCCTGCTCTTTTGAGCTTCCATTTCAGTTAGAACTGAAGGTGGACATTTGTACCAAATGTTTTCATTTGCAACTGCTCAGGAATTCTCCTTTTTTATATCTCTCTCGCCACATCTTACTCTTCAGCTAGGGTCTATGCAAAAAAAACTCAGCGGAGATCAGAAACCCTACTGTACTGCTATATAGGTGTCACCTGCAGCCATAAGGCTATTGGGGTTGTAGACAGGTGGGTTTGGGGGATGTTTTGAAGGGGCTCAACATTACTTATATGGGAGTTATGGTGAGATGTTTTTGTAGCACTGAAGGGAATAGACTTAGCAGATAAAGACAGATTGTTCACCCTCTCCAAGGTAGGGAGAACGAGAGGGCACTCTCTAAAGTTGAAAGGGGATAGATTCTGTACAAACGTAAGGAAGTTCTTCTTCACCCAGAGAGTGGTAGAAAACTGGAACGCTCTTCCGGAGTCTGTTGTAGGGGAAAACACCCTCCAAGGATTCAAGACAAAGTTGGACAAGTTCCTGCTAAACTGGAACGTACACAGGTGAAGCTGGACTCATTTAGAGCACTGGTCTTTGACCTGGGGGCCGCCGCTTGAGCAGACTGCTGGGCACGATGGACCACTGGTCCGACCCAGCAGCAGCAATTCTTATGTTTTTATGGCCCTAAATCTGGCCATTAGGTGTTGCTATTATGAAGTGAGTGGAAAACCTTGCCCCACCTCCATCCCCTTACTGTTCCCCACTGGTTTGATGACAATGATAAACTGTTTCTGAATCAAGAAAAAACTGTTGTCTTTTGGGTAACAAGCTCTTCTATTTGTCCTTCTATTATTCCAAATCATTTGATTCCCCAGTTAACACGGTTGCATGTTTTCATTATCTTAGTGTGATAATAGGTTATATAGGTTGGTTTCTAACTCTCCACTGACTACGCCCACTTATATATGCTCATTCATGATTTCTTATCTTGCATCTAGATTATTGTGATTCGGCTTTGACAGAGGTAGTGAAATCTGAGTTGAAAAGATTGAATTTCACTTAAAACCTGTAAATTTGATCACTGCATTCTACTTTTGAACAGTCTCTACTGGTTGCAAGTTCAGTTTTAAATTCTGTGCTTAACCCACAGGTCTTTACATTCTGGATAACTGTCTTATTTATCTAATTTGAATATTTCATATACACATCACAGGGCCCTTAGGTCATTAGACTCAAACCATCTAATCATCCCTCCATTAGCAAGGGCTATTATGACTCCACTAGGCATTCAGGCCCAGATTATATAAACAATGCTGGCGGTCACCTTAAAAAGGTCACTGATCTCATGCCAATAACGCAACATCACCATTTATAGAATTGTGGCTTTGGGAAAGGTAGGTGCCGAAAAAGTAGGGCGGGGTATACAAGGCCTACACTTCTAGTGCCTATCTTTCATGTGACTTGCGCCTATGGAGGCGCTTTATGATGCCTAAAGCAACTTCCGGCATTAGCCAGGCCTACAGTGGTGTTAGGTGTCATAAAGTGCCTCTGTAGGTGTGATGCAGGTGCTGGTTTTTTAAGGTGAACCCTGTCCCCCCTTCCTGCCCTGTCCATTGCACCTCCTCTCTGCCGATATCCTGCATGCCACTGTACCTTCCATATGACCTGTGTACCTGGAATCCCTGATGGTCCAGAGGTGTAGCGGGTAGGAGCGAGCTTTCTGCGCTCCTGCCCCACTGCTTAGCCGGTCACTGCTGTGAGCTCTGGTGGTTCAGAGCAGGAACGTGCTTCCCGCACAGCTGCTCGGTGCTGAGCGGCTTCCTGAATAGCTCCTGTGAATTCTCGTGAGACTCACTGCAGCCATTCAGGAAGCCTCTCAGTACCGAGCAGCAGCGCAGGAAGTGCGCTCCTACTTGGTACAGCTGAACTCCCAGAACTTGGAGCGGGACAGGAGCGTGGAAAGCTCGCTCCTGCCTGCTACAACTCTGGACCACCAGGGATTCCAGGTACGCGGGTCATACGGAAGGCATGGCAGCATGCAGGATATCGACACAGAGGAGGTACAATGGACAGGGCAGGGAGGGGAGCAGGATACAGAGCCTGGCAGCCCAGCAGAGGCCAGCAACAAGTCCAGGATGGGGGGGGGGGGGGGCAATGGCCCAAATATAAACCAAGACCTCAAATTTTTGGCCCCAAAATCTCAGTTAATATTCGAGTCTGATCCTTCTGAAACCCCGCACAGCAACTATCCCAGCTCAGATAAAATTGTTCACAAAATTCCTGCAGTACTTAATCCTCCAGAAAATAAGAAACCCACTTTAACGCACTGCCTTCAGTTACTAGATCCAACAGCCACCTTTCAATAAATCATACCATCAGGGGGGGGGGTGTCCACCCTGGGTGCCATCTTGGTGGGGATGCTAGCACATCTCTGCCCCTCCATGCCATGTTCGCACCCTCCCTTCCCCCACCCCCATACCTCTTTAAATCTTTGCTAGTAAGAGCATCTTCTCAGGCCTGCTGTTCACGCTGGCCTGGCTCCCCTCTGAAATCACTTCCGGATCGTGATGCCAGGAAGTGATGTCAGAGGGAAAGCCAATGCTGGGATGATCAGTAGGCCAGAGAAGCTGCTCGCGCTGGCAAAGATTGTATGGGGGGTGGGAGGGAAGGGAGAGCACAAGTGTAGCTTGGGGGTGTGGAAGGAGCGGAGGGGCAGAGAGGAAGGTGTGAGTGATGCCAGCTCCCTAAGCGCTTTCTACAGTCACTACGCCACTGCATACCATACTGTATCAAAAGCAGCTGCTGAATACAAGAAGACAATAACCAAACATATCCTGTACACTTAATCCAACAATAAAATCATAAAGTCTCTGACTGTAGTGCCTCTGAAACTTGGATTAGAAATAACTAAGCACAGACCTTTCCTCTAAGAGATCAGGCAAATGACGATAAACCACCTTCTCAACAAAATACCCAGAAATAGTAAAATAGAAATCAGTCTGTAATTCTCATTCATGATGGTCCAGAGTACATCTTTTTTGTTGTTGTTCTTAGCTCTGTTTCCATTATTATTGTTAAAATAAGTGTAATTATAGCTTTTTGAGCAAGAAAGGAAAAACATCCTGCCCACAGAAGCACTGTCAATTCTTACTAAACTGTCAACCAGTCTTGCATATGTCAACCAGTCTTGTAATAATAATAATAATAACTTTATTCTTTTATACCGCCATAACCAAAAGTTCTAGGCAGTTTACACTAAAAAGAGCTGGACAATCAGTGAAATACAATAATACAGTAAAAAAATACAAATATTTGTAAAATAGAATTTCAATAATAAAACTCACTAAGTAATAAACTTATCAAATAAAGTGGTCTCAATTAATTTCCGAAAACAGCAATAGGATAACATAGCTTGCTGAATACAATAATCTAACCAAGATTGTTGCCTTCCAGCTTGAAATGCTAGGGTCCTATCTAAGAAGGTCTTATATCTACACCCATTAATTTTTGGATATGCAAATAAGTAGAAGTTTCTAGTTTCTCTTGATGGTCTATGCAACACAAAATGAGGAAAAAGGTAAGCTGGAGACAATCCCGATATCAGCTGTATTCTGAATTATCCTTAATTTCCTTAGGGGCAATGGTCCAAACAAGTTGTCTCGGACATTGGCATTTGTATGTTACTCTTTTGTATTTACTTGACTATGTGCTTTATGCTGAATCTTCAATAAAAATTTATGGTTACAAAAATAATTTTTAAAAAAGGATTCTAGGAGGAATTCTAGGTTCTAAATATAGCTAGACAGATTCAGCTTCAGTAGCTGGAAAACAAGGCCAGTGTTTGGCAGATTTCTATGGTCTGTGTTCTGCAAATGGCAAGGGCAAATCAAGATCAAGTATGCATATGTCATATCAGATCATATCTCATACTATGAGTTTATCTTGTTGAGCTGACTGGATGAACCATACCAGTCTTTGACAGTTGTTAAGGTCTTGTTTAGTTGTTAGCAAAAACAGTTTAGAAGCAAAACTTTGTACACAACTCCAATAGTTACCACAAAAATATGTGCATAGAACTATCTAGCAGAACCTCAAACACCTAAACGTGGGAACACACCCTGCGTCTTGCTGGGGTCATCAATATTATCACTGGTCCCACACCACCTCCCTCCACTTAAAAGTGTTTTTTTTTAAATTTTATTTTTCAATTTGTGCTCAATAAACACCCCAAAATAGTGAACAGTTAATGCAGTTGCAAAAAACTCTTAAAATGAAACACTTAACTTAAGTGTTTCTTTTTAAGAGTTTTTTTGCAACTGCATTAACTGTTCACTATTTTGGGGTGTTTATTGAGCACAAATTGCAAATTGTAGGTAAGGCGCATAGTTACTGCGGACCACATAAAATGGCCAGGTGGGCCTCCTTTAGTGACATATATGAATCTAGTTCTGCTAGATATTTCTATGCACATATTCTTGTTTAGTTGTTAACATTCTGGTTGGAAATGTCTGCATTTAATAAATTGTTCTCATACCTTCATTTAAGAATTAGTGCATTTGTACTAAAAATCTTTCTTTTCTATGAAAACTCAGGAGCTGATTCTATAAGCATATGTGTCAAACACAAGGCCCGGAGGCTGAATCCAGCCCACCATTTTATGCGTGGTGACTGTGCGCCTTTCACTACATCAGGGGTGTCCAACTCACAGTCCGCAGGCGGTTGGCTTGAGGACGATGCAGCGCTTTGATCATTGCTGCCCCTGAGGGTTTACCTTCTGGCCGGCTCCCTCCTCCTCACTACCACAGTCGTGGCTCTGCACAAAGCCGTGGGTGGCGGCAGTGGCTCCTTGCGCGTCCCGCGACTAAACCGGAAGCCTTCCCTCTGATGTTGCGACATCAGAGAGAAGGCTTCCAGCTCAGCGAAAGGACACGCTTAGGAGCCACCACCCGTGGCTTTGTGCACAGAAACAAGTGTGGCAACGAGGAGGAGGGAGCCAACCAGAAGTTAAACACCCAGAAGGAAGGAGCATGAACTTGGAACATAGAATGCAGGAAAGGACATAACTGCCAAAAAGATACCCAAACTGACTAGATAAGCAATGGATGCACGAAGGTATGATCCCCTCACACTCCCCAGTGGTCACTGACCCCCTCCCACTCCCCCAAAGATATAAATGAAACAGTACATACCAGTCTCTATGACAAGTACAGATATGGGAAATCCAAGTACAGCAGCAAGCAGGTGCCTGGAATAGCCTGGTGGGTTATGTAGTGAACCACAGAGAGGGAAATACAAGCCCATATCCCATCTTATCCACTACATTTAAGGTGGAAAGTGTGAGGCCACCAAAACTCACCCAAAATCTACTGCCATATAGGTGACACCTGCAGCCATTAGGTATAGTAGGTTTTGGGAATGTTTTAGAGAGTTCACCTTAAGGGGATTATGGTAAATGTGTACCTGACACCCTTTATGTGACGTTCACAGCAGTGTCCCCAAAGGTGCTCCACTGCTCTGTTAGCATGTCTTGTGTGGCCAGTCCATTGAAATGTTGGCCCTCTCCAATGTCCAAATGGGCTTGTTTTGGATGTTTTGGTTTTCAAAAATAGCCAAAAAAGATAGACATCCTAAGAGCCAGAACGTCTAGACGAGTCATTTTCAAAAAATAAAAAGATAAGACACCTTGCAGTGTCAAAAATGTTCATTTTCCCATCCCGACTTTTGGACGTCCTTGCGGAAATATCCAAAGTCAGACTTAGTTATTCTATCAAAATTGCCCCCCTTTGTCTGAGCTCCTAAGTTGTGCTGCAGAGACATTGAGCCATACCTGTTTCATTCTTTTTAAATATATATTCTAGCTCAGTGGCTTTAGTTATTTAAAAAAAAAAAAGAAGATAGTATGGTATAAACAAGCAGATGTGTGCAGCAATTAGAGAAGGCATGCATTTCAGTTGTATTTAGCATAATACAGTTAGCTAGAAGAGGGTGCAGGAATCAATAAGGAGGTGCAAGGCGTGTTACAGAATGCAGACAGGATTTGTAAAAGAGCTGTTTGTAGGCAGAGCAGCTGCAGACTTCACGGATCATATATTATTTAATCTGATGTCATTGTTTTTTTCCACAGTTCTGCAATCACCATTAGTGGCACATCCCAGCCTTGGATTCTCGCCATCACTTAAGTTTATTGATTAAAAACTTCCTAAATTAAATTAATGTCTACCTGCAACTAAAACTTATTTAATTAACCAAATAAAGTTGCAGTGAATACTACAGGATGACGTTTTTAAATTACTGAAGCTTAGCCTTCCAGATCAACTAAAAGAAACTCTGGCTAAAGCACTAATAATAAAGGCCCCCGTTTACAAAGGCGATTATTGTGTTGGGACGGAATAATCGCTTTGACGCCCATAGGGATTCAATGGGCATTGAAACGTTTGTCGAATGGCAGCCACTACCACACCTTTGTAAAAGTGGGGGTGGGGGGGAGGTGAGAGAGTTTAGAGGCTGAGCACCACCTTGAAGGGAATGACAAGCACAGCCCAGTGAGCACTTAAACCATACTGATAGGCATCAGAAGAAAAGCAACAAATACAGAAGAAAATACTTTTCAGATATGTGGAGGGATATTTTAGAAAGGACATCCAAGTCATAATGTCACATATGGATGTTCATCTCACACACATTTAAGAACAGGAAACAGCCTGTTCTAAAATAAATGTGAGAAAGACATCCATGTGCTGAATATTTCCAGCATGATCATCTATTTTACAAAATGAAACATGCAAATTTTGAAGGGGTTAAACAAGGAGCGCAGAGAGAGGGGAGACATGATCGAGACGTTCAAGTATCTCACGGGCCGCATCGATGCAGAGGAGGATATCTTCTTTTTCAAGGGTCCCACGGCAACAAGAGGACATCCGTGGAAAATCAGAGGCGGGAAACTGCGTGGTGACACCAGGAAATTCTTTTTCACCGAAAGGGTGGTTGATCGCTGGAATGGTCTTCCACTTCAGGTGATTGAGGCCAGCAGCGTGCCTGATTTTAAGGCCAAATGGGATCGACACATGGGATCTATTTGCAGGGTAAAGGCAGGGGAAGGGTCATTAGGGTGGGCAGACTGGATGGGCCGTGGCCCTTATCTGCCGTCAATTTCTATGTTTCTATGGAAGCATAGAAATGTCCATCTTATAAAATGCAAAAAAAAAAAAAAAAAAAGGAAGTGACACGACTTGTTTTTAATGCAAAGGTGATTCAAAACTGCAACTCGTATGTATATTTCTTTAAGTGCTCAGAGAATTAGTTGTCAGACTGCGGAACAAGTCCGCATGATGGAGCGTCTGAAGTAATCACCTCTAATCATTGCACGCGAGACATGGTGTACAAATTCATATTCAAAGAAATCAATGTGTAAATTCAAACCATGAAAACGTATCCGAAAAAAGCTGGGTAGGGCTCAGAAATACGTTCTGGGTTCTAACGCATTTTGCCTGGGCTTTTTCAAAGAACCCATACTGCAGCACTCAGGTGTGAAATCTGCCGCACTCAGCTACAACATCTTCAATACTTGGACTGATATATGATTATGCGGACTTGTCCCACAGTCTGACAACCTATTGCAGATTTGAATCACCTTTGCTTTAAAGCAAGTAGTGTGACTTCCATTTGTTGTTTTTTTTTTTTGGGTATTTGCTCCTTTTGGAAGTGAGTTGTGAGTTTTGTTTCCCCGATTCTTTTGAGCATCTTATAAAATGACCACACAGATATCCATGCAAAACAGGTATTATGGACATTCTTAACAGAGCAGCATGTAGGTATGAGGTATAGCCTAATGGTTACAGCAGGGGGTTGAGAATAAGGGGACAGAGTCAGGTTCAAATTTCACTTTAGCTGTCTGATTTTTTAAATTTGCATTGTGAACATTCCAGGAACATAAAAATACCTACTATACCTGAATGTACACCGTTTCAATAGACTTCAGGCTTGTAAATCTCGTATATATTTTCAAATATAGTAGGTATTTTTCTGTCCCTGGAGTGCTCCCAATTTTAAAAAAAGCTGAATCAGGATTTTAACCAGAATCCCCTAATTTTCAAGCCACTGCACTAACAATTAGACTATAAGACTACACCTCATACCTACATGCTGCTCTGTTAAGAATGCCAATAATACTTGAATCTGTCATATCGCTTGATAGTCCTTGCCAGTTCCACATGTAGGGGACAGGGATAGCAACCACAGGGGGATTAAAGAGGTACCCTGCCTTAATCAAATTTCAAGTTTTTATTAAAATTTGATGTGAACGCATTGTCAAATATTTTAAAGTGTATTACAAATTTAAAAACGGGGGAAAAAACACCATGGTAGATTAATACAAAATAATATATATATACAACATTCAATACAGGTACAAAAGGAGAGGCGGGTGAACTATAATAATTAAAGGAAAAAAGAGAACATATATGGGTAACACATCGAGGGGGGGAGAGGGGGTAAAAAGTGAAAAGAAATGAAAAAGGAAGGAAGATAAAAACTAAGTCCTGCAAATGAGGACTGATTAGAAATTGGATGTTAAAATATAAAATATATAAATTTTAAACATAGACTGGTCATCTTGTCTATATCTCAAAGGCATCCTTATACAGAAAGCTTAATCCCTCCACTGGACAGCTGTTCAATCAGAGCACCTTTCTACAACCTGGATGTGACAAGTACTAGGTCTAAATAACAATACCCATTTTTTTTTTTTTAATATGGATGTCCCCTCCACTTCTATGATCAGAGTTAAACAGCCATATTTTGGGTGCATCTATAGTCCCACCCAAACCATGCCCCCTTGCCATATGGACATATTGTAGTGTTAGTCATCCATATCCTGGTTATATAATCAGGATTTGGATATCAATGTAATATGGACAGCTAAATGCCAGTTTTCGGACATCCAAAACAAGAATAGAGCTTCTAACATAACCACCTAAGTCTGGGACACCTGGGACTTGCAGAATAGAGATATACTGCACGTGGGCATGTAGGGCACAAACAATTCTAACATGAGTAAAAAATAGAGCGTATGAAATTCTAGAATGGTAGGCTGCAGGGAGGTAGACTTAGAAGTAACTTCAGGAAATACAGGTGTTAGAGTCAAAAACAATGAGCGAATTAAAAAATGCATGGGACAGACATCGGGGTTGCCTAAATTGAAAGAGGATAAAAATACAACATGGCTCCTGAGGTGTAATGTTGAGAGCAGTGGGAAATAAGGTCAAAGCTGGACAAACTTCTATGGTCTGTGACCCATAAATGGCAAAAGACTGGTGAAGATTTGACAACTGCTGCATTTGGGGAACCAAGGCTGATGCTAGACAGACCTCTATAGTCTGTCTCACAAATAGCAAAAAAAAACCCACAGATGAAGCTTCAACAACTCCAGTGCTGTAGATCACTTTATTGTCATGTGCTGCAAGTAAGGGTGTTATGCAGCTCAGGAAGGAGGAGAAGACATCTTGACTGGTAAATTGAATACTCTGCAATACTTGGATTGATATATGATTATAACCAAAACTCCATCACGTTTAGTTGCCTATATGTGAATGGCATGGTAGAGACTTGACAACCAGTGTTTAGGCTTGGGTGGCAGGGGCCTGCAGGTGTGGCTCTACCCATCTTGTTGGGTAGACTGGAAGGAGCCAAAAGAGTAAACAGGATGTTAGGAATTTATTAGGAAAGGGATGGCAAATATGACCAAGAATATTATAATGCCTCCCTAGTGCCTCATGGTGTGACCTCACCTTGAGTATTGGCTCTAATTCTGGTCACCGTATCTCACAAAAGATATAGTGGAAAAGAATAATTAAGCTCTGGAACTTGTTCCCAGGAGATGAGGTAACAGCGATTAGCATTGCTGGGATTAAAAGAGGTTTGGACAAGTTACCGGAGGAAAAATCCATAGTCTGCTACTGAGACAGACAGAAGGGAAGCTGCTATTTTTTCCTGGGTTTGCTGGCATGAAATGTTGCTACTCTTTGGGTTTCTGCTAGGTACTTGTGACCTGGCTTGGCCATTGTGGAAACAGGATACTTGGCTTGATGAACCAGTATGGCTATTTTTATTTTCTTATCACTAGGCGGGTCTTTATCTGCTGTCATTTACCATGTTACTGTATAGATACAGTAGTGGAAGCTAACTCTGTAGGAGGCAACAAGATTGTAAAATTGATATTTAGGTCATTGCATTCAAAAACTCTAGCATTTCATAAAAAAGTTCAGTGAACAGGAAGCATTTTACAGTGCTGCCAAAAATATATGTGTGCACACCAGACAAACCAGTTTATGAGAAAAATGTAAAAAAATAAAATGAGGGGTATTACTCTGCATTTTACACATCAAAGTAGCATTGTTTATATATGCAAGTGACATTTGGTACTTGTAACTGACAGACTTTGTAAGAATGCATGTGTACAGGGAATCAATTAAGAAGCCAAAATCCTAAACTTTCCATTTTGGTATTTTCAGGTAGTTACTGTATTTTTCGCTCCATAAGACGCACTTTTTTTCCACCCCAAAGTGGGTGGAAATATTGGTGCGTCTTATGGAGCAAACATATCAAATTTTTGCGGTGCCGGTTTGTTATTGTTGCGCGGCTTCAGGGGCAGTTGGCTTCCCTCCCCTTGCGGTGCCGAGACTGGGCCCTGGGGGGAGGAAACGAGCGGCATCGATTGCTTAAAGTTTTCTTCAGCACTGCGGCCTGAGAGTGCTAGCGCGGGAGCTGTCGTCCATAGCGGCTGCCACGTCAGCGTTGAAACACAGTTCCCTCCTGGTCCTACCACTTCCCTATAAAAACAAACAGCGCTCCGGAGCGAATATAACAAATTTTTGCGGCGCCCATCCCATTCTGCCGGTTTGTTATTGTCGCACAGCTTCAGGGGCAGTTGGCTTCTTGCGGTGCCAAAACCGGGCCCGGTGGTGGGGGAGGAAACAAGCAGCTTCGATTGCTTAAAGTTTTCTTCAGCACTGCGGCCTGAGAGTGCCGGCGCAGGAACCGCCGTCCATAGCGGCTGTCACATCAGCATTGAAACACAGTTCCTTCCTGGTCCTAGTGCCTCCCTTTGAAAATAAACAGCGCTCCAAAGAGAAAACACTTGCTGGAAAAAATGTTCAGTAACTTTAAACTTTGTTGTGGAGTCTTATTGGCTCTCCGTGGGGGGAGGGGGGATACAAAATAAAAACAGAAAGTTTTATTAGACTATATAATAAATTTGTTTACTCTTTTTTTTTTTTTTAGTCTTTAGACATTTCCTTCAGAGAAAATATCTTATAGATTTGCCCCATTTAAGTGTATTTTTGAATTTTCAAAAATAAATGAATATATTTATAGAAAATATGTCTGTATAAATTAGTGGCTAGATTTCCTCAGATAATTTTCAAAGTGAAAGTAGTAATCTGTTACTTTGAAACCTCCTACAGTGTGAAACTTACAGAGCCTGGCAAGGAGGGGGTACAGGGTGCAGAGCCTGGCAAGGAGTGCGGGAGTTGGGTACAGAGCCTGGCAAGGAGGGGGGCTGGGTGCAGAGCCTGGTATATTGTGTTAAATATATTAGTATACCATTTGGCTCAGAATATTTTTTTTCTTTATTTCCTCTTCTAAATCTAGGGTACATCTTATGGTCAGGTGTGTCTTATGGAGCGAAAAATACAGATATACACTTTAGAGGTAAGCACTATTTACTCCTCAAGCATCCCTATAAACTAAAACAAGCAGCTAGTCTCTGATTTATGCATTAGTGAAAACAGGGATAAACTCAAAAATTAGACGTTTTCTAAGGTATACGTGTACTGCCATCATAAAATATGTATATACTTTTGAAGGACAGCCTAAACAATGCCCTTTACACTTTCTGCATCCTGCCACTGCTGCTTCCAAATTAAATAGCACTGTTTCTAAAATCTCAACCATATTATATATGTCCATTTGCACATACTGTATAAATATTGTAAGCTTTTTCATCCTTCTAAAATCACCTCATATTAGGGCCCTTTACAAAACTGCTGTAAAAATTGGCCTTAGCATGCGGGAATGAACCACATAAGCAGTGGCATAGCGAAGGTGATAGGCGCCCCTCCTTCCCTTCCCCTGTACCTCTAGTTTAACGTGCTCCTCGTGACTGCGTCAGCTCTCCCTCTGACATCACTTTCTATTCAAAACATCCAGAAGTGACATCAGCGGGAGCCAACGTGGTCGCAAGGAGCACGCTGAAGTTGTTTCTCATAGCAGTGAACAACTAAAGGTACGGGGAGAGGGAAGGGGGGGGGCGCATGCGCGGTGAGGAAAGGAGTGGGAAGAGGCAGGACAGAGAGAAGGTGGGGTGCTGGCTCCCACACCACGGCGGTGCCTGGAGCGGACCCCTTTACTATGTCACTGCACATAAACATGCACTAAAGCCATTTTTACTGCATGGGTAATACTGATAAATTTCTGAGGGGGGGTTCTGTTAAAGACCACATACTAATTTTCCTGTTGATGTGTGAGCCCCTACCACTACTTATTTTGTTGGTGGTATGAGCTCTAATTGGTTAGGGCACAGCAATGTAACTGATTAGCAAAGAACACACCTACTTCTTTCCCCCAATCAACCCTCAACACTAAAAAATAAAATCTATTTTTTAGCACGTGGAAACCGCTCACTGATACAAAACTTACTATGTGATACCTGTACACACTACACAGTAAAACAAAGATACAGTACTTACCTGTAGCAGGTGTTCTCTGAAGTCAGCAGCATACATTCTCATATGGGGTGAGGAAAGGAGTGGGAAGAGTCAGGAGACGGAGAGAAGGAGATGTACTGGCTCTCACACCATGACGGTGCCTGGAGCAGACCGTTCCCCTCCCCCCAGTCCCAATTTACTGTCTCTTCTGGAGTTTTGTACAAACAGTAGTGAGAAGTAAAGGTATGGATTGAGGACCAAGTCGTTGTTTAGCAAATGTCTTTAATGGGTGCAGAGTGGAAATAAGCTACCGAAACAGCCAGAGCTTGGTCATTGTGGGCCGTTACATGGCCCTGTAGTGTCAGCCTAGCCTGAGTATATGCAAAAGAGATACAGTCCGCAAGCCAAATGGAGATGGAGTACTATGGATTGATTGAGACAACTTTGGGTAGGAATTTTGGATGAGTGCAAAGTACTGCTCTGTTATGACAGAATCTTGTATAAGGAAGAATCTGAAACAAGAGCTTGAAGTTCACTCACATGGCATGCAGATGTAAGGGCAAAAAGGAAAACAACTTTCCGAGATAGCAAGGGAAACCTCATAAGTGCAGACAGGGCAGGATTAATTCGTCGAGGGCCCCTAGGCACCCAAGTACACTGGGCCCCCCTGCCCCGCCCCACCCCACCATGCATCTAGGCGGAAACAGGAAGCTGCATCAGAGGGAAGCTTTGGGTAAGCAGCACCGCTTGCACAATTACAGTTCCCGTTGCCTTTCTTACCCACGTTGCTTGCTTGTCTTACTTTCCGTCAATGGGGGGGCCGCGTTGCCAATCGGGGTGAAGCCCGAGTTACCAATCGGGGGGGAGGGCCCCGCATTGGTGATCAATGCTGGAGGGGCACATCGCAGTTTTGAAAAAACAGTGTTGATGCCCTCCTTCATTGGGCCCCCCTGATCATTTCAGGCCCTAGGCACGTGCCTACTTGGCCTATTGGTTAATCCTGCCCTGAGTGCAGATAACACCACGTTAAGATCCCAAGCAATAGGTAGAAGCTCGATAGGTGGTTTTGATTGACTTTATAACTTGTGATGAATATAGGACATCCTTATTAGAGAATGACACGGTAGCGGTTTACCCGCGGCCACCGCGTTTAGTTGCGGGTAACCCGCCGAAACGTGGAACGAAAAATAGCAGTCGCTGCGGGGACGGGGACAAGGCCATTCACCGCTCTGACGCAACCGGAAACAGGAAGTTGCAGAAGAGCAGAAGATTGAACACTGAGCAGCCGCGCGTGCGGGGCTCTTTGGGAAAGCGTGCAGGTCGCCGTAAAAGAAAACCTACAAACTAAGGTGAGGAGAAGGGAGAGAGCTGGCTAAACACTAGGATCGATTGGGCAGGCGGGTGGTGCCTGCGGGGACCGTGCGATCGCTCGTGTTCCCGGCTCAAACTGGAAGGAGAGAGTGAAAGGGAAAAGGATTCTGGGCCAAGGGGATGAAGACGGAAAGAAAAACCCACAGCAGGAAAGAAAGGGAAGGACAGGCAGGTGAGCCAGATGCTAGAAGCAGGGGGGGGGAAGAAAGAGGGAAAAAAGCTAGATGGGGTTGAAAAGAAGAGACACACTGGTATGGAAGAGGAAGATAGGGGAAATCTGGACACAGGAAGGTAACAGAAAGAGGGGAAATTATGTGCATGAGGCATAGGGACAGAGACATAAAGGGGACATGCCATGGGGATGGTATATGGACACAGGGGGGGGCAATGGCAGATACATAGGGGAGATATTAGAAATGGGGAAAGTAGGAGCACAGAAGTGAGATGGTTTGTGGGGATGGGACAGGGACCGAGCTCGCAGGCTCCAGTGGCTTGCACAAATTACATTGTAACGTGCCATGAAAATAAGAGGGAGGAAGGTAGATAGATAGGCCACGCGAGAGGAGCTGAAGGGTGGTAGAAAGGAACAGATGGTAAAGGAGGGAGGGAAGGATGGTGGTGGTGGAAAGGAATAGGACAGACATTGAAGGAGGGTGGAGAGGAACAGACCCTGAAGGGAAATGTGGAAGACAGAGTGGGAAGAAGACAGATGCCAGACTATGGGGGAGCGGAGGGAAGAAGATGGGTGCTAGACCAATTGGGGGGGAGGGGTGAAGGGAGAGGCACAGTAACAGCAAATGGAAGACACAGAGAGAAGACACACAGTGGATGGAAGGAATTGAATGAGAAGATGTGGAAAGCAGAAACCAGACAACAAAGGTAGAAAAAAAAATTATATTTATTTATTTATTTTTTGCTTTAGGATAAAGTAGTATATTAGTTGTGTTGATAAAAATTTATAAACAAAGCCCTGCCAGCTGAACATCTCTTTCTCTAGTTCAGCAGCAGGAACTTTGATTTATAAGAACGGAATAAGCTAAATATTAGAGTACTAAGGCTTATATGGATGCAGCGGGGTCGGTGACGGGGCGGTGAAAGGGATGGCGGTGACGGGGCGGTGAAGGGAACGGCGGTGACGAGGCAGTGCAGAGGATGGTGGGCCGGGGCCGGGGACGGGGCGGTGACGGGGACAGATTTTTTCCCCGTGTCATTCTCTAATCCTTATGTCACACTGCAGTTTGTTTGGATTAAAATTGCCATGTTGTTGCTCACAGTGACTGAGGAGAGGCAGAAGTACAATTAACATAGCTTTATTCTGGAGCTTTTGTCCTAGAAATGATGATACACAGAACAATATTTCCTGCAGCAAGTGGGAAACATAAGAGTAGTGTTTAGATGGAATACACTTGGCTGCCATCTAGTGGCTATATGTAATATTCCATGTTGTAGAAGGGAAGAGATTTTGGAATTAGCATACGTCTTTTACAGGTATAGCTTAAAGCAATTTAAAATCTGATATTTCCCTGTCTCTTGAGGGCTTACAAATTAAGCTTGTACCTTCAAAAAGATATAAAAAGGATGGGGAAAGCTACTAAAATGGTGTTTGGTTTTCATCATATGGTGTATAGGGACAGACTTAAAGATCTCAGTATGTAAGATGGGAGAGGGAAGATATGATAGAGAAGTTTAAATACAATCAGCAAAAAATTGTTATTAGCCTAGTGGTGAGATACCTCATGAAAGTACATTTATAATAGGTGGAGAAAAAGCCTCAACTTATCAACAATATACGGACGGCAACCCAATGAGTTCTTAAGCCAGTCCTGCTCTGTATCATAGGCAAAAAACTCCACACGTTTCAAAATGTAATTTTTCAAAACGGGACCAAAACCACCACTGTGCACAGGGAGCCAGAAAAAGAACAAAACAGTTCACTTATCTTCTGATGATGGCACAAACAGCAGCGAGTAGATTTTCCTGCTATAGCACTTCTCATGCTGACAAAAGACAAGGAACTGGATGTCTTTTGCGCATGAGTCAAGTCTCTTTCGTTTGAAAGGAAGTCCTGGAATGAGAGGGCATAGGATGAAGTTAAGAGGTAATAGGCTCAGGAGTAATCTAAGGAAATACTTTTTTACAGAAAAGGGAGGAGATGCATTGAGTACCTGACTGTAAAAACCGCTTAGATAACCTTGATAGGCGGTATATAAAATCCTAATAATAATAAACTTGAACTTGAGCAGTCTCCCAGAAGAGGTGGTGGAGACACAGACTGTGTCTGAATTCAAGAAAACATGGGATAGGCATGTTGGATCTCTTATAGAGAGGAAAAGATAATGATTGCTGCGGATGGACAGACTGGATGGGCCATTTGGCCTTTATCTGCCATCATGTTTCTATGTTTCTATTATATAAAGGACACCTAGCAGTTGATTGACACACAGACTGGTGCTTACAACCTAGGTGCAGTTAGATGCCATTTATAGAATCAGACCCAGTGTGTCCTTCTTTAGGGGCCATTTTCAAACAAAAAAAATGTCCAAGGGAAAAAGCACACAAAAACAAGCTATTGGGATGTCTAGGTGCCAGAAGTCTGGACACACAGACATTTTAGCAGAGCAATGGGGCAGCCTAAAGAACACTGCAGTGAACTTCACATTAAAGGTCCCAGGTAGATATCACATCATAACCCCTTTATATTGTATGGTGAACCTTCTAGGAATAGCAAAATGTATATTATACCCAACTATACACCACTACAACAGCCCTACTGCCGGCAAGTTTCACCTTTATGTGGGTTCAGTAGGTATTTTCTGGGTTTTGGGGCATTCACACTTTCCACCACAAGTATACCCATTAGAGTGGGATACAGACCTGGCTCCCCTTCTCTACAGTCCACTGTACTGACAACTAGGCTACTCCATAGGACTGCCTGCTGCTCTAAGAGAAATGGTCAATATATCTGCAGCTGTCATAGAAACTGGTATGTTACGTCAGTCAGTGACGACTGGTGGGATTATCGGGGGATCATGCCTTTTGGCACTTACCCCCTCTTCTACAAAGCTGCACTAGCAGTTGCCGTGTGGCAACAGCCCCAAAGCCCTTTAAATCTCTATGGGCTTCGGGGCCATGACTGTGCGGCTTTGTAGAAAAGGGGGTTAGTCATTATTGAGAAAAAAAACCAAAAACCCAACTCTGTGGAGTGATGATGTTCCTAAATGGACTTTATTTGAAAGTGTCAAAGTTCCAAAGGTTCACTGAAATCATCCACATAAAATAATTCCATCCACATAAAAATAAATCATCCACATAAGAGCCTTAAAGGACATAGTCCGCTAGGTATACAGGACCCAACACGGTCCGCATTTCGCCAAAAAGTCTTCTTCAGGGGTCCCTGGGGGTCCTATAAAGGTGAGTACGTGGGAAACAATTGTGTTGTGAGCCGGAAGTGAGACACTGCGTGTTGGGTCCTGTATCCCTAGCGGACTAGGTCCTTTAAGGCTCTTATGTGGATGATTTATTTTTATGTGGATGGAATTATTTTATGTGGATGATTTCAGTGTACCTTTGGAACTTTGACACTTTCAAATAAAGTCCATTTAGGAACATCGTCACTCCACAGAGGGGTTTTTTTTTTGTTTTCTCTGGATTTTCTTCTTTGTGGATATTTTGGGGTCAATTCCTTTTGTTTTTAGCCATTATTGAAACAGGTCTAGCCAAAAATGGCCTAATTTTTGCCCTGGATGATTTACAATGTTCCATTACTGCAGAAAAACATCCAAATCGTAAGCCTGCCCTAGTCTCACCCAAAACACATCTCCAACATGCTCTCTTGAGATTTAGAAGAACTGCTTATATAGGCATTTTAAAGTTTTGAAAATAGTGATGTGGATGTTTTTGTGAATAAAACCCAATAGTCAATTATACAACCACATAGCCTATCATTCTGAAGGAAACAGATAAATACCGTGAAAGCCAATTCCTTAAAATCAGTGACAGCATGTCTAACAGCACAACCAAATAATCCTATTGCAGGATTGCACCTAGAATATCAATGCATCCAATATAAACTAACCACAGTAAGTTGGTCAATCATATCAAGCAATTTCAGAGGTAGGCTCTGAAAGAAAAGTGACCAAGATGATATAGGGCAGGGGTAGGGCACTCCAGTCCTCAAGAGCCATATTCCAGTCGGGTTTTCAGGATTTCCCCAATGAATATGCATTGAAAGCAGTGCATGCAAATAGATCTCATGCATATTCATTGGGGAAATCCTGAAAACCCGACTGGAATACGGCTCTCGAGGACCGGAGTTCCCTACCCCTGATATAGGGGATGGAACTCCTCTTGGATGAGGAAAGACTAAAAAGGTTAGGGCTCTTTAGCTTAGAAAAGAAATAGCTGAGGGAAGATATGATTGAAGTCTACAAAATCCTGAGTGGTGTAGAACGGTTACAAGTGGATCAATTTTTTACTCCACCAAAAATTACAAAGACTAGAGGACACTCAATGAAGTTACAGGGAAATACTTTTTAAAATCAATAGGAGGTTACTAGTCCAAGCATTAATCTTATCCATTCTTGACTACTGCAATATAATCTATCTGAGAGCCTACAAAACCGTCATAGGAAGATTAAGATTAATCCAAAATACAGCAGTTCATTTAATTTTCAAATTAAAAAAAACAGGAACATGTCACCCCTTACTACCATCAGCTGCACTGGTTGCCAATGGAAGCAAGAGTACTTTTTAAATTCGCTTGTCTTTGCTATACGATGCTATTTGGATTAGCTCCATTATATCTTCTCTCATTTTGAACTGTACTGTTGGACTAGATCTTCTCGACATCCCTAAATTGATTTAAGGGGTAGGGAAGGGGGAATTTTATTATTACATGTTTTATATGATAATGGAATATAAGGATGGGTAGGGTGGGAAAAGGGAAGGGATATGTTTTTATGTAATATATCAATGATTGTTTGTAAGTGATGTAGTTAATGTTAATCTGAATGAATATATTTAACACTTAATGTAATTTTGAAAATGAATAAAGAATATTTTTTTAAAAAAAAGATCTTCTCGACATTCTGGTCTATTCACTTTTCTTAATCCTAAAAACTGCTGTTACAAAAAGTATTTTGATCGATCTTAGGTTTATCAAGGAGGCAAAGTTCAACTATAGCTAGATGATCTGATTCATCAATCGTCATCTTATTGCACTTTTAGAAAATCAGATACGACCTATTTATTCAAAAATTGATGACTATGGGCTCCTTTTACTAAGCTGCAGTAGCGTTTTTAGTGCGCGCTGCAGATTAGCGCGCGCTAACCCCCATGCTACGTGGAAAAACTAACGCCAGCTCAATGGAGGCGTTAGCGTCTATCGCGCGCTAAGCACGTGGTAAAACCGCTAGCGCAGCTTAGTAAAAGGAGCCCTACGTTATAGTTTCATACTGTATTTTCATTATTGAAATATTGTATTGCCTTTCTGACTACTTTGTATTATCACTGGAATGTCCAGTCCTCTTATTCTGTGAACTGCCTAGAACTTTTTGGGTGTTGGCGGTATAGAAAAATAAAGTTATTATTATTATTAGTTAAGCTCTGGAACGTGTTGCCAGAGGTTGTGGTAAGAGCAGTTAACATAGCTAGTTTTAAGAAAGGTTTGGACAATTTCCCGGAGGAAAAGTCCATAGTTTCTTATTAAGACAGACAATGGGGGAAGCCACTGCTTGCCCTGGATCGGTAGCATGGAACTTTGCTACTTTTTGGGGTTTTGCCAGATACTGGTGACCTGTATTGGCCAACATGAGAATGGGCTACTGGGGTCGATAGCATGAAATTTTGCTACTTTTTGGGGTTTTGCCAGGTACTAGTGACCTGGATTGGCCACCATGAGGATAGGCTAGATCAGGGGTCTCAAAGTCCCTCCTTGAGGGCCGCAATCCAGTCGGGTTTTCAGGATTTCCCCAATGAATATGCATGAGATCTATGTGCATGCACTGCTTTCAATACATATTAATTGGGGAAATCCTGAAAACCTGACTAGATTGCAGCCCTCAAGGAGGGACTTTGAGATCCCTGGGCTAGATGGATCATTGGTCTGACCCAGTAAGGCTATTATTATTTTGTTAGGCTGAACCTCAAAGGTCATGTTCAAATATTCACACTTTTAATTTTATAAATTTGTTTATATTATTTTCTGTTATATATATATATATATATATAATCCAGTGATTCAAAGAAATCATGCTGAGGATCTCCTAGAATCATATATTTTGTCTGAATATTTGGGATAGTATGCGGTCTGGTCCTGGGTGTTTTTCTGGGAAAGCATGCCTGACAGGGTCAAACATACTAGTGAGTTGAAATGCAAAATGAGTACACTGGTTTTGACATAGGATGGAACTCCCTTCTGAAGGAATTAAATCTAGAAAAGGACACCAGAAAGTTCAAGAAAAGGATAAAGACCATCCTATTCACAGACTACTTTAACTAATAAAGCAACATAGAGGAGATACCTGGCTAGTCCACCATTAGGAACACAACATAGAACATAATACAGGTATTAAAATGGTATGCAAATAAGTAGGATTTAGTATGAACATAGTACATGATACTAGTATTATATGTGTATATATGTAGGATGATTGACTCAATATATGTCTTTGATGGAATTGAGCGCTATGGACAATGTAATTATTAAAAAGGCGGATAAAGGAGGAGCCATTGTGATTCATGAGAAGCAAACATATCAAATTGAGGCCAGTTGACAACTTAATGATAGGGAGGCCTACCGGCAATGTCAGGAACACCTGGGGAACCGACTGGCGAAAGAAATTTCTGATATCACCCAGTATTATGAACAGGGGCATTTAACATCCAAAGACCCCTAGGGAAAAACATCCAAAGACCCCTAGGATCCAGTTCGTGCCTAAGATACACAAAGATTTGAAGAGATCACATGGAAGGGCGATTGTTAACACCACAGACAGTGTTTTAGAACCTTTATCAAAATTTTGGGATGTGTTCTTAAAAGAAGCAGCAATGAAGGTTAGATCCTTTCTGAAGGACTTATCACATTTGTTGAGGCTGTTCTTGGAAGTCGTTTCGGTTTCTGACAACACTTGGTTTGTAACTTTAGATGTGGTCTCTCTTTATACCCAGATTCCACAAGAGGGAGCATTATGCATCATTGAGGAAACTTTAAGGACCAGGCAAGGACAACAGAGAATCTCCACCAAATTTTTGGTAGGGAGGGAGGGAGGTAGGTAATTGGGAAGAAAAATGTAATTTCACTGAGCAGAGATGGATTTATTATTTAAATACAGTTTTACCAAACGGATTAAATCTGGAGCTTGAATGGGCCACTTTGATTTGAGGGGTTAAAGTTGGGAGGTTGTCCTTTGATTCTTTATAAATGGAGAGTGCTTAAAAAAACTAGTTCACTAGAACTCTTTTCAAAGTAATGGTAGTTTTAACCTAGCCCCTTTGCAGCCTCCCGGGCCCGTATTGTTGAAGTAGATAGTGCTGATTTAAGCGTCAACTGATCGGTCTTGGTGGGTGTATATAAGGGAGAGGAAGAAGCCGTGGCCATTTTGAATCAACATTCAGTGGTCTGATATGTTGGTGTAAAGCTTACTAAGGTAAGACAGAGATGTTTTTAGTAAAACCTATATATTTCTTAACACTACTAGCATGAGGATTGAGTTAATAGATGGATATTAGTATATTAAATGTTTTAGAAATAAACTAGTCATATACTGGTTTGTCTAATACAACTAACTTAAAGGACAAGCAAGTATTGAATGCATCTACCCTTGGGGGTGCATCTATCATATGTATGGACCTTCCGGCAGCAATCAGGTATATAACCAGTTGCTTAATGCTTCGTCGGTCCAACCTTTATTAATTCAATGAATCACTCTCCTATTTATCTAAGTGTCATTTTTTAGTGATGTATTTTTTTATATATATAAAACTTATCATTTTAAGTTAGTTGTATTAGACAAACCAGTATACGACTTGTCAGACTGAACAACAGTGGCTTGTTGATTACTTAGAAATAAACTAAACAGCTCTGTTTTTTAAATAGGGATGATAATCCTTGAAAAAAACCTTCTGTAGGTGAAACATGTTGGCTCCTATATTCCTGAAAAGAAGACCACAATTAAAAACTAAGTACCCTTGAAATATGCTAGAAGGGTTGTTAAATAAAAATTTTAACTTTAAAAGTAAAGTTTGTTAGTAAAAATTGATAGTGGCTCCAGTGAGGAGGTAGTACATAAAGCCTAGGACAGTGAAAACTTTTGAGCCCAGGTGGTACTTCTGAGGAGCTGGGAATTACATATTGGAGGTGAGGAATTTGAGATATATACTGAGTTTGGTATATATCTTGGTGAGAGTTTGATTGGTGATCCTCACAAGAACATTTATATATAAAAATTGAGTGCCGTTTGGATGAATTGGATGATTGACTATGGCATAGAGATCTAAGATATCGCGGTAGTGAGCAGACACACTAGTCCCTGAGTTCTGGTTAGGAGCCTGTGGAATCTGTAACCTACCCTGTGAAGGATGGGGAAAAGGAGGGTGAAGGCGCAGTAGCCTCCCCTAGCTTTTTCTACTCCTGTGATGAGACAGGCAACGGCTCAATGGCTTTCAAACTGCAGCAGGACAGAATCCCTCTCTTTATTTGGTTGAGCCCACAATGGGAAGTTTCGGGTAGCAGTGTAAGTGGGGTGTCTTTGAGCCCTGTTCAGAGTGAAGCTCCCCCCAACCAGGAATCGGCTTGTCCGCCGGCCAGAGTGGATCAGAGGAGATTTGCCTGCACGGAGGTCCCAGTACACAAGGGGGCTGGCAGCAGAATCAGTGGGCCTAACTCCAGAGGAAGATCTTACCACACAAGTGGCCTTGAAAGTTTTGGGGCAAGGAACTGTGAGTAAATTATTGGAAGTTAAAGGCCAACCGATTCTTGACTTCCAACAGAGGGAAATTGTGAAACCAGCCGTAGTGATAATGGAAACACCGTGGGAGGCCATCAATGATATGCATCGTTTGTTATTAAACAATGTGAAACAAAATAGTGGAGATTTGAAAATTATCTCAGAAGCAGTTCTCTTCCAGGCACAAGTTTCAGATCAATGTTTTTCTGATTTGGCGAATCTAAAAGAAAAGGTCCAGACATTTGAAGCAGTTGAGGCAATTGCAATTAAGAATAGGAACTACACATCTAGACGCCTGGAATACTTTGAACACCAAATTAGGAGATATAACTTGAGAGTTTTTAATTTTCCGAGGTCTCCTTTGGTGTCTGCTATGGATATGTTCAAAAAATTTCTCACTGAAACTTTACAAATGCCT
Source organism: Geotrypetes seraphini (assembly GCF_902459505.1). Lineage (NCBI taxonomy): Eukaryota > Metazoa > Chordata > Amphibia > Gymnophiona > Dermophiidae > Geotrypetes > Geotrypetes seraphini. Next base: position 87,202,339 of record NC_047093.1, on the reverse strand, counting down.
GCCGATTCACTACTCCCGATAACCAAAGCTGTTTATTTGTAAGGTGTTAAAAGTCCACGTAAAGTTTCTGAGAGTCCTGATGTTAACGGGGGCACTATGGGCCTGACAACTTTTCTTGAATCTTCTTTGGAAGTGATAAAGCAAAGAACAACGTTAGTGGTTTCTTTTGCCTTTGAGTTAGACCAAAATTCGGTTTTGAAACTTTCCTTTAGATATTTTGAAGCAAACTTTTTGGGAGATCAAAGATAAGGATTTTTCCTGATCTCGCAAGAGACACTTAGATTAGGCACAAGGCCTTTTTGGCATTGCATCCCAGAGTACAGGCAGGTGTTTGTTGCATTTTATATGAAGGAAAACAATTTTATTTCTATGATCCTAAGCAGCTTGAAAGTTATGATGCACGAATAGATGTTAATGTCATAGTGTAATCTCACATGTGCACTGATAAATCGGCTTGGAGGAGGGGTTTGGGGCCAGAAGGCTCTCTTGTATTTTCTTTATTTAGTAATTTTTGCATAACATCATGTGATCTGATTGCTATTAAGTTTGTGGGCAGAATGTTTTCATATTTTCCAACGTACTTTGTTGTGCTGATGATTAGTTCCTTTAATTTTATATTGTTTCTAATCATCAACATGTAATATGATGATGTAAAAATTTTGAAAATCTGAAAAAAAAAAAAAAAAGACTATGGCATAAATGTGTCTGTAAGGAAAATCATTTACAGAAGCTCATGCATTGTTAACACCATTACAGAAGCTCATTCAAACCGCTCTGAAATGACTCCCCAGTCATTAGTAGTGGTATAGAAGCTTTCAATAAAAATAAACGTAAGGTTTGTAATCACATTGTCTAATAGGATGTCATAATTTTTCTGTTGCTTCTTGAAGTTCTCTGTTTCTCCCTTCCCCCTATTTGTTTTTTATTGGTTATAGTCATTTTTTTTTCTTCAAACATAAACAGAGGTAACCTTTTTCCCCAAAAAGGGGAAAAAAGGTTGACTCAAAAATAAACCAAACTCACGTCAGTCTTGCAAAGATACTGTAGGAGTGAATGGCCTAGTGGTTAGAGCTTCTGCCTCAGCACCCTGAGGTTGTGAGTTCAATCTTAGCCTGCTCCCTGTGACTCCATTGCCCCAGGTACCACAGCTAGATCGTACTTGAGAGTACCTGATTACTATTCAATGTATTGTAACTACTTTGGGTGAATCTTTATGAAAAGGTGGTAAATAAACATAGCAATCACTGTGGGAACTCACATCAGCCATTTTGAGTAGTGAGACTGCACAGGGTAGGAACATAGAAAAATCGCTCTTGCCCTGGCTCACCACTGGACCAGCAAGGCTTAAGGCAGGAAGAGAACTGTGATAGGTCTGAGAAGGGGAAGATTTGAATCTAAACTGAGACCTCCATTTTTGAGTCATTTTTTTTGGCCCAAAAATCTAGGTTTATATTCAAGTATATATAGTATTTATACTCTTTACAGCCTTCAAATCCAGAAAAATATAACTTGTTCAGGTTTCAACAATGAGGAAATATATAAAATTTTAAAAACACATACCATATCAAGCTCAAGAAAGTTGGCCAGTGCTCTATTATGAGGAAACCAAATTCACAAAACCTAAAAAATTCATAAAATGAAATGAAGCAATAGAAAAAGGGGTCCTTTTACTAAGCTGCGGTAAGCATTAACACAGGTTTATCACGACTTAAATTGCCTTACTGTGGGGTGCGCTCAGACATCTCATGGTAATTTTGTCATTGGTGCACAGATTGGAGGGTAAACAATAAGCATGTTCTGTGCTCATCAGTGCAGCTACATTGCCACAATTAACTGATTAGTGTATAAGGGTAGTTTTCGAAAAGTTTGGTAAAAAAAGAAGTTAAATATTTTTAAAATTTGACAAAACCTATTTTTCCAATGGGATGGGAAAACTGGACACTCGCTGGACTAAGGGCTCCTTTTACAAAGCTGGGCTAGCGGTTTTAGCGCACGCTAGCTGAAAATCTACTGCCTGCTCAAAAGGAGGCGGTAGCGGCTAGCGCGCATGACAATTTAGCGTGTGCTATTCCGCGTGTTAAGGCCCTAGTGCGGCTTTGTAAAAGGAGTGTCTCAGCGCAGTGGCAGCAGGAACCACCAAACAGGGAAGTGTCTCAGTGCAGTGGAACCGCTGAGCATGGAGGAACCGCTGAGCAGGGAAGCGTCTCAGCGAGGCAGCAGTCCTGACCAGCCAACCCCCCATTCCTTACCAAAGCAGCAGTAGCAGCACTGTAAACAGGCTGTTCTCGGCAAGCTCTGGCAGGGCCTTTCCTCTGCCACATCACTTCGGATGCAGTAGAGGAAAGGCCCTGTCAGGGCTGGGCATGAACAGCCTGTTTACAGTGTTGCCACTGCTGCTTTGGGTAAGGAATGGGGGGATTGGTGGGTCACTACTACTGCTTTGGGGCACAGAGGGAGGAGGGGTTGGTAGGTCAGGACCACTGCTGCTGCCTCGGGCAAGTAATGGGGGTCCAGGAGGCCAGAGCCACGCGGAGGGAGGGAGGGCAGACCTGTGGGGGTGGTGGACCAGATGTGTGTGTGTGTGTGTGTGTGGAGGGTCCATAAGGGTAAAGGGTTGGGAAGGCCCAAAGATTCAGTGCAGTGGCCAGGGAGGAGGTAGATGGGAGAGTTAGCAGCTGGAGAGAGTGGTCTGAGGATACCACTGGGGGTGGGGTGGGGTTTGAATTGGTGCAGGCTCAGGTGTTGGGGTGTGGTTGGGTGAAGAGGGTTAAAGTGTCAGATGTTGGAATGGGGAGGGGGAGAGTTGCAGTGCTGTGGGGAGGGGCAGGGGAGAGACAAGAGCGAAATTGGTCCTGGGGTGGGGTACAAGAGAAAGGATAAAAAAGAAAGAGAAGCTGGGTGGGGGTGGAATATAGGGACAAGAAGAATGGCCTTGGAGGCAATGGAAGGAAGGATAGATAGGAATAGAGCTGGAACTGAAACGGTGATAAATACAGTGGAGGATCAATGAGTGCCAAAAGGGTACAGAGGACTAAGGAAATGGATAGCGCCAAGAGCCAATAGAAGAAAGAAAGACATACAGACAGACAGGGAGAAAGAAAGAAAGAAAGACGGGGCAGGGAGAGAGACAGAAAGAAAGAAAGGGGACAGGAAGAGAGAGAAAGAAAGAAAGACGGGGCAGTGAGAGAGACAGAAAGAAAGAAAGAGAGATAGACAGCAGGAGGGAAAGAGACAGAAAGAAAGAAATTCTACATTTCTATTCTAGCACCCGTTAATGTAATGGGCTTAAACACTAGTATATATACAGGTATATTTAACTTGTTTTTTTACTGAACTTTTCAAACCACCCTTTTATGATTAGCATGTAAACCTTACCTCCTAAAATATAGGTGGCAGTAGGGGCTCACATGCTTATGGGAAAATTAGCATGTGGCCATTAATAGCAAAACTCTAAAATATGGCCATTTTATTTATGTGCAAAATGTCCTTAATGTGCTGGAATGACCTATGTAAGCAACCACAGTTTAGTAAAAAGGACCCCAGTTTAGTAAAAGGGACCCAAACATTGCTATCATAACTTGTACCTATGAAGAGGCATGGTTTGGTGCATACTACGCAGAAGCGTTAGCAGGGCATGACAGAGACCTCCCTAGTTCTGATCAGAGGGTCTTATATACATGCAAACACATTTAAAGCTTTGAAAAAGTCAGGATAATAAACAAAAGATCAGGAAACCGATTTATAGCATAGGAAAAGGGGAATTCACTATTTGTGTAAGGTGTTAGGTGGGCCAGAATCATAGAGGAAATCAGGTAAAGAACTCTAATGACTCCATTTTGTTCTCTGTCTTTCTGTATCTTCTGCTTGGCTTTACTCCATTTTGTGTTCGGCCTATGTCCCTTCTGAGCCTTTGTTCAGCTTCCCTCATGGTTTTAATTGATACCAGATGGGCTTGGGCTGGATAGCTTGATTTTACATTCCAATACTGGGCATAGAAGAAAAGCTTTCTTGCATTAAATATGAATGAAATATATGGTGTGGATCTATGGAAGAAAGGGGCCCTGAATGAATGATGGATGCTATGAATGAGATGTGAGAAAATGATTTGTACCTATATTTAAATGTTTTATATATATAAGATGCAAAAAACTCTAAGGAGAAATCCTGAGGCAACATCTGGAAATAGTTAAGTTAGAATCAGAGACACTGTACTAGTCTCTAGCATAGGAAGGGGCCTGGGGTTTTCTGAGTCTGTGTATGTCAGTGAAACTTGAAACTGCCAGTTTTTCAGAGTAGGGGGGAATATCCCTCCTCCTTTCTCTGATGTTGACAGGGACATGATTTTTTCAACACTTTTCAACAAATGCATAAACGGTTTGATTTAAGTTTTTGAGACTGCCAAAAAGAATATTGGATATGTAGTAAAATGTTTATATATATTCAAAGATGAATGTAAACAAAAATATGATTTCTGAAACTTTTATTTCATGTTAAAAGGAAGATCTTTGTCCAAATTTAAAGACAGCCTCTGTTAATGGATTGGCTGACAAGTAATGATGTCATGCAGGACAAAAGGTACATACTGGAGAGCAACGAATTATCGAGTTGAGATCTTTGTCGGAATGCCAGCGTTTGGCGTCTGTAAAGATTTCCCAGATGACATAACCAATCTTTTGAGGTTCATCATGGCAATTAATAAACGGAAATAACTATTTTAATAAAACTTGCGTCATGTGTCATTTTCCATGTACTTTTTACACGCCTAGAGCAAAGCTAGCAGCTTACTGCTGTTTAAGCGTGTGCTTGTGTCCAATTACCCTGCTCATCTAGCAGAATTACAAAGTAAGATTTCCTCTAATTGTGACAGGAAGTAAATGTGATGCAACAGAGGAACAGAAAAATCTGTCTGCAAAAAACGGTGTCAATTACTGGGGGTTCATTGAAAGATATGCCTTGCTCCTTAATGCCACAGATCTGCATAGAAAATTAATCAAAAGTGAGCCAACAGCACCATCTTTAGTACCATCAACAAAAAATGTTTCCTTTTCTTTTGAGTTACTTTGGCTACATCAGGAAAACTCAAATCTTGCCATTAAGAAATAAGACATATTTCTGAGGAAAAACCTTCAAAACCCAGTCCCTATCAGGATCCAAGAAAAGTCCACAATCAAAGTTGCAGAATACATTTTCCCCTCACCCTACTTATCTAAACCTTCTTCAGGATTCAGTGAGTCAAAGGATAGCTCTAGCAAATCCGTAGTTTATTCCTAGGATAAGCAGCATAAAATCTGTTTTACTCTTTTGAGATCTTGCCAGGTACTTATGACCTAGATTAACCACCGTTGGAAACAGGATACTGGGCTTGATGGACTTCAGTCTGGCCCAGTATGGCAATTATTATGTTCTTATGTAGAAGGCAATATGTCTTAGAAACAGGACAAGTATTCTCTGGTATTTTTAATATTTAAAAAAATATCTTTGGCTTAATTTTCCTTAGATACCTTTGACTTCTTCAGTGGATATACTTCAGAGTGCCCATTTTTTCAGCAGATTTTCCAGTCTTTCACTATCATCAATTGCTACATTTTCCGTAACTGTGGTCTTGCAGTTTTTCCATTTTAGCTTCCACTGTATCTAATCTCTTTTCACAATTTCCATTTCAGCTTTTATTTCTTAATTTTCATAGAGAAGTCTTGAATCTGCTGAAGAATTTCAGCATCTTGATTTAAAGATCTTTCCAGGCCAGTTATTGATTTCCAAATACTTTCTAGGTCAAAAACCTTAACTCTTACATCTTTGCGGACGATACAAAGTTAATCAGAGTAGTGAAGATGCAGGGGGACTGCAAAGATCTGCAACGTGACATAATCAGGCTTGAGGTATGGGCATCGACATGGCAGATGAGGTTCAACGTGGACAAGTTTAAAGTGACGCATGTCGGTAACAAAAATCTCATGCACGAATACAGGATGTCCAGGGCGGTACTTGGAGAGACCTCCCAGGAAAGGGACTTGGGAGTTCTGATCAACAAGTCGATGAAGCCATCCCCACAATGTGCAGCAGCGGCGAAAAGGGCGAACAGAATGCTAGAAATGATAAAGAAGGGGATAACAAACAGATCGGAGAAGGTTTTCATGCCGCTGTACCAGGCCATGGTGTGCCCTCACCTGGAGTACTGCAGCACTGGTCCATGGACATGAAGAAGGACACGGTACTACTCGAAAGGATCCAGAGAAGAGCGACTAAGATGGTTAGGGGATTGGAGGAGCTGCCGTACAGCGAAAGATTAGAGAAACTGGGCCTCTTCTCCCTCGAACAGAGGAGATTGAGAGGGGACATGATCGAAACATTCAAGGTACTGAAGAGGATAAGAGGGCACTCTCTAATGTTGAAAGGGGATAGATTCCGTACAAACGTAAGGAAGTTCTTCACCCAGAGAGTGGTAGAAAACTGGAACGCTCTTCCGGAGTCTGTCATAGGGGAAGACACCCTCCAGGGATTCAAGACAAAGTTAGACAAGTTCCTGCTGAACAAGGATGTACGCAGGTAGGGCTACTCTGTTAGAGCACTGGTCTTTGACCAGAGGTCCACCGTGTGAACAGACTGCTGGGCATGATGGACCACTGGTCTGACCCAGCAGCGGCAATCCTTATGTTCTTATGTTCAACTGAAAAGCTCCCTTCTGCTTTTTTACTCTCAAGGCGTCTCTCAACAAATCTAGTCATTATAAATTCAGAGATAATAATTTACTGCTCTGTGATTGATCCCACAATGACCAGTTCTCTGACCCAAGGAATACATTGTGAAGTGTCTCTCTCCCTCTCTACTGTTAGACCAGATCCATTAATACCTTCTGGTGCAGCCAGGCCTGCTGAAATGCTAGACAACTGAAAAAGTAAACTTTAAAGGGAATTTGCTACTTCAGACTCAATATTTTAACCTGTTCAAGGAGCCTTTTGGCACATCTTACTCCATATGACTCCCCAAGAGCACCACCTCTGAAACCACATGGACAGGTCTGGATTGATGAACACAGAAATCAGTTGACTTACATGTGGATAGCCCAGGGTCAGCAGGAAAGATCAGAGGCCTTCTCTTCTTTTTCAGCAAAAGATAAATATTTGCCGAGATTAAAAAAATGTCAGATGCTTCCAAGATATTCCCTACCAGCATGAAGCTGACTCTTCTATTTATGTAGTTCCTCTGCTCTCAGATTAGAATTTCAGACTTGTTTTGAGGTTGCCAGACCGAGTTCAGACCAAAGGTCCATCAAGTCCAATATTCTGTTTCTAACAGTGGCTAAGACACATCACAAGTACCTAATAGAATCCTAAAATGTTAGGAATATTCCTTGCTACTCAAACACAGGGATATGCTTTCCCCAGGTCGATCTTAATAAATGGTTTATGAACTTTTCTTCCAAGAATTTGTTGAAGTCTCGTATTTTTTAATCCTAGCTATGCTAAATGCTTTTACAACATCCTCTAGCAATAGAGTCCATTGCATAACTATCTGCTGAGTGAAAAAATAATTTTCCTATTTGTTTTAAATTTCTACTCAGTAACGTGATGGTATGTCCTAGCAACGGGCACACTGTGATATATAGAAACATAGAAACATGATGGCAGATAAAGGCCAAATGGCCCATCCAGTCTGCCTATCTACAGTAACCATGATTTCTTCCTCTCTCTAAGAGATCCCACGTGCCTATCCCAGGCTTTCCTGAATTCAGACAGTGTCTCTGTCTCCACCACCTCTTCCGGGAGACTATTCCATGCATCTACCACCCTTTCTGTAAAAAAGTATTTCCTTAGATTATTCCTGAGTCTATCACTTCTTAACTTCATCCTATGCCCTCTCATTCCAGAGGATCCTTTCAAATGAAAGAGACTCTAGTCATGCGCATTTACATCACGTAGGTATTTAGACGTCTCTATCATACCTCCCCTCTCCCGCCTTTCCTCCAAAGTATACAGATTAAGATCTTTATGTCTGTCCCCATACGCCTTATGACTAAGACCACGCACCATTTTTGTAGCCTTACTCTGAACCGACTCCATCCTTTTTATATCTTTTTGAAGGTGCAGCCTCCAGAATTGTACACAATATTCTAAATGAGGTCTCACCAAAGTCTTATACAGAGGTATCAATATCTCCTGTTTCCTACAGGCCATACTTATCCCTATGCACCCTAGCATCCTTCTAGCTTTTGCCATCAACTTTTCAACCTGCTTGGCCACCTTAATATCATCACATACAATCACACCCAAGTCTCATTCTTCTGTTATACACATATCGTATTTTTTGCTCTATAAGACACACCTGACCATAAGAAGCAAATCGCGAGAACTGATGGCAGCCATTCAGGGAGCAGCACGGGACCAGGCAAAAGCGTGAAAAGCTTGCACTCCTGCTTTATGAGCTGCTCTGCAGCAAGAGAAGCAGCCATCCATTGAGTGAGGGGCAGAAGCGCGGAAAGCTCCTGCCGAGACCGCACTGGACCACCACCACTGGAATTTTAAAAAAGTACCAGGGGAGGGGGGAGATGTTTAAAAAATTGTATTTGCTCCATAAGAAGCACCCTTATTTCTACCCACTTTTTTGGGGAAAAAAAATATATCTTATGGAGCAAAAAATACAGTAAGTTCTTCACCCTCTAAAATTGTATTTTAATATTGCTTAAATTTTAGATAGGTCTGTTTCTATATGTTGATGGAGTTGTTTCTATGATGTATTTTATTGTAAATCACTGTGAACAGTTGTATGCTATGGCGGTATATCAGATTTTAATACACATAAACATAAATATAAACTCTACCATTCCCTCAGGATTTTGCAGCCCAAATGCATGACCTTGCATTTCTTAGCACTAAATTTTAGCTGCCAAATTTCAGACCATTTTTCAAGCTTCGTTAGGTCTTTCGTCATGTTATCCACACCATCCTTGGTATCTACTCTATTGCAGACTTTGGTATCATCCGCAATCTTACCCGACACCCCTTCAGCAATATCATTTATAAAAATGTTAAAAAGAACAGGCCCAAGAACAGAACCTTGAGGCACCAGTCAACCAGTTCTTGACCCAGCCCGTCACTTTGGGAACCATCCCGAAGGCACTCAGTTTATTTATTAGATGTCTATGTGGAACACTGTCAAAGGTTTACTAAAATCTAAATACACATGGTACGATACGGAACTATTATTCATGAAGTGCTTGGTGCGATACTATAAAAGAAAATGGTTAAAATCTAAACTATTAACGGACAAGGAGATATGATGAAAAGAGGTCCATAATTATAAATTTAAAATGAAGGAAAAATGAAGGGCTTGTTATTCAGCCAAAGTGGAAACACCAACCACCAGTACAAAAAAGCTATTTCAGTTGGTTAATAAAGTATTCAATGTAACTAGGAATATGCAATCATCTCATGCAATAACCCCAAATGACTTAACTACCTACTTTAGTTGAAGTGACTTAATTACCTACTTTAGTTTTGATCATGACTTACATGTTAATCTCACCTGGACTTCATTTGAGAAACCTGATTGGAACCAATTTTCTAGCCTATATAACAAATATGTGAAGTCATTCTGTGCTTTAGACCCATGTCCCACAGTTCTTATGAATAGAGCCCCCCAAATCTTCAATCTAGATTTATATGATTGGTTATCTAATCTTTTAGACAATGGAAAGTTTCCACATGATGAAGGTCACATTATTATTATGCCAGTTAGCAAAAACATTAAAGATCCATCTTCCACGCCATCTAATCTTAGACCAATTGCTTCAATTCCATTCTTTGTGAATATTATGGAGGGTTTGGTCCAATTACAACTATCAAATTACCTGGAGCAAGACCGACTATTAAATGATTCTCAGTCAAGATTTGGATCTCAGTTTAGTATTGGCAGCACTATTGGATTACCTGCATAATTTACTTAGCAAAGGCAGTAATGCTCATGTCCTTCAATTTGATCTAAGCAGTGCTTTCGACTTGGTTGATCATACTAAACTATTGGAATGGTTGAATTTCTTTGGTTTCCATGGCAAAATATATTCTTGGTTCCAAGGGTTTCTTGAATCTCATTCATACCAGGTTAAGATTAACAATGATTGTTCCAGCACCTGGAAAAATTCATGTGGGGTATCTCGGGCTCACCACTTTCACCAACTCTGTTTAATGTTTATCTCTCTTGGTTTGAGATTATGCAATCTCAGCATAAAATTATTTAGTTATGTCGATGATATCACTATTATAATTCCCTGTAGCACGACAGATAATATTCTGCGGCTAATGGAAGCTTGGATGTTAAGAATTCAAGCTGAAATTAAACTGCAAAAAGACAAAATTTTTCTTTGCCTCTCCTCGTAATATGTCTTTTGAACCATCTTTACATTTAAATAACACTCAATATCAATTTAAATTTTAGGAGTTATCCTAGATCAACAGTTATCTAGGAAAAATCAGGTTGACATCATGATCCGAAAGGGGTTCCAAACACTGTGGAAACTACAAACTATTCAATCTTATTTTGACATCTCTGCATTCAGACTTTTGGTTCTGTCATTATTACTGAGCCAACTGGATTACTGCAACATCATTTACCTTGCAAGCACAAAGAAAAACATTGCTAGATTAAGAATGATCCAAAATACCACAGTTAGACTTATTTATGGCTTGAAGAAATTTGATCATCTGACTCCTTTTTATTGGGAGCTGCATTGGCTCTCTATGGAGGCACATTTAAGGCTCCTTTTACGAAGCCGCGTTAACGGTTTTAGCGCACGCAGCTTTTTAGCGCACGCTAAACCCGCGCTACGCAGCTAGAACTAATGCCAGCTCAATGCTATTATGCACGTTAAACCGCTAACGCGGCTTCGTAAAAGGAGCCCTTTATCTTTAAATTGGGCTATATGTACTACAAAGTCACCTCATTTTCCATTGCCTCTCACAAGAACATTAGAAGATCCCATGCCTTTTTTATATTTCCATCTGTTAAGAGCTGCAAAAGTAAAAAAAAAACCTAAAAACCAACAACCCATGATCGTACTCTTGCTTTTCAGACAGTTTTTTATGATAAGGACTTTCAACAACTTCTAGCTTCATACCATTCTTACCTACACTTCAGAAAACAATTAAAAACATTTCTTTTTCTAGGTTTATAGCCAACTAAACCTCACCTACATGATGTCCTCTCAATTTATGTTTCTTTTTATTAATCTTTTGTAAACCATGTTGAACGTAACGGCTATGCGGTCTAGAAATCCGATGTTATGTAATGTATGTTATATTATCTAGTGCCCTAAATACACCACATCTAGCACCCTCTATCCAATTCTCAGGTCACCCAGTCAAAGAAATTGATCAGATTTGTCTGACAAGACCTACCTCTAGTGAATTCATGTTGCCTCTAGTCCTGTAATCTACTGGTTCCAGAAACTTCACCATTCTCTGTTTTAAAAGCATTTCCATTAATTTGCTTTCCACAGAAGTCAGACTTACCGGCCTGCAATTCCCTACTTCTTCCTTAAGTCCACTTTTGTGGAGAGGAACCACATCCGCCCTTATCCAGTCCTCTGGAACCACACCTGATTCTAGAGACTCATTGAAAAGGTCAGTCAGCGGAGCCACCAGAACTTCCCTAAGTTCCCTCTGCACCCTTGGATGTACACCATCCAGCCCCATCACTTAATCTACCTTTATTTTAGCTAGCTCCTCATGAACCCTCTGAAAATCGATCAGGGTCTACTACTCCTCCATTCCTATTAATGTTTATCTTCCGTGGTCTGAAGCTTGAGAAATCTATGGTCATTTTCATTAAACCAATTCTGGTATTTCCTTTTAATAAAATCAATTAAACTCTGAAGATTTGTACTGCTAGTACAAAATTACCAATACACTCAAATTGAAGTATGCTGCTCTGTTGCTAATGCTAATAGGTCCTGGAGTAGCTTTATCCATAAAGACATCAAATCATTTTATCAATTTTATTCTTTCTAACCCACAAAATTATATATAAGGGATCAAGAATGTTTGTCTATGGGGCAAAATAATTTTACAAAAATTTAACAGAAGAACCAAATTTAATCTGGGGAAAAAAACACAGTTGAAAATACAAAACACTTCTTTATCACCTCCACATCAGAGACATAGAAAACATGTACACATGCAGATGAATTGGAAAGAATTTCACTAGACACGCTCTGCATGCTTTTCCCACTTGTTCTTAATAGTCTTGTTTCAGATTCAGGATTAATGTAGAGGAATCCTGTACACATCTTGAAGCTACTAGACTATAGAACCTGTCCTATTTAAAGCAATTGTGATGAATTGGGAATAAAAACATATAAAATCTTAACTATGCCTGAAAAGATGCATGGCAGATTCTGGCATTTAACTAGTGTAAAAGGTGAATCCAGTTTTTCTTTTTCCCAATAAGAGGTAAGTAAGCCTTGGCCTAAAATATTATGTTAATCAGGTTTTCTATTCCATCTTTACCTGTTCATTTCAGGGTCAGATTACATTTCAAGAGGTTGGGTCAGTTACCCGGGAAGTTACAATAGACAGTTTGACATGGACATTCAATATGGTTGCTAGTACAGGTAGATCAGTACAACTATACAGTTAGGTTGTAATTACAAATACAAGTAGGTCATCGTTGGCTCTTTGTTTTGTCCTGGAAGTGGCATTAGACAGTTTAGAAATGGGCTTCTACAATTGCCATTCAGTTACTTCAGGGCTGGCGCCCTGTCTTGGTAGAGAAATGCTTTTAAAAGTTTTCTGAAACCCGAGATAGTGGTCACAAGATCAAAGTATAAGCACAAGTTGGTTCCATCATTTTGCTAATTGATATTGGATGGATAAGGTAATTTGTCTGGTAGATTTTATATTGTTGCATGCTGGGAATTTTAAGTGGAAAAGATTTATGGTGGAATATCTGTTGGAGGCATCCTGGAGTAGGGTGGCCGACTCTGTTAGGTAGGCAGGGGTATTCCCTCTTAGGATCTTAAAGGCAGTGATGCCTAATTTAAACTTGATCCTTGTGGTTATGGGCAATCAATGTAGTTTCATATAGCAGGGTTGTAGGTGTTCCAATTTCTATAATCCATATATGAGTCTTACCACTGCATTTTGAACTAGTTGAAGACACAATAGTAACATTTTAGAGCAGAGAACTAGTGTTACATTACTGTAGTCTAGTCAAGATAGGATTAAGGATTGAATTAAGATATGGAAGGCCTCCATTTCAAAGTATTTTCTGATGGATCTTAGCTTGCACATCACAAGAAAAGATTGTTTTATTATTGATTGTATGTGGCTTTTCATGGACAGATGGAATCGGAGTTGTAGTTCTAATAGAAAGTCTGTGTTATCTACTGCAGTGATTCCCAACCCTGTCCTGGAGGAACACCAGGCCAATCGGGTTTTCAGGCTAGCCCTAATGAATATGCATGAGAGAGATTTGCATATGATGGAAGTGATAGGCATGCAAATTTGCTTCATGCATATTCATTAGGGCTAGCCTGAAAACCCAATTGGCCTGGTGTTCCTCCAGGACAGGGTTGGGAACCACTGATCTACTGTAATTCTTGGAGTACAGCGTGGGCCAGTCAAGAGTCCTAGCCAAAGGAATTTGGTTTTGTTCTTTTTTAGTTTGAGGCGGTGGTTGAGGTCCAGTTTTCTATGATGTGTACACATTTCTTGACCATGGTGAAGGTATTGACAATGTTACCGTTACAGGTAGTATGATCATTATGTCATCTTGTTGCGAGCTATACCCCTGTTCAGGTGAGCGGGTGGCGCTAGCCATGACTTTTCTTAGTTCTGGGCATGTTCTCCTGGAACTGAGGAAACACATAAGGTAAGAACAAGCCAGTGCTACTGTGTAAAGCAATGTAGTGCATACAAATGACCCCAAGGAAAAAAAACAACAACAACATTCAAATTACAGTTAATAGTTTTTATTTCAACCTTCAACTGGTCAGAGTTCAGGATAGCCAATCTTCATCATAACAAAACAAAACACAAACAATTTCCTCCTATTTGTTTCCAACATAAAGAAAAGATACCATCCACTTTTAACAACGCCTGGTCTTTTAGGCTCACTTAGGTAAGTCCTCGTCACCAGTGCTCAGTCTCATGTGTCACTTAGTCCATGAACAAAAACTATTCATAAAATAAACCCATAAAGGCAAAATTATTCCTACTTCGGGCATGTGTTTCAAGTGCAGCCTACACTGTAGGTGGTTGTGAGCTCCACTGAGCTCCAAGTTGGAGAAATCCCCAGAACCTGTTCAATATCTTTTGCTCTGTTAGTCAAAAATACAGGTTTTTTCCCCAAAAGGAAAACTTCAAACTAAAGCAGACATAACACTTTCACAGCTATGTGGCAAAAAAAACCCCATTTCAGTCTCAGTAAGGAAAAAAGAAACAAACTGCATAAAAGCAATATCCCAAACACTGCCAATAACAGCAAAACTTTCTCACAGTTCCACAGTCCTTTCTAACCCAGCACTTCTGGGTGGTTCCCTGCTGACCGGTTCCCAGCACTGCTGGATAACAGAAAACAATAGGCAAAAAGAATAATAATGTCCAAACACGGTTCATTCATTTCTTATTCAGCTGTGTTAATTGAACTGGACTATAGTTCAGAAAAGCAATGTAGACCTTCAGAGGAAAAATAAAAAAGAATCCTCTCACACTGTCTTAATTAGGCCAACTGCCCTTTCCAGCACAGCAAAAATAAAACGTCTGCCCACAAACAATTAAGATAAATGCTTCACACAATCATGGTCCCACTTCCATGAACTCTTGTGGCACTGCTGGTTCCACTGGCCATTCTGCTGTGTCCATTGCTTCACAAATTGCTGGGCTCTCAGAGGCTGTTCTTCCTCCTCAGACATCTTTATCTCCCTGCCCCTTCATGGCTCAGGTGATCTGTTCCAGTCCTCATGTGCCTGCCTTCCTTCCTCATTCTGAGTTCTCTCCTTTATGCTTCTCATAGCCACGCCTCCTGAGCAGGAGGATGGGACTGAGCTCTCTTGGGAGCAGCATGTGGCTTCTCCTATGCTCCCTGCACTGGGGCTGCCTTAAAGGGACAGGATTCCTTTTACAAACAGAAAAATTGTTGGGCTTTACAACAGCTTTATTCTGAGATATAGCTTCATAGCTGCTGCTACTACTGTGCCAGTCCCAATCCTGCTCCATTTCACTATCTGAGGAGTAGGCAGCTGTCTCTGGGACTTTGGCACTAATCTGATCAGCTCTTCTGATTAGGGACCTGGTGTTTTTCCTAACTTTCTTTGGGACAAAACCAGGTTTAGCAGTGGGTTTGTCAAAATCTGCATAGGTGAAATGTTTTATTTGTGCAAGATATAGGTTGGCTCCCAAGGATTGCATTAGGAGATTGAACACAGACAATGAGCTTGGGAATCCTTGTGGGACCCCACTGGGAGGATGCCATCAGATAGTTCACCATCCTTACATACAGCATAGTGCTGAGTGGTTAGGAAGCCTTGGAACTAGAAGAGGTCTGGGCCGCTAAAGCCAAAATCACTGAAGATCTCAGACATTTGATCGGTCTATTAGGTCAAATGTGCTGCTTAGATCAAATTGGATTACAATTGCGCTGAGACCCTTGCTTAGTAGTTCTTTGTTACTAGCACTGCGATCATTGTCTCAGTGCTGTGATTTTTCCTGAATCCCGAATGCAAATGATGGAGGATACTGAAGCATTGTAAATAGCATTTGAGCTGATCTTTGACATATCCCTCCATCATTTTGATGAGTACGGGGATGGAAGCAACTGGCCAATAATTGGTCACATCAGAGGGACAGAGTTTTGGGTTCTTGGGAATGGGCATTAAGATAATTTGATAATTCCTCCTCCTGATCTGGGGAAAAGACCAATTTTTAGGAGACCGTTGAGTCATTGGGTTATTTTTTTCTATGGTTGTCAGGGTAGGATTTATCCTGAATAACTGAACAGTAGGAAAACTGGAAAACAAAAAGTCCTCAGTACCAGTATGGATTCATGTAAAGATTTCTATCATCGGTTCATATCCTCCACAAATAAACTCTTACTTGAAAATGTGGTGGAGAGCATTTCCAAACCTCTGAATATCAGTTCCAGATGTTTATATCCATTCTGGTTTGTACCTCACTCTTTAAAACATTTTCACATTCATAGTCTGCTTCATCAATGACATAAACCGTTGGCCCATCCAACTACATATATACACAAACAGAGGCAGCAAGCATCTTGTGTTCACAGAAGAGCATCACTCAACTATGGAACTGTCAAGCATGAAGTTATGAGTGACTTTCATAAGTTTTAACAAACACTAATTGCTTCACCTTTCATTTTAGCTCGTAACCAATCCTGTCTTACAACCTTGTATTGAAAATGGGGCTTGTTTTGCACATAAGTGTACCTTCAGAGCAGATTCAATTAACTTAAGATGTTTTTTCTAAGCATCAATAAACACTTGTTTTTGTTTTTACTTTGATAGTGTTTTGAGGGTTTGTATGTGGGAGAAGTTTAAGAATGATGAAGAGAATTTCCAGAGTCCCCCTAATTTCCTTATTTATTTAGATTTATATCCTGTCCTCCCCAAAGAGCTCAAAATGAGTTACAGTTTACATTCACAGTGTTACAATGTAGAGTTTACATACTATGTGTTGCAATATATCTTCATATAGGATTACTTACTGATGCTGGCAAAGGGTTGAGGGAGTGACAAGGCAAAAAGATAGTTTTTTTTATAGCTTTTCTAAAGTTAAGAAGTCCTTTTAAGGGCTCTGATATGAGGACGTAGACTGTTCCAGAGATTTGGTAAGAAATGGGAATAGGATCATTTTCAGGCTGTCTGGAGTTGGAGGGAGTGTCCTGATGGTGTATGTAGGTGTATTTCATCTTGAGAGCATTTCGTTCTCTTTGAGGTGTAGAGAGGAAGTTTGAGAAGTATTTGGGTGTCATGTTGTAGAGGAATTTATATGGCAGCACTAGGCCTTTGAAAATGCAGAGTTTGGTTATGGGCAGTCAGTGGGCCAATGTTAGTGCTGGAGAGACTGGGTCATGGACTTGTAGGTTTTTCAGTAATCTTATTGCTGCATTTTGAATTCACTGTAGTCATTTGGTATTTTTTTTCTGTAAGACCGTTGAATAAAGCGTTGCAGTAATTCAGGCGTGTAAGGACAAAGGCACAGAGTAGTTGGGCAAAGTCTTGTTCCATGAAGTAGTTTCTTATCTTTGGAGCTGGTGGAGGTAGTAGTAGGAAAAGACTACTTGCAAAATGTGTTTGGAGAGCGATAGGTTTGAATTGAGAGTAATTCCTAGGCTCTGTACATTGTCTTTTGCTCCTAGTGGTAAGGTATAGTTGAATGTTGTCAGCAAAGGAGTGGATTTTGATTTGGTATTTTTGGACTATGTCAAGTACAGGTTTGATGTAGAGATTAAAAAGAAGAGGAGATAATAGAGCCCCCCTGTGGCATTCCATATTTGATTTGTTTCAGTTTGGATAGATTAGTGCCAAATAGTACTCTGGGATCTTTTACTCAGAAAGGACTGAAACCAGTGTAATGCTGTATCATGGATACCGATTTCTGCAAGGTGGGCGAGGAGGATAGAGTGATTGATGGCATCAAAAGCTGCACTCAAGTCAAGTATGGCAAGTAGGATGTCATGTCCCTTATCCAGATGTTGCTAGCAGTCGTCTATGATGTCAAGTAAGACAGTTTCACTGATGTGGAGTTTTCTGAAGTCTGACTGGAATGTGGAAAGGGCCTTCCGTAGCTGGGTTAGTGCTGCCTTTTCCAGTATCTTAGATATGTAGGGCAGGTTGGAGACAGGCTTGTAGTTGGTTGGTGTATTTGGGTCGAAGGATGGTTTTTTTAGGATCAGCTTTATGATTGCTTATTTCCAACTTTTGGGCACTTGTCCTGTTTGTAGCAAGCTATTGATGAGTAGAATAGGATTTATAAAGGATTCTTTAATTGACATTAGGAAATGCGGTGGGCAGTGGTCCAAGATGGAGTTTGAGGGCCTGATTGTGTCTGCAGTGGCAGATAGTATTGAAACTGATTAGGGTTTCTGTTATTGCTGGTGGTGTTTTGGTGTCGATGTAAGGTTGAGGAGTGTGTTGGGCATATTTTATTAATCTTGTATGTGAAGAGAGTGTCTCACTGTCCAGGTTGGTGTTTAGGAGTTGATTGTTTCCTTGGGATGAGGTGAAAAATCTCTTTTGTCAGTGTAAATAGGTTTCTTGATTTGTTGGAAGAATTTAGTAGTTGTTGGGAGTAGTAAGTGTTTGCTTCACGGATTGACTATTTGTATTGTTCATGTAGTTATTTCCACTTATGTCTTATTGATGGGGTGTTTTGTTTTGCACCTTTTCTTTCAGCTCTTCTCAGCTCTTTTATTCTTTTTGATCTTAGCTGATCGGTGAACCAGGGAGAGGTTGGATTGTGAAGGTGCTGTTTAATAACGCTGGTTGTGGCTAGGTTGTCATAGAGGGATTTGACTCCTGTGTGCCAGTTTGTGGGGGTATTATTGATGGAGATTGGGTTTCGTTTTGCAGGTTTTATTAGTTAAGCAATGCCTGATGAGAAGGTTTCTAGGTATATAGAATCATCAGTGTATATCTTCTTAAATTGGAGTTCTTTCGCCTTGAGGGTTGCTTCTCATTGATGGTGTAGTTGAGGGTTATAAGATGGTGATCAGACCAGGGTATTGGGCTGATGGTGCAATGCAAGGTGGCCTAGTTTTGGAGTTGGCTTTTTTGCATGACAATTAGATTGAGTGTGTGGCCCACAGAGTGTGTGGGAGAGGCAATTATTTGTTGGAAATCGAGGTCTGCAAATATCTCCATGAAGTCTGCTGTGAATCGCATTATGTTTGGATTTTCTAGAATAATGATCTGTTTGTGGGAGATTATGAGTTTAAGAAGGGTATTAGATCTTCTAGTGTGGCCATGGGAGAGGGGGAGTGAAGGTGAGGTCTTTGTTATGGCCAATGGTGAAAATAAGGCCTTCAAGCGCATTTAGGGTGATTAAATCTGTTGCCTTTGGTTGAGGTCTGATTTTATGATGGCTGCTACTCCTCCTCCTCTGTCAGGTCGGGAGCATACTAGCTTTCTCTCATTAACTTTCATTTCACAGATATGGAAGGAAGAATGCTATATACAAATATACCCTGAAGAAAGCCACAGCATTATTGCTGAAACATCAGTTCCCCTTACTCAGATTTGCCATGATGTGTCCCCAGACAATCAAAACAATCATGACAAACCAGTCATTGAAGCCTAAGAGATCACTGCATACTAATTCAAGTCAAAGGCAAAAGATCAGAAGGGAGGTCAGAACTGGTTCTGTAGCTATTTATAGGTGGCAGAACATTGTCCCGCTGGTCCCTGTGTTCCTCCCAAAAAGCTCTTCTCCTTCTGTTATAAGACCTGAAACCACCTGTTCCACAGTTTTTGCACATACTGGACATAAACTTTGGACCACCTTACCTCTTCACCTTAAATCTGAATCTTCATATCTTACATTCAAAATGCTTCTTAAATGTTGATTTTTTTAAATCAAGCCTTTCTTTTGTGACACAGGTAACATATTCTGAGTTCCTTAACAGTTTCTCCTCTATCTTTCCCTCCTACATATAGCCAGGGCAGGATTAATTCATCGAGGGCCTCTAGGCACACAAGTACACTGGGCCCCCTGCTCCACCCCACCCCACCATGCGCCCAGGCGGAAATAGGAAGCTGCATCAGAGGGAAGCTTTGGGCAAGCAGAACCGCTTGCACAATTACAGTTCCTGTTGCCTTTCTTACCCTCATTGCTCGCTTGTCTTACTTTCCGTCGATGGGGGGGAGGGGCCGCGTTGCCGATCGGGGTGGGGCCCACGTTGCCAATCGATGCTGGAGGGGTCCATCGCCGTTTGGAAAAAACAATGTTGATACCCTCCTTCATCTGGCCCCCCTGACCATTTTGGGCCCTAGGCATGTGCCTACTTGGCCTATTGGTTAATCCTGCCCTGCATATAGCTCATCTTGAGCTTTTGTTATTAACTGCCATTTGGCATTTGGCAGTATGTCAAACCTAAGGAAATAAATAAAATAATAAATTGTACAAAAAAAAGGCCCTGATTCTATAAAGTTCACCTTGAGTTAGGTGCCAATATTGGCACCGATTCCATAAAACTTAGGCGCCCATTATAGAATCACGCAGCACTCAGCATCCTAACATTTAGGCTTCTCAATTTATGCCAGGGTTTTCCATGCCTAAAGTTAGGTATTGATATCAGAGCCTAATGGCACCTGATTCTAACTCGAAAACACACCCATGATTTTGCCTTCTAATCACACCCACTTTTAGTGTAGGCGCTTTAGGCTAGGTGCCTACTTTTTATAGAATCTACAGTGTTCTCCCTAGAGCATTTTAGCCGGTCGCAACGCCCGGCTAATTTAGATGACTGCCCGGCTGTCATCCGATTGCGAATCCTGCTGCTGCTGCCGCTGCTCAAAATTTTTTTTTAAAAAACCTCTCACCGGCTTAGAGATTTCACGCCTTAGCCTGTAGCGAACATATGCTCCGGGGCTCTAATGTGTGTGTGCTGGCTTCAGCTCAGCAGCCCGGGCAACCTGCCCACCCCCCACTGCAACGATCACGGCAGGAGAGATGCCTAATCTCTCCTGCCGCGATCGTGATCCCCCCAAAATGGCCACGAACTGTGGAAGGAGAGATGCCCATCTCTCCTGCAGGCACCCCAACCCTCCCGACAATACTGGCAGGAAGGAGCCCAAGCCCTCCTGCTGGCACCCCAACCTTCCCGATAATACCGGCAGGAGGGAGCCCAAGTCCTCTTGCCAAGGCGCAGGCCCCCCACCCCACTCAAATATGGGCAGGAGGGATCCCAGGCCCTCCTGCTCACAGCACACCCCTCTGCGACCCCCCCATTACCCGAACTCCCAATCGCCCCCCCCCCCCGAACCCTCGAACGGCCACTCCTAACCTCAATCCTCGACATCCCCCCCAACTTACATTAACGTTGGCTGAACAGATGAATCTAAAGCCCGGCCGGCCGGCAGGCCCTCCATCCTCCTGTGGGCAAGGCCTTAGGCACATGGGGCCAACACATCCCATGTACCTAAGGCCCCCGCCCACAGGATGGGCCTAAGGCAGCTGGGCCAATTTTGGTTGGCCCAGGCACCTAAGGCCCTTCCTATGGGCAGGACCTTAGGCACCTGGCCCAGTCAGGCCCTAGGCCCGCCATTCGGTGGATGGTTGGCCTGCCGACCGGCCAGGCTTTAGACCCAACCGGCTGGCCAACGTTAATGTAAGTTGAGAGGGTATCGGGGGTTAGGAGGGCCGTTGGGGGTTCGGGGGGGCGATTGGGGGGTTGCAGGGGGTGCACCGTGGGCAGGAGGGCCTGGGATCCCTCCTGTCCGTATTTGAGGGGGGAGGGGGCCTGTGCCTTGACAGAAGGGCTTGGGCTCCCTCCTGCCAGTATTGCCCGGAGGGTTGGGGTGCCGGTAGGAGAGATTGCTCCAAAATATTGATGTTAAATACAAAGTATATCCAGAACCCTTATCACAACTATAAATAAATAAAGTGCTGGATATCAAGGTTCAATTTATCTTTTGGCCACAGATTCCCCACTCCACTGCCTAATAAAAAATTTTTTAGCAGGGAAAATTACATGGCTCTTCATCACTGGCCCATCAAATCATTTTTGATACCTTAACTTTTACTTCATCTTAATTTATTTATTTATGATTTATAATATAGTCAATAATTTAACTAATAATTTAATTGGTAATACTTTATAATGCTTCTAAAAATTTAGCTCAATATGCGTGACCCGGGAGGGAATAACCCGACATGTTTCGCACTATTTGTGCTTTATCAAGGGTCCTCCGCGGCCGCTGTTGTCACCCGCAGTTCACGGCAGTTTGGGGGGGATTGCAATCATGGCAGGAGAGATTAGGCATCTCTCCTGCCGCTATCGTTGCGGGGTGTGGGGGGATTCTGTAACCAGTGTTATTTTTGACAGATGCCGGTTACAGAATTCAGCTTTTAGGCGAAGGACTGGCCCCTCCTTCACCTAAAAGGTCTTATTTTGGGTGTTTGGGACTTGGGCATTTTTTGGTTGATAATGTGTTGTAAGGTTAGACGTAGTGGTGGTCTGGGTGATTAAACTGCTGAGGTAGACCATTTTCACCAAAAAACTCATTTTGGATTTTTTTTTTTTTTTGAGAATGGACATTTTCTCTGCTGCTATTTTCAGCGTTTAGGGGCTTAGGCCAAAAGGGGACTTAGATGTTTTGGGTTTTTTTTATTATCCCCCTCTAAGGAGTCATTCATTTGCAGTTCAGGAAAATGATGAAAACCGTTATTTGACAGAGCATTTTCTTAATAGCACATGTTATGTTAGATCATTTTCATTTTTATTATTGCTGTGATTTGTATTGAATCGTGTTTTAAATTGAAAAATTATCAGTGATTTTATGTTGTATAGTATGTTGTTTGTCAGTTATTTTATTATGTATGTTTTGGTGTTATCTGCCCAGAATTGTTGGATGTGGCAGGATACAAATTTATAAATAAATAAATTGCACACAAGTTGTAAATTTGAGTCATATACTACACATAGATTGTATTGAATCCCACAAAGTAAGGAAATCAATTAATCAGTTTTGATTTGATTTGCTAAGGCACAAAAATGGATCTGATTTGGTCATTCCCTTGGCATTGAGCTTCTTTAAGGCTATTACCAAAAGCATCAGGAAAGCACAGCTCATAAGAAATCGCCAAGCCCAATTGCCTCCCACTTTTTCCCTTGTCCTCAGCCAACTGAGAACATCTGAGCTAGTGCAACAAGATCTGCAGACCCAGCTAAACCTAGCAAAACATAAAATAGTCATAACAATCTAGACTTGAAGCAACTTAGAATCAGGGAAAATGCAAACCATTACAGGCCCAATATATAGCCGGTGTCAATCTATGTTAGGTGACTGCTGCCGGCGTTATCCTCAGAAATTCAAAGCAAGGCCATGTCCGAGCTGCAGCATTGAAATTCTGAATATATAGGAGTGGTGAAAACATAGATTAACTGTGAAATTCAGTGCTTAATCAGCTAAACCACATAAAAATAGGACTGATTTATATGCAATCCTATGTATGAGGTTTTATCTTGGTTGGTTATGTGCTGAATACCATCAAAATACTGTATATACTTGAATATAAGTCAATCCAAATATAAGTCGAGAACTCCCTTTTTCCCCCACCCCAAAAAAAGGAGGAAAAATGGTTGACGAATATAAGTTGGGTGGCTTAATATTCAAGTGCCCTGCCCTGTCAGACTCTGCATCTAGCCCCCTTCCCTTCCTCCCCTGTCAGGCACTGCACCCAGCACCCTTCCTTCATTCCCCTGTCAGACTCTGCACCCTCCCTCCCTCCCAGGCTCTGCCCTTTGTCCCCCTCCCTGCCCTATCCTCATACCTCTGCCGATCGATCCCTGGTGGAGGTGCAGTGGACAGGAGCAAGCTTTCTGAACTCCTGCTCTGCTGCTAACTGGCTGCCACAGATCGAGTTTCTTTGGCTGCTGAGGGGCACCAGCAGGAGCGCGATTTGGTGGTGCTGCTGGGTGCTGAGTGGCTTCCTTACTGGCTCCCACAAATTTTTTGGCCCAAGAATCCTGGTTTATATTCGAGTATATACAGAAGCCAGTTTTAGGATGGGCATTAAAGAGATATTTTCAGCTGCATTCTTCAGTTAAGTGCCGCTGAATATGCCCAGTGAGTTCCAAACAGGTGATTAAAATGCCAAGGAGCATCTCCTGCTTAAATCATTTAAAATACCAAGCCCTAAATCAGGGGTGTCCAACCTTTTGGCTTCCCTGGGCCGCATTGGCCGAAAAAAAATGTTTCTGGAACCACACAAACGCGCAAACGCTGCAGCAAGTCAGAGGAGGGAGCCGGCAAGACGGTAGACACCCGGGGGCAGCAGAGGAAAACACTGCATTGCCCTTGACAGGGGCCGCACAAAATACTTCATGGGGCCACATGCGGCCCTTGGGCCGCAGGTTGGACACCCCTGCCCTAAATCATTAAATTGCTCATCTCTGATAACAGATCTATGGTACAGAAAAGGGAGGCTCTGTTTTCCAGTGTCATATAAACATCCAGTACAAAACAGAATCATACCCACACATTTCCATATTGATGTAGATAGATATATAGATAGAAATACACACACTCATACAAACAGTTTAAGCACATGCCCACATCCACACACATTGAAACATAGATACACAGTGAAAGGCAAAGGATCTGGTAAACTGTGCGCAAATACCCCCAACTTCTGTATATGGTGCCTTAAGTTCTACAAATCGGTGCGCAGCTTAACTAATTAGTGTTGATAATTGGCAATTAATGTCTCATAACTGATGCTAATTAAAAGTTATGCACACAACTTGGAAAGCGCAATTCTACAAAAAGTATGTGCTAGTTCTACTGGGGGCGTTGTTCCTAAAATTATGTGCATAGTTATAGAATATGCCCAATTCACGCACAACTTAGACACAGGTATTTAGGCTTGGCTTTAGCTGACCTAAATGGGTGAGCCTAAAAATTATGCAACACTGGCACTTAGCACGATTCTATAAAAGGTGCATGCACCTTCTAGAATCGCACTCTCATTCTAGTTGGCACCAAAAATAGAATCATGCCCATAGAGGGGCATAATCAAAAAAAACGTCTAAGTCCCCTTTTGGCCTAAGTCCTTAAACGTTCAAAGCAGAAGCAGGGAAAGTATCCATAACCAAAACAACGTCCTTGTTTTGATTATGGCCTGCCTCTACTAAACGCCCAGATCACCACTACGTCTAAAAGTACACCCCACGACGTCTACACTTTTTGGACGACGTCTACACTTTTTGGCCATAATGAACCAAAAAAACACCTAAGCCCCAAACGTCCAACAGAAGGGCTTTTAGGCGAAGGAGGAGCCAGTCCTTCGCCTAAAAGCTGGTTTCTGTAACCGGTGTCTGTTAAAAACAACAGAACCCCCCCACACACAATGATCCAGGCGATGCTTGCGGTGGGTAGGTTGCCGGGCCACTGAACTGATGGCGCCAGCGGCCATCAGCTCAGCAGCCCCTTTTTCGGCACTTAGACCTGGTTTGACTTTGTCTAAGTCAAAAAGGTCTAAGTGCCGACTAGGCAACCTGTTAATATTTTGGTTATACCTGTTGTACGCCTAGGTGTAGGTCGGCCCACCTCCCGCCCTTTCCCCTCCTCTAAACACACCTCTTTTCTCTCTGTGCGTTTAGTAGCAGGGGAAAGACCTAAAAGCTGTTTTTATATACATCTAAAAACCAGCTTTAGTTATGGGTACTTGGACGATCAGGCTGTTTGATCGTCCAAGTAGCCATTTAGGACACTTTTTAGACGTTTTTTTTTTTCATTATTATTAAGCCCATACTGGACACACTCCCACCACTATACAGATGTGTTGAATTTTCAAAACTGTATATGCAAGAAGTTCAGGCATACAAAGGCACATTAAATCATGGATGAACCACTGTGGTCCTTGAAAACAGGTTAATTTGCATTGCTTGGTTATCCTGAAACCAGACTATGGCTGAACTTGTACATGCTAAGGCTGGAATCATGCAGCTGTGCTCTTAAATTTCTGACATATCCAGAATGAAGCGCTTATAGACGTTTAAAAACGAATCAGCACTATTCAGAAACAAACTTGTACCTGAATCACATACATGAGCACACATGTACATTCTAAACATTTACACTCATAATTAGCAGTGCCTACTTAGTGTAGTGACCCAAATGCAGCTTAAAATAATAAGAACATAAGAACTGCCATCTCCGGAACAGACCCTGCGTCCATCAAGTCCGGTGATCCGCTCACGCGGAGGCCCAGCCAGGTGTAACCTGGCGAAAACTTAGTCACCCATATCCCTCTATGCGCCTTTCGAGGAGATGTGCATCTAACTTGCCCTTAAATCCTAGAACGGTGGTTTCCGCAGCAATCTCCACACTTAAGGGTCCTCTTACTAAACTGCACAAATAAGAGACCAGCAGAATTCTTTGTTTTTCAAAAATCGTTTGACTTTATTTTTGGGACAGAAAATATGGATTTTTCCTGATTTATGTAAATCTACTCAAGATAGAAGAAAAAAATGTCTTGTACTTTCTCCTTTAGTATGCAAGGTAGAGAGAACGAAAGGGCACTCTCTAAAGCTAAAAGGGGATAAATTCCGTATAAACGTAAGGAAGTTCTTCTTCACCCAGAGAGTGGTGGAAAACTGGAACGCTGTTCCGGAGGCTGTTATAGGGGGAAACACCCTCCAGGGATTCAATATGAAGTTAGACAAGTTCCTGCTGAACCAGAATGTACGCAGGTAAGGCTAGTCTCAGTTAGGACACTGGTCTTTAACCTAAGGGCTGCCGCATGAGCGGACTGCTGGGCACGATGGACCACTGGTCTGACCCAGCAGCAGCAATTTTTATGTTCTTATCCATAGCATGGGTCTTTCTTGAGCACTGAGGCCACTTTCAGTGTGGCAGTAAAATGGCCATACACTAATTTCCTCATTAGCACTTGAGCACTTACTGACACCTATTTTCTAGGTGGTAAGGACTTTCATGCTAACCATGTGCTAATCGGTTAGCGCACAACAATGTATCTGAACTAACCAATTAGCGCAGAGCAAACCTACTTTCCACCCTCAGACACAGCCCAGCACTAAAAAAAATTCTATTTTTTGGTTATGGGAAGCACATGCTGATCGCAAAACTACCGTGGGATACCTCAATACGTACAGTGGTAGTGCTTTTTAACTTGCAGTTAAGCACGTGTTAGTGCTTATCGCAGCTTAGTAAAAAGGCCCCTTGAATTACAAGCTGTGCGCAACAGTGGTGGTATTAAGAAACTGAAAAGAATTTTTCCCGACTCATCACCTTCTACCCAGCATTGACTTACCTGTGTACAGGTCAGTGTCAGTGTACTCATCCACTTTCTTGTGATGAAGGATGTAGTCAGAGACTTTTGTCCCAATCACTGGTTGCACATCTAGCCACTCCAGAGCAATCACTGTGCTGGAGGGTTCTATGCTGGGGGACAGTCTCAGCCTGGTGAGAGGAGAGAGAATATGTGAGTCCTGCAGCAGTATACAGTGTGGCAGGAAAGAAAAGACTTGAGACAGAATGATGAGCAAGTGTACAAGAAGACAAAGGAAGCAAGCCAAAGTTATAAAAAAGGGGAAGCTGATAGGAAAATAAAATTATTTCTATAATTCTATATTTCACAATCTATATACAAATAGAGGGGCATAATAATTAAAAAAAACAAAACGTCTAAGTCCCCTTTTGGCCTAAGGCCCTAAACGTTGAAAGTAGAAGCAGGGAAAATGTCCATTATTAAAAAAAACATCCAAAAGGAGGTTTTTTTTGGTAATGGCCTGCCTCTACGTTCAGCTGTTTAAACGCCCAGACCACCACTACATCTAAACTTACACCATATAATCAACCTAAAAAAGCCTAAGTCCAAAACGCCCAAAACAAAGGCTTTTAGGCGAAGGAGGAGCTATGATCAGGGCAAGAGGGAGCCCAACCCCTCCTGCCCAGGCCACCCCCATACCCCCTACCCCCACTAAGATCTGGGCAGGAGGGATCCAAGGCCCTCCTGCCCTCGGCGCACCCCCCTCCCACGACTGCCCCCTGAACTCATGATCGGCCCCCTACCTGCCGACCCCACGACCCCCTGCCAACCCCTCGACACCCCCACCCCAAACCCCTCTCCCTGTACCTGAAAAAACGGCCAGATGGACAGGTTCCCAAGCCCATCCGTCCGGCAGGCCTGCCATCCGTTGAATGGTGGGCCTTAGGGCCTGATTGGCCCAGGTGCCTCAAACCCTGCCCACAGGTGGGGCCTGAGGTGCCTGGACCAACTGGAATCAGCCCAGTAGCCTTAGGCCCCTCCTGTGGGCGGGGCCTTAAGCACATGGGCTGGGTTGGGTACAGAGGGAGCAGTATATGTCAAAGCCTGTGACCCTGTGTTCTAACACATCACTGCTGTAAATTGTAACGATATTGTGCAAAGCAATGGGCCTTGGTCAATGAAAATGTTGCCATGGGAAAAAGATGTTACTTGAATGAGACCCATATTGTCATAAATGAGAATGACTTAGAAACTCAAGAGAGACCTGATGCTATAGGTAAGTTGCCAGAAGGCACTGTGAAAATTAGATGGAGCACATACACTCTTCCAGTGAAGGCACATATTTATTTGCTGAGATATAATATATTGTCAGATGCCATACTTACACCGGCTGAGGTAGAGGACTACAGCTTGGAAGTCCATTCTCATCAAAGGCACTTAAATCACACCTGCACCAGTCATCAATCACATCCCCTTTCCCTGAGCACCAAGATAGGCTCATCATGGCACTGCGAAATGCCTGAAAAACAAAGCAGAATAAAAGTAATGGTAAATTATCATAAAACTAGGTACAGGAGGGTTTCAGAGTCAGGCTAGCCTATTTTAATTAACATCATTAGTGGAGAATTCTCTCATTACACATCTAGATCAGTCTGTGCTACAAGAAATGCTTTATGTAGTGAATTAACTTTTTGTCAGACCAGCTTAGACCTGGCCAGCACAGAGTAGGCTCTGTCTAAAAGTGCCAGATAATCCCTCATTCCACCACAACAGCCAGTTCATGGCAACAGTTTCAAATCCAATCCCCAGTCACCACAAAGAAATTTGGTGATCAGGGCATCTGCCATAAAAATTCATGAGATATATCGGTATATATCTCACTTAAGAATAAAGCTAACCTCCCATTTTACGTTACCCTGGAAAGCAAAAGCATTGATGGATTCTTGGGGATCATTTTGAAGAACCACAGGGACCAGGTTAGGAGGGAGAAGTGAAAACAGGCACAAAATAAAATTGCTTGGCTTGGGTTTTAATGTGCCTAGTTACAGTTGTCAGTTAAAACTACTGTATTTATGTGTGCTGAAGTTGGGAAAGATGGTGTTAACCCTAAAACAGAACTTCTTTAGAAATAGGCACCTGTGTAGATTGCAACCATAGACAAAAATATTACAAGTGAGCTGCAGACCACTTAAAGAGCAGACACCTACTCTGGGCTGCAGGCATTAATTACTTTTTTATTATTTGTATTATTATTATTATTATTATTATTATTAAGAAAGGTCAGGTCTGTAGCATCCTACTCACCATTTTGGAAGAATATTGTCATAGCCAAGGCCTTTGTAAAGCAAGACAGATTTTACACCAGTTTAAAATTTTTGGGACAGTGAGCACTGCAGCAAACCACATGCATGGTATGAAAACTTGTATCTACATGCATCAACATATGTGTGAGGATAATTTTAGCAGTGCAAATGTTCAAAGAAACCACAATCACAGCAATGTTTTCTGGTGGTAGAAATTCCACTGCAAACAGTTTACATTAACATGATAGTAAAATGAATGAGGCAATTAAATTTGCAGATGACACTGAACTGTTCAAAGTTGTACATTGCAGGCAGATCTTAGGAAATTGGAAGACTAGGCGTCCAAGTGGCAGATGAAATTTAATGTGGACAAATGCAAAGTGATGCATATTGGGAAGAATAACCCAAATCAGTGTTACTGGATGCTAGGGTCCACCTTGTGGGTTAGCGTCCAAGAAAGGGTTCTGGGTATCATTGTGGACAGTACGATGAAACCTTCCGCCCAATGTGCGGCGGCGGCCAAAAAAGCAAACAAGATGCTAGGAATTATTTAAAAAGGGATGGTTAAAAAGGCTAAAGATATTATAATGCCCCTATATCACTCCATGGTACTACCTCACCTGGAGTATTGCATTCAATTCTGGTCTCCTTATCTCAAGAAAGATATAGCGGCACTAGAAAAGGTTAAAAGAGCAAACAAAATGATAAAGGAGATAGAACGCCTCTCGTATGAGGAAAGACTAAAAAGGTTAGGGCTCTTCAGCTTGGAAAAGAGAAAGCTGAGGAGAGATAAGATTGAAGTCTATAAAATCCTGAGTGGAGTAGAACAGGTACAAGTGGATCAATTTTTCACTCCATCATGAATTACAAAGACTAAGGGCTCCTTTTACTAAGATGCGCTAGCGTTTTTAGCGTGCGCTGCATTGCCATGCGCGCTATCCCCGCGCTGTGCACCAAGAACTAACACCAGCTCAATGCTGGCATTAGCATCTAGCACGCGCTAAAACCACTAGCGCAGCTTAGTAAAAGGAGCCCTAGGGGACACTCGATGAAATTGCAGGGAAATACTTTTAAAATCAATAGGAGGAAATATTTTTTCACTCAGAGAATAGTTAAGCTCTGGAATGCATTCCAAAGGTTGTGGTAAAAGCGGATAGCGTAGCTGGTTTCAAGAAGGGTTTGGACAAATTCCTGGAGGAAAAGGTCATAGTCTGCCATTAAGACATGGGGGAAGCCTCTGCTTGCCCTGGATCGGTAGCATGGAATGTTGCTACTTTTGGGTTTTGGCCAGGTATTAGTGACCTGGATTGGCCACCATGAGAACGGGCTACTGGGCTTGATGGACCATTGGTCTGACCCAGTAAGACTATTCTTATGTTCCCATTCTCAGATATTGCTGACTGTGTAAGTGCAAATGTACAATGTCCATGCTGTTCTTCAGTTTCTTAGTCTGAGACAGTGATGGTGTAAAGAGAATAATAAGAAGGGATTAATATTTAAAGAGGGAATCTTGTTTTGATCAAATCTGTAAAGAATGAGTCGTCTTCAAATAACCAGACTAGTATAGTAGCTCAGTGAGCACAATTGAATAGTATACTATATATGCTACCATACTGGGATGCTACATAGGTCCCTATACTGGAAACAAACATTTGCAGAAATTGTCATTGTTTGTGCTGCTCTGGGATGATCCTCTGGGTTAGATAATAACTTGTGTACTCATTATACTGTCTGGAATAGAAAAAAGGGGAGGGCAAAGCTGAGGGGACATGAATGGCCTAGTCTGAGCAATACTTCTGAAACACAAGCTGGAGCTAAAAAAAAGCTTATCGTGCATTTGTGCTCTTTGGATAAATTCAATCTAAGCATTTCATTATTGTTATTATTTTACGGTAAATACCATGCTGTTGTTAATTTGATAGTACAGGTATCATTCTATGACCTTTAACAAAACAAGGTTAGGCAATCAACGCATCCTTGAATTCTACTCATTAGTCAGAGCTACCTTTATAAAAATAACACAGTTATACAAAGAAACAATGGCCCGCCAACCCTGAAGCAGCCTGAATTCAATTTGCTAAGACTTGTTTATACTAATGTAGTGAACTGACGTCAAACAGAAGGATGGGAAAGATACTGTATGCTCAACTGATTGTCTGCTCCTACGCATGCCAATGTTTTGTTTACATAAATTCATATCTATGTGTGAATGGAGGTGTGTGTAGAAGGGGTGGAGCCAAAGCTGAACATAAAGGCCTGGTTAGTAAAAGTATTTATATTTTGCTGTAATTTCCTCTTTTTAGTTGCTAAAAGTGCAGACCTTAAGGGCATTCCCACATCTCTACTACCTTATGGAAGCGTAAGAGAATTGTGATCTTAAAAAAGATAAATACATCAGACAGATTGGCTGATCCACCTAAAAGCTGCAGTGAGGAGATAAATGCTGCCAGAACCATTATGCTCAGCTAACATAAAAGCAAGATAAAGACATCCTCTGACCTCACCCTTTATCTTAAAATGTCAAAGCAGTCAATGCAAATTGTAAGATATAACTTTGACATTTGGGTAGAAAAATGTCTTTGAGACAGAGAGAAAAAAAAATATATTTTTGATTCCTAACAGAAACTAGATGAGCTCCTGCTCTTCATGAAACATTCTAAGATAAGTTGACACACTGGAATTTGAGGAAAACTGTTCCAATATGAGGCCAATGAGAAAATATCAAAACTTTATTCCTGTTTGGATTCCTTGTTTTTATCCCAGGTGATATGCAAGTTCTGCACAGCATACAGTAGCACAATGGGTCTCAAGAGTGGATGTGGGGAAGTTACCTCATGCTATGCCGTGCTTCATTCACTGTGTTTTTGAATCCCTCTCTTCTAGCTCAGTGATATGCATGTTTTGACATCTTTTATAGGACCACCATAAAAACTATCCAGAGGGTGACACTGTGCTCGAGTCTTTGAGACCACAGAGTTCCCTTCTGCATATCACATAAACATATTCAAATAATTTATGCTCCTAATTTTGAGAATTATGATGCTAAATTGGCCTCTTTAGAAATTTACTAGGGTTCAGTGCATAATGTTTTACTCAAAATTTCACTAGGAACTTAAAAAGTGGGTGGTAACATGGGCGTATTTAGGGCGAGGAAAAGAAGTTAGGAGCTTAGCCCCAATTTTCATCACTAGGTTCATAAATTAGCCTCAGAAATCTAAGAGGGGGGGGGGGTCGCCGGGCCAGGAGGGCTTGGGCTCCCTCCTTGCCCGTTTGTGTAGGTGGGGGGGTTGCCGGGGCCAGGAGAGGTTGGGCTCTCTCCTGGCCCATTCGTGTAGGAGGGGGGGTCGCCGTGGCCAGGAGAGGTTGGGCTCTCTCCTGGCCCATTCGTGTAGGAGGGGGGGGTCGCCGTGGCCAGGAGAGGTTGGGCTCTCTCCTGGCCCGTTCGTGTAGGTGGGGGGGGGGGGTCGCCGTGGCCAAGAGGGCTTGGGCTCCCTCCTGGCCATATCAAGTCGGTGGGGGGGGGGCACGATCGCCGGGGTAAGAGGGCTTGGGCTCCCTCTTGCCCCGATATCGTCGGGGGTGCCGCGACTGCCACGGTTCAATGGGGCAAGAGGGCTTTTAACTTTAGAGAGTGCCCTCTCGTTCTCTCTACCTTGGAGAGGGTGAACAACCTGTCTTTATCTACTAAGTCTATTCCCTTCATTATCTCTAAAGTTTCGATCATGTCCCCTCTCAGTCTCCTCTTTTCAAGGGAGAATAGGCCCAGCTTCTCTAATCTCTCACTGTACGGCAACTCCTCCAGCCCCTTAACCATTAACCATATTAGTCGCTCTTCTCTGGACCCTTTCGAGTAGTACTGTGTCCTTCTTCATGTATGGTGACCAGTGCTGGACGCAGTATTCCAGGTGAGGGCATACCATGGCCCGGTACAGCGGCATGATAACCTTCTCCGATCTGTTCATGATCCCCTTCTTAATCATTCCTAGCATTCTGTTGACCCTTTTCGCTGCCGCTGCGTATTGCACAGATGGCTTCATCGACTTATCGACCAATACTCCCAAGTCTCTTTTCTGGGAAGTCTCTCCAAGTTCCTCCCCAGACATTTTGTATTCGTGTATGGGATTTTTGATACCGACATGCATTACCTTACACTTATCCACGTTGAACCTCATTTGCCATGTCGCTGCCCATTTCTCGAGCGTGGTTATGTCGCTTTGCAGATCTTCACAATCCCCCTACGTCTTCACTACTCTGAATAACTTCGTATTGTTCGCAAATTTGATTACCTCACTCGTCGTACCAATTTCCAGATATGTTGAAGAGCACGGGTCCAAGCACCGAGCCCTGCGGCATCCCACTGGTGACGTTCTTCCAGTCCGAGTATTGTCCATTTACCCCCAGTCCGAGTAAACATAGAAACATAGAAAAAAGAAGCAGAAAAGGGCTATAGCCCACCAAGTCTGCCCATTCCAAGTATCCCCTCCCCTGAATTTACTCCCTTAAAGATCCCACGTGAGTATCCCATTTTCTCTTAAAATCCGTCACGCTGCTGGCCTTTATCACCTGGAGTGGGAGTCTGTTCCAATGATCCACTACTCTTTCAGTGAAGAAGTACTTCCTGGAGTCGCCATGAAACTTCCCTCCCCTGATTTTCAGCGGATGCCCTCTGGTGGTCGAGGGTCCCATGAGCCAGACGATATCATCTTCTGACTCGATGCGTCCCGTGATGTACTTATATGTTTCAATCATATCTCCCCGTTCTCTTCTTTCCTCAAGTGAGTACAGCCGCAATTTTTTAAATCTTTCTTCATACGTGAGAACCTTGAGCCCCAAGACCATTCTGGTGGCCGTTTGCTGAACCGACTCGATCCTCAGCACGTCCTTTCGGTAGTGTGGTCTCCAAAACTGAACACAATACTCCAATTGAGGCCTCACCATGGCTCTGTACAATGGCATCATAACTTCAGGTCTCCTGCTGACGAAACCTCTGCGGATACACCCCATCATTTGTCTTGCCCTGGAGGAAGCCTTCTCCACTTGATTGGCAACCTTCATGTCCTCACTAATGATCACCCCTAGGTCGCGTTCCGCCGTGGTCCTAACCAAGGTCTCACCATTTAGTACATAAGTTATACGCGGGTTTCTCTTACCCAGGTGCATTATCTTGCATTTTTTAGCATTGAAGCCTAGCTGCCAAGTAGTTGACCATTGTTCCAGCAACAGTAGGTCGTGTGTCATATTATCAGGTAATAAGCTTTTGCCTACTATGTTGCAAAGTTTGGCGTTGTCGGCGAACAGTGATACCCTTCC
The DNA here is from genome assembly GCF_902459505.1 of Geotrypetes seraphini. NCBI lineage: Eukaryota > Metazoa > Chordata > Amphibia > Gymnophiona > Dermophiidae > Geotrypetes > Geotrypetes seraphini. Next base: position 87,167,763 of record NC_047093.1, on the reverse strand, counting down.
TCTAAGTCCTTGCGTCATATCTCTTATGAATAAGTTAAATAGAATCGGGCCCAGGACCGAGCCCTGCGGCACTCCACTGATCACGTCCAATGCTTCGGATGGGGTACCGTTCACCACCACCTTCTGAAGTCTACCGCTCACCCAATCCCCAACCCATGTAGTTAGAGTGTCTCCTAATCCTATCGATTTCAGCTTGTTCAGTAATCTTCGAGTATTGTCCATTTACCCCCACTCTCTGTTTCCTATCCGCTAGCCAGTTTTTAATCCACGTGAGTATTTCACCCTCTATTCCATGGCTCTCAATTTTCTAAAATAGTCGTTCATGCAGAACCTTGTCGAATGCCTTCTGAAAATCCAGATCTACAATGTCGACCGGGTCACCCTTGTCTATCTGCCTGTTTACTCCCTTGAAGAAGTTCAGCAAGTTCGTCAAGCAAGATCATCCTTTTCTGAAGCCGTGCTGACTGGTCCTCATCAGATTGTGTCCGTCAAGGTGATCAATGATGTGGTCTTTTATCAGTGTCTCTACCATCTTTCCCGGTACTGCGGTCAGACTCACCGGTCTATAGTTTCCCGGATCTCCCCTCAAACCTTTTTTGGTCACCCTTACTGGGTCAGACCAATGCTCCATCTAGCCCAGTAGCCCATCTTCACAGTGGCCAATCCAGATCACTAGTACCTGGCAAAACCCCAAATAGTAACAACATGGAAATTTTTTTTCCCCGTTCCTGCAGGAACTCAATTTTCCTGTCCTATTCCCATGAGTTTTGTCCCTTTCTCTTTCGCATTTCTGTAAGCTCTGCCTTAACCACACAAGCCTCAAACACTTATGATTTTAAAGTGTTTCAGGCTTGTGAAGATGATGACAGAAGTTGCAGGAATGGGGCAGGGACAGGAAAAGAACTTGACGGGACGGTAAAATGAGCTCCCACAGGGACAGGATAAAAATTTGTTCCCGTACCATTCTCTACACAATACTCAAGGTGACGTCGCACCATAGAGCAATACAGAGGCATTATAACAGTCTTAGTTCTGTTACGTAGCCATTCCTTTTTTAAAATAATTCCTAGCAACCTGTTTACTTTTTTGGCTGCCATTTCAGCATATTGTCTACAATGACACCCAGATCTTTTTCTTGGGCGCTCTCCCCCTAAGGATGACCCTAACATCTGGTAACTATGATTTGAGTTATTCTTCCCAACATGCATCACTTTGCATTTGTCCATATTAAATTTCATCTGCCATTTGGACACCCAGTCTTCCAATTTCATAAGGTCTGCCTGCAATTTTTCACAATCTCCATGCGTTTTAACAACTTTGAACAGTTTAGTGTCATCTGCAAATTTAATCACCTCACTCATCATTCCAATTTCCAGATCATTTATAAATAAATTAAAAAGCACCAGCCCCAGTACAGATCCCTGCGGCACTCAACTATTTACCCTCCTCCATTGAGAAAAATGGAAATTTTAACCCTATTCTCTGTTTTCTATCTGATAACCTATTCCTAATCCACGAATGAACATAGGCTCCTGAGAAAATTAAAGAATCATGAGATAGGAGGCACTCATGAGGAACTTTGTCAAAAGCTTTCTGAACATCTAGATACACTACATCAATCAGCTCACCTCTATCCACATGTTTATTCACACCTTCAAATAAGTGAAGCAAATTGGTGAGACAAAGCTGAACCCTTGCTGACCGATTCTCTGGCTGATTCTGGACGAGCGATCAATGCACTACCAAGTTTGCATGCAAATGATTTGCACAGAAGTGCATAACAGTTACATGCAAACCCAACAGATCAATCGCTCAGTGAGCAATTGAAACATGCGCAGAGCCCTAAAAGCAGAGACATGGAAAGCAGCCTCTCATCACTGCTGTTAAGGTATTTTTTTTTTTATAATGGCACAGATGTTGTGCATGTGTTACATAAGCACAATCTGCCCCATTAAAATAAAGGAAAAAGCCCCACGAACTGGCACCATGACCCCACCACGGCAGCGAAAATAGAAGGAGGGATGCCTACTCCCTCCTGCCTGGCCAAATACCCCCGCACCATGACCACCATCTGGTCCTGGAACCCTGAGCCACCAATCCCCCCCCCCCAACCATCCTCTACCCTTCCCCTTCCTCCTGAAAAAAAAAAAGCAGGAGGGATGCCCACTCCCTCCTGCCACCGGATGCTCCCTCAACCCCCCGCTCCCCTCCCCCTCCCCCATACAATTCCTAATTCCCATAAAGAAACATTTCTCCACATGTAGCACATGTTCAACACATTGCAGGAATGCTTTACCAACATGGTACCATCTTGATGTCATCGCTGATGTTCTCCATAACCAGTCATACAGCAGACATTTTTTTGTGGGGTATTTTTAATGGGTGGACACGTTTATCAGCAAACTGTGATGTCGTCTGTAGATGCTGATTTCTTAGACATTTATTTAGATGATTTTCAAAACATACCACTTATTTTAGGCATTTTTTTTTATTATTATTGTTGTTAGATTTTGGACGTCTTCAGGGTGGTGTTTAACTTCAGATTTAAACATCATATTGAAAATACCCTTCAATGTCCCCTTGCAAAAAAATGGGACCTGCAATAAACTAATGCACATCAACAGTGTTAATATCTGCTAATGTGACAGCGGATGTTAGTAATGCTAACTGATCAAATCTGGAGACTAACCCCCCTCTTTTACTAAGGTGCGCTATGCTTTCTAGCACGCAATAAATATTACTGCGTGCTAAACATTAATGCATGCATGTTATCCTATGGACGCATTAGTGGTTAGCGTACGCGTTTATTTAGCATGTGATAAATGTGCGCTAAAATGCTTAGCGCACCTTAGAAAAAAAAAAGAGGGCCTAAATTCTATGAAACACCTTATCTTGTGTTAGGCTTTGCGAGTCTATGAAAGTATTATAACAAACCTCTTGGGACTAATAATCAGCTACATTTTACCTAGTTACTACGTGACAAGTATATGGTCCCTGTTTTTTATTGAGTCTTGAGACCCATCAAAACCACAATTCAAGTTTCAAGTGATAGGACACCAGAGTCTCCTTCACTGTTTGTTCTTTCTTTCCATTCTTTGGGAAGTTGTCGTCTCCTGTTTCTCTAAAATCATCTATTTTAAACTTTGCGCTATCTCCCTTCATCTCTCTCTTAAAAGATATTGCTTATTGCTTCCTGGCAGCCAAAGGGATAGCTTCTGCTGCAGGGCCAGTGTCTTGTGATAACTAACAGCTGCCTGATTTTGTGGCCGTTGTCATTAAGACTTCAGTCTGGTAGCAGCAACTAGTTTCTCTGGATGTCAGGAAACTATTTTTTTTCAACAGAGAAGGTGGAGAAGGGAGGCGGCAGAGTGAAGTTACTTTAAAATATGTTTAAAGTATTGGCTGCTGCATGTTCCTTTGTTAAAAGTTTGAGGGTAAGAATTAACCTCCACCCACCCACCTACTACTGTCATGTGGGCCACTGGCTCTATTGCAGACATGCTTTGCATCTCACTTAACTTGTGCTAAAGGATTAGGCATTATGGAACAATCGTTGTCAATTTTCCCATTTAATGTACATTATGAACAAAATTCTATATATGGCACAGAACAATTGGCACCAAAAAAAAAGAGCACTAAAGGCTCCTTTTATGAAGGCGTGTTAGGGCCTTAACGCATGGAATAGCGTGCACTAAAATGCCGCACGCGCTAGCCACTACCGCCTCCTCTTGAGCAGGCGTTAGTTTTTCGGCTAGCGTGTGCTAATCCGTTGTGTGCGCTAAAAACACTAGCGCACCTTCGTAAAAGGAGTCCTAAGTGCTATTCTATAAACAGCATTCCAAATTGGGCATCATTTATAAAACAGTGTTTGGTGTTGGGATCCATGCCTAATTTTGAGTTCCAGGATTTACACCATCTGCCTAATTCTGTAGCATTGTGTGCAAATTCCAGGAACACCCTTGATCCCCATTTTGGATCCTTGTGTAAAAATTTACATGTGCATCTTTCTAGAACTTTGACTAAAAGATAAGTGCATTAATTTTAATTTTTACCAATTAGCATTAATAATTATCAATACTAATTGACTCATTATGTAATTAAATAGTATGCACAATAGGTATCATATGAATTATTCTCTTAATACACTTTAGTAACTACCCCTTTGAACCAGATGAATTAGGTTATAATTTAAGTGGTAAAAAAAAAAAAAAAAAAGATAATATATCCATTTTACAAGATGTGAATATATTATGTCAATTTTGTACTCAATATTCTCTCCAAACTAATGAAAGATGGAAAGAATTATATAACAGGGATTGCCCAGTAAAAGATACAGCAAGTCTGAAAATAAGCCAGATCAGACCACGGATTTCAGTGATATCCTTCCCTCCCTCCCCCCCCCAAAAAAAAAATAGTGCAATACATTTATAAGGGAGTGGATGTGGGGAAGTTACCTCATGCTATGCTGTGCTTTTGAATCCCTCTCTTCTAGCTCAGTGATATGCATGTTTTGACATATTTTATAGGACCACCATAAAAACTATCCAGAGGGTGACATTGTGCTTGAGTCTTTTTAAGCGCATAAAGTGTCCCGTTCCCTCCCTCCCCCCCACACACACACCACTCACATTTCTTTCTATAGTCATACAATGGCAAATATAGACAGTGGAAGTACATTCTCAGAACAGACATGTTTTAATTACTAAAATGAAAATAGATCAATTTTCTTACCTTTATTGCTTGGTGATTTTATTTTTCTAATCATTTTGTTCCGTCTTTAAAATCACCAGGCAGCAAAAGTAAAAACAATGATTTATTTTCATTTTAGTAATTAAAGCATGTCAATTCTGAGAATTTACTTCTGCTGTCTATATTTGCCACTGTACGAGTATAGAAGGAAATATGAGGGGGACGCTTTGGGCTCCTTTTACTAAGCTGAGATAGCGTTTTTAGCACACGCAGAATCTTAGCACGCGCTAAACCCACGCTACGTGGCTAGAACCAACGCCAGCTCAATGCTGGCATTAGCGTCTAGCACGCACGCTAAGCACGCGCTAAACCGCTAGTGCAGCTTTGTAAAAGGAGCCCTTTATGCAATTAAAAATGTGCAGCCTTAATCAATATATATGGAAAACACATATAAAATAAATACACACACAAACACAGATACAGTATATGAACATGCACACAGGTTGGAAATAATTCCATATACTTTTTCCACTTGGGAACAACTACATAGGATTTCTACTGGAGAGGAAGGGATAGTAGATGGCATGGATAGGACATATGGTCTTTATCGCTCTTTGTTTTTCTCTATTTCTCTGTTGTTTCAGATACAAAAAAGAATCCTATAGTCCTTTGCTGCTGTTTACCACTCTTAACCACATTTTTTCATCTAAAAATATCTGAATCATATTTTGTCCTTTTGTGCTTCAGGATACACAGAACACCACCTGGCTCTGAACACGTATTTTCTAGACAACAAATCATGTCATGAGATATGTGGGCCTATGAATCATAGGAGCAGCATTCTGATTTGTTCTGAATATTTGATATGACTTTTCCTTCCCCCTTTCCGTCCCCCCACACAATGAATACATGATTCCATCATTAGCACAGCTACTTCATTTGCTTTGACATAAGCAAGATATAAAGGATCATAAAACACCATACATTAAATCTATTAAAAAGCATATTATTAGGACAGAGTATGATTCACAGATCACATCTGGACTTCATCACATGATATGAAGCTATTCTGTTTATTTCAACTCAAGCAAATAAAGCAATGGTTACATATCCCTCCTCCTCTCTTCCTATTTTGCAAAACCGAACTAGTAATATAGTCTTGAATAGCTCAGTCACATAATAATGCAGGAAAACAATATGCTGGAAGACAGTGGATAAATCACATATAACTAAGCAGCTTGCAGTTTAACACATTTCATAAAACAATAAACAATATTAAATATGATTTATATAATGATTAGGGTTGAACAATTAACGTGTTAATAACACAATTATTGCATTAACATCAACAAACAAAAAATAGATTAACGAGTCTGGCTGATAGCACTTCCGGTACGCTCCACTAGAAGTGAAGCAAGGCTGAGGATGATATTAGAGAAACATTGCTATTACTGCTTCCTCTCTGCTGTTGCCACCTCTACCCACTCCTGGAGAGCTGCCTTGCAGCTGCTGCCACCCCCCCCCCCCCCATCCCCAGAGAGCTGCCTTGCTGCTGCCATCCTCCCAGAGAGCTGTCTTGCCATTGCTGCTGTTGCCACCGCCACCCACCCCTGGAGAGCTGCTTAAAGCCACTGCCTACCCCCAAAGAGCTATCCTGAAATTGCCCTGAAGAAACGGTTGTTCAGACCGTGAAACGATGGCCACTGTCGGCTGCATTGAGCACAGACTGGAACAAGCACAGTAGCTGTTTTGAGCACAGACTGAAACAAGCACAACGTTTTTCCTGAACGGGATACTAGTCAGATAAGCACTTTTCTATTTAGTTAATAGTTAGTGCAATTGCAATACTGTATACATTTGAAATCTGTAATGGTTTTATTTTCTTAGCCCATGATAGAAGTGAGGAGGGAGCTTGTACTATTGACAGCTCTCTCCAACACAGCTCCAAGACAGCGTTGTTTCCCACAGCTTCTGAGGCCTTTTTTCCTCCTTAAAGGAAACATTTAGGCATTATACTCAGTCCACTGAGTGGCTCTGCAGGTAATTTTGTGAAAATGGCCCACATCTGGATAGTCTCCCAGCACAGGAGACTGTTCCTATCTACTTGTTGATGTAATCAATAGCAACCCATAGACTTTTGTTGGCCAAACAATCCCTAAAAGCCTTTAAAGCAGGGGTGCCCAATATGTCGATCGCGATCAACCGGTAGATCGCGAAGGCAAAGTGAGTCGATCGTGGAGCCCATCCCGGGCTCTTTGATAGACTCGCGTTTCCTTTACAATCTACCAGGCCAATCAGCCTTCCTCTCCCCAACGTCAATTCTGCCGTCGGAGAGGAAGTTCCGGGATAGCCAATTGCTGCCTGGCTGGCCCGGAACTTCCTCTCCGACGGCAGAATTGACGTTGGGGAGAGGAATGCTGGTCGGCCCGATGCTTCTGCAAGGAGAACTTGAGGCAGCGGTGGCTTTGGGGTCTGTTCCCCGATGGCGGTGGCAATGGCTTGGGGGTGGGCAGGGAGACAGAAGGAAAGAAGGGAAACAGAAAGAAAGGGGGCATGAAGAGAGAGAGAAAAAAAGAAAGGGAGGCAGGGAGAAAGAAAGGGCAGGGAGAGAGGAAGAAAAAGTTGGGGAGGGAATGAGGTCTGGAGGAGAGGAAACATACAGGCTGAAAGAAGGGAAGCTAGATTGGATGCACAGTCAGAAGAAGAAAGTGCAACCAGAGACTCATGAAATCACCAGACAACAAAGGTAGGAAAAATGATTTTATTTTCAATTTAGTGATCAAAATGTGTCCGTTTTGAGAATTTATATCTGCTGTCTATATTTTGCACTATGGCCCCCTTTTACTAAACCGCAGAAGCGGTTTTTAGCACAGGGAGCCTATGAGCGTTGAGAGCAGCACGGGGCATTCAGCGCAGCTTCCTGCGCTAAAAACTGCTATCGTGGTTTAGTAAAAAGGGAGGGGGTATATTTGTCTATATTTGTATGGTTGTTACTGAGGTGACAGTGCATCTGCCTTGACCTCTTTGAAAACCCCCCAGAATATAAATGATAATTAACATTTTCTCTGTGTACTTTGTGGTTTTTTTTTTATTATTTTATTGTTGATAGATCATTTTGACTTGGTCATTTTAAAAGTAGCTCACAAGCCCAAAAAGTGTGGGCACCTCTGCTTTAAAGCATTCCAAACTGCTCACAACTCCATGAGATTTATGTGATTCCATTTCCCCTGGAAGAATCACAAACCCTGAGTATGAAATACATTTACATGAGCTTCCCAGCCCAGTTTAGATGCATCAGTCATGAGTATTGTTACATACTGTGGAATTCAGAAGGGGATACCTAATCTTATCTTGCATTTGCTGTGCTGTTACTGTTTGCAACAATATGTGTCTCCTCTCTCGAATATGGGTGTGCAATTTGTTCCATGTAAGTTCCTATCAGCCCTGCTAAGCTTTACCCATTCTACTAGGCCAGATAAGACTTCAGTGTGCAGTTTGTTTCGTGTAACCCATCTGCTCTGCTAAGCCCTGCCTATACTACTAGACCAGACCTGACATTGGCTGTCACTTTAGTGACATCTGCACCATTATGATACATGCTTTAGAAGCCCAAGGAGCAGGTAATATAAAGAAGGTCTATATACTTCTGCCTTTTCTCCTTAAGCCATATTGACTAAATTCTAGAATATGTCCTTTACCATTCCAACTTTTTGGGGACACCATCCTGCACATAAATCACCAAGAATCTCCCAGTCCCAAGTAAGACTCTGTCCTCTTCTGCTCAACCTCGGTTCTACTAAATGTCAAGAACAGTGTGTATTTCCTCTTTATACTATACTGATCAGTGCTGAATTAAACGACCTTCAATTCACTACACCATTCTAGATCATAAACTTTGTGTGGTAATGTGAGCGAGGTTAGGCCCAGTGTCCAGATAAGAAAGAGCCGCCCAGAGGGGTATTTTTGATAGTGCATCTAAGTCTGACTTTGAACGTTTCCCACAAGATCCCAAATGTTTTTGATACTTGGATGTTTTGGTCCTTAGGACGCCCAACCATTTTTGCCATTTTTAAACACAAAAACGTACATGTCCAAATCAAGTCCATTTGGACTTGGGAGAGATCGGCATCCTAACACTGGCCACACAGTCATCCCAACAGGGCAGTGAGGCACCTTAGAGGGCACTGCTGTGAATTTTACATAAAGGATACCAGGTACATATTTCACCAGAACCTCCTTTTAATGTATGGTGAGTCCTCCAAAACTCCCCCGAAACCCTCAGTATCCACCTTATTGCCTCTCAATGTAAGCATGGCCTAGTTCCTCAAAGTTAGAGCCCTGAATTTGATTGCTTCCCTTAGCACTGTTCATTTAATTGCTAAATGCAACTTATGATGATTTAGAATTCCTATTACTCCTCACTGTTCACCTTGGCTTCTAATTGTACAAGGAAATTGTTCACCATGCTATCTCACCTTGGCTTTTGAATCTAAAATTCTACTCATAGATCACGTTTATTTTTGAGCTCCTCTACAAGCCTTGCTTTTTAATAGTTGTGATTCTCCCCAAAACATGATTTCTTCTGCCTGGTTTAGTATCGCTTTCCTTGGTTTACTTCCATTCATCTTGTAGATTTTTAACACTAGTTTTATTTTGGATGTTTTTCCAGTGGAAACAAGGCATTGTACAACCCCTTCTCAAAAAGCCTCATTTCATTTCAATACTCTATTCACAATACCTTGTTCAAAATCTTAGAAAAATTTGGCATCCAAAGGTTCTTGTATTTTATTCAGCATGCTCAAATCTTACATCCACATCAATCAGGATAGGATACAGTATAGAAACTATATTTCCTTACTGTTTGAACTCCACAACACCTTTGACTCATGTGAGATTTATTAACCACCTTTTTCATGAAGAAATTCACCTAACATGGTTTACAATACACTGAATAGTAATCAGGTACTCTTAAGTATTTTCCCTATCTGGTCTGGCAGGCTCACAATCTAATTGTAATATCTGGGGCAATGGAGGAATTAGGGGGCTCCTAATCATATATTTTCTATACAAACAGCTACTTTTTGGCCAGCTGGCAAAGCTCCTCAGCCTGCTCCTGTGGGAGAGAATCAGCCCAAGATAAGAACATAAAAACATAAAAATAGCCTTACTGGGTCAGACCAATGGTCCATCAAGCCCAGTAGCCCGTTCTCACGGTGGCCAATCCAGATCACTAGTACCTGTCCAAAACCCAAGGTGTAGCAATATTCTATACTACTGATCCAGGGCAAGCAGTGGCTTCCCCCCATGTCTTTCTCAATAACAGACTATGGACTTTTCCTCCAGGAACTTGTCCCAACCTTTCTTAAAACCAGCTACGCTATCCGCTCTTACCACATCCTCTGGCAACGCGTTCCACAGCTTAACTATTGTCTGAGTGAAAAAAAAATTCCTCCTATTGGTTTTAAAAGTATTTCCCTGTAACTTCATCAAGTGTCCCCTAGTCTTTGTAATTTTTGACGGCGCGAAAAATGGATCCATTTATACCCGTTCTACTCCACTCAGGATTTTATAGATTTCAATCATATCTCCCCCTCAGCTGTCTCTTTTCCAAGCTGAAGAGCCCTAACTGTTTTACTCTTTCCTCATACGAGAGGAGTTCCATCCCCTTTACCATCTTGGTTGTTCTTCTTTGAACCTTTTCTAGTGCCACTATATCTTTCTTGAGATTAGGAGACCAGAATTGAATGCAATACTCCTGATGAATTAAAATAAAACCAGTAACCAGTATGTGTACAGTGGTCATGTATAACTTAGAACATTGTTTTACGTGGCATACTGTATGTGTAAGCGTAAACATTTTGCTATATAAAACCCTATTCAAAAAGCAAAGGAGTTAATATTCAGCCAGCCCGTATAAGTACCACGGTCAGTGCTGACCCTGAATATTCAAGGAGCTAACTTAACCGGATAAACAAATTAAGTTAATAGTGGACAAAAATAGAGGAGAGTGTGGTGCAGTGGTTACATCTGCAGCCTCAGCACCCTAAGGTTGTGGGTACAAACTCATACTGTTCCCTGTGACCTTGGGCATCACTTAATCCCCCTGTTGCCCCATTAGACAGATTGTCAGCCCACCAAGATAGACAGAGAAAATACTTCAGCACCTGAATAAATTCATGTAAACTGTTCTGAGCTCCCCTGGGAGAACAGTATGGAAAACTGAATAAATAAATATTTATATGGTCCGATGAGCCTGCTAAACTTAGCAGGCCAGTGCTGGATATTACCGATTATCACATGATATAGCTAGTTAACGTTTTGGCACTGACCGCAGTGGAGATAACTGGTTATCTCATGCTGAATATTTGCAATTAGGCACCAAAGTGCTATTTAACTGGTTAGCGGTTGTTTCTGGCTAGTTAAATATTTTTTAATATCAGGGGCAGGGGGGAAGGTACACAGGATCTTGTTTAAATATTGGCTGGAACAGTGTGGATTAAATGTAGGTATGCAGAGTGTGATTTAGAAACCCTACTGAAAATTTATCCCATACAGCAAAGCAGGCACCGATAATGAATGAAATACTAAAGTCTGTCAACAGATAGGGGTTCATTGATTAATAATCAAATCATCATTTACAATGGAATGGACATCTGGCAAATGCTTTACAAATGATAATAAAAATCACAATAATTCAAGTTCTCTGAACTGGGGACAGAACTGCAAACTGCTGAGTTATCTCTGGGAACTATGCAAGTTTTCTCTCGCAGTTTAGCACAGTAAATGCTACCCAGTAAGGAACGGATTTTGAATATTTTGCTCCTCTTTATACAAAGCTGTCACATACAATAGGCCATGTACTGCAGCATCCTCCAGTGGCCAATATAGCAAAATGCAGCTATTTGAACACTGGATATTTGGTGGGGCCATAATGATAGCAAAATTAATATAGAAAACAATCTGATGCCATTAACTAACTTTCTCCAGCAAAACAAAACCCTGATCATCAGATTCTATTATTTTTTCCCTGTAAAATCATTTCTTTAATATTAAAGTATAAAGGGGATGGAACTTGATATACTGCTGTTTTTTTCTGTGTGGTTACACAATCAAAGGGGTTTACATATTTTAGACAGGTACTTATTTTGTACCTGGGGCAATGATGTGTTAAGTGACTTACCCAGAGTCACAAGGAGTTGCAGTAGGACTTAAACTTACAGCCTCAGGTTGTAGAGGCAGCTGCTCTAACCACTAGGTTACTCCTCCACTCCAAAAGGGGCACAGATTATTTAGGTTTAAATTATAAACATTAGTAATTGCTAGTAGAAATAGCCTGTACCCCACCCAAGATAACCCCATGTACTAGAGATAAACAGATGGGAGGCCATTTTAGGTAAAGTGAATAAGAAACCAACAATTATAATCTCCGAGTCAGTCCTGTGTGAGTGAAAGGAGGCAAGGAAAGGAAGCACATTAGCTGAGCAGAACTCTTGAAGCTTTACGAGCTTCTTTTAAATTGTTTTTTTTTTTTTTTTTTTTTAAATAACCTAAGGCAGTAGTGTTCAACCCAGTCCTCAGGGACGACCTGGCCAGTCAGGTTTTCAAAGTCTCTATCATCCATATTCATTGTGGATATCCTGAAACCCCGACTGGCCAGGTGGTCCCTGAGGATTGGGTTGAACATCACTGAACTAAGGGACAACTTTACAGGCAAAGCAAGTCAAGGTGGCCTACAGGATGCATGACTTGAAATATTTATTCCAATTAATAACTTTCACTAGCACTCAAAAAGGCTGTCATTTTTTATCTAAATGATTCTGCCTTGGCTCAGGTTTGCTCAGCATGTAAAGTACAGAAATGTAGAGCACGCAAACTCCTTATGCATTGGGATCCCACATGTACTGGTGAGACTTTCTTCAGTGTTCTGATATTTTGTCTCCTGCTTTAAATTTTTCCCTGGGAGAGGAAGGAAGGCAAATTAAGGCATTCAGTGATTCAAGTAAAACAGAGAAACTACACGCTCTATGTGCACACTGTGACAGCTTTCTCAATTTCAGTCAAGTCGCCTGTACCCTCGCTATAGCTCTAAACAAGATTTACATGCTTCCCTCAGGCTGATGCTCAGAACTCCAGTACCTTAAGGAACAGCGCCAGAAAATACCGTCAGAGCAGCGCTGAAAAACAACTGCCAAATTCTCAATGCAAACAATATGTCCAACTTGTGACCGGGTGGTAGGCCTGTCCTAGACAAACCAGCCTGCCTTAACCAGTACACAGGCCCAACTGAGCGGATTTTGGAGTTAGCAAAGAATTAGGTCAGGGGTAGGGAACTCCGGTCCTCAAGAGCCGTATTCCAGTCGGGTTTTCAGGATTTCCCCAATGAATATGCATGAGATCTATTTGCACTGCTTTCAATGCATATTCATTGGGGAAAACCTGACTGGAATACGGTTCTCGAGGACCGGAGTTCCCTACCCCTGAATTAGGTAATGGCTGGTTTGGAAGTCAAAATCCCAAACACTTCTTTAGTTTCAAAAACAGTGTTTTATTAGCACCTCAAAAAAACACTGATTTTGTCATAGTTCAAAATAATATCAGCAGCAACATTGCTCAAGCACATTGAGGATCAAAATAAACAGCTTTGAGCCTTCTGGCTCTGGTGCTCTGCCTTCTTCAAGAGAAAAGAAAAAGAAACTTCTTATAAGCAAACAGCTCTTTTCACCCTTCAGCTAGCCTTGGCTCAAGTTTTCCCTCAAGGGAACAGCCCAGTATTCACTGGAATATATGGCATAAACTATCTTTTACTTCTTTTGCCACTTTTTAATTTCCACTTTTCATTCACTTGCCCTTTTAGACAGTTTTCATTGTAAACCTTATTACTGGTCATTCATAAAGCTTTACTTTCTAGGTCTTGTCACCTAACCTGAAAGCACTACTAGGCTCCTCTGCTTATTGCAGCCTAGTAGTGTGCGATTCTAGCCACCCGAAATAACTAGATATAGCAAATCCCTCCCAAGATCCCATTCAGGTTGCAAAGCATCAATTGGATTGCTACAGTTCACTGTGACAATATAGTCTTTAGTAGGTGTATGGGCTTAGGCACAGGTCTATCATTATCAGGGACATGTGCTTACACAGTACCTGTTTCCTCAGCAGCCAGTTCTACAGCAAGTTGGTTGTGAGTCTTCCCTGTGACAGCTGTTAGCATTGAGAATTAGAATGTTAAAGGATAGGAATGCATAGTGCATGCACACAGAATTTCTCAGTAGGCACAACTCTTGTGCATATGCTTGGTGGGGGGGGGTTGGATCCTTCATCAGCAGGGAGGGGACATGCTCATGATATCCGCTTCTTGTTAGAATGTGGTGGTTTTCCTCTCGTTTACCTCATGCGGGAATGATCACTGGAGGTTACCTGTAGCACTGGCTACTTATTCCTCTCTCCTCTGTGCAAATGGCAAGAGAGGAGACTAAAGCAATGTGCAAATTTAGCAAGTGTTGCTAAATCAGGGGGGGAAGAACATGAAAGATGAAAAATTCCTCTCCTGAATGTAGACATCAGAAAAGGGTCTTAATTATCATCATACCCACTATCCATGAAATTCCTCTCCTGAGCTTCATCGCCTGCAAGAGCGATCTTTGCACTGACACTCTTCAAGAGGGCACTAACTGCAGCCACTTAGCCTGGGCACATTTCTGAAGGCAGCAGTGAATTTGTGGCTCATCCTGTCAAAGGTCTGACAAAAGCCTGGAAATCCTGTCGCTATGCCACCTCCAAGCTGGCATTAGGTTTCCTATGATAAGAGCAGTTTCATAAGGGCGCTGTTTCTGAGCACTGGGAGGGAAGAGCCAAGTATAGTTTGTTTGACTACATTTATATACTACTTGCGCTGATCTCCAGTGCCCATGTAGTTCCCGCACTGGTGCCCTCTGAACATCTGCGCAGCCTAACCCCTGCTACTTGCCTCTAGCACCAATGTTAGGTTCTGAACATTGGTCTGTTGAGGAGTAGCCAAGCCTCTTTGACAGAAGGCAGTGCTATTTCTGTAACATTCACTCTCCTCATCAGACTGTCTGCAGGAGCTTAAGGTTGTGCTGTTATACCTTCTGAGGGTATTACACTAATGCAAAGATCGTGCACGCAGCCAACACAACCCATCCCAGTTGGATTTTTCCACTTGGCTCTATTAAATTTCTTGGCCACAAGCAGAAAGGACAGAGGATCCTTGGGCATAAATCTCATTCAGCTTATTCCATCTGTTCTAAGAAAACAATAGGTGAGACTGTGACAAGGGGTGGGGAGATGGAAAAATAAAAGTGCTTGGTTAATTTTGATGAGGGGAATTTTGTGGGAGGTTATAAGCAACAGCCACTGACATTTTTGGTCTCCAATTTTTCAAAAGAAAAACAAAAATCAAGACCTTGTGCATATTTTAACTATAAAGGAATAGAGTTGACAATGTTGTATGGATGACAGAAGGTATTTCTAACAAGTTTCAAGTTTCAAGTTTATTGACTTTTTAATATACCGACCATCACAAAGTATCTGGCCGGTTTACAATAAGATTTATAAAAATTTTTAAATATAAAATGTAGTGAGTGAACATTAAAACATAATTTGACTAACATGAACGTGCGGAAAGGAGGGAAAGGGAGGGGGAAAGTTACATATTTTAGAGAAGAAAGGGAGAAGTAGGGATGGGAAAAAACATATTGGGTAGGATCGCTTTTTTTAAAGCGGTTGGTTGCATTAATTGGAATCGGAAGAGTTTATGAATAAAGTAAATGGGAAGAAAAGGGAAGAGAAAAAAAAAAAAAAAAATAAGAAAAAAAAACTAAGAAAAGGAAAATGCATCTTGAAATAGAAATGTCTTCAAATTGATCTTGAATTTATCTAGATGTTGTTCTTCTCTAAGTTGTTGAGGTAAAGCATTCCATAATGTAGGGGCAACAACTGAATGTCTGCTCTACCTACCTATTTATTCATCTCATGAGACAGCTTTTTTAAGGCTCCTTTTACTAAACAGCACTAAAGGTTTTCCGCGAAGGCCGGAGAGGTAAATGCTCCGATGCATCGGGGCATTTACCTCAATGGCCCACACTAAAGATCTCTAATGCCATTTAGTAAAACCCAGCGTTAGAGAATACATGCTAGCAAAGATTCCATGTAAAAATTACTCCATTTTAAAATTAAATAACATCTCAAAACAACCTAAAGGGGCACGTTTATTTTCTTTATTACAAGCATCTTTTTTTCTGAATCAAAATTCCCCAAAGATGACATTCTCAGCTCCCTGCATAAATACACATTCTCTGTTTCTGCAATTGGTAAACGTTTCACACAAACAACTTTCTAGAAATGTGACAAAAAAGAGAAGAAATGCCATTAGTTCTTTATTTGACTTTTTACTGATTCTCCTAGAGCAGGGGTAGGGAACTCCGGTCCTCGAGAGCCGTATTCCAGTCGGGTTTTCAGGATTTCCCCAATGAATAAGTATTGAAAGCAGTGCATGCAAATAGATCTCATGCATATTCATTGGGGAAATCCTGAAAACCCGAGGACTGGAGTTCCCTACCCTGTCCTAGAGGGTAGAAAAATACTGTGATCCCAAACCCGGGTATGGTAAGGTTTCTAGTTCTCAGTACCCATCTACAAGTGCAGTCTTTCCTTATTTCTCTTCAGATGAGCCAGACTAGTTCCATTTCATACAACCAGTTTCAGAAGTCAGATAGTTCATTATGTTACTGATGCTGATTCTCACTAAACAACGTCTTCTCTCCCTCCCAAAATCACTGTGGTAACACAGATGCAGCCACTTTTAGAAAGAAACAACTAAAAAAAAGTTGAGGCATAACAAAATAAAGCTTACTTTTGGTTTTCAGTTATTCTGAAAACATACAGATCAATATTCAAAAGCATTCATAGACAATGGCAGTGGTGACTGCATAAATATGTGTTTTATTCTTTACTAAATCAGCGGGGATTATAGGTTTAACTTTGGGTGTTTTACATAGTAACACAGTACATGACTGCTAATAAAGACATCCAATCACCCCACCAAGATAAACTTATAGCATATGACATGATGTGATATAACATATGCATACTTGATGTATTTTTGCCATTTTTGGGGCACAGACCATACAAGTCTGCCTAGCACTGGTCTTAGTCCTCAACTAATGGAATTGCCATCGAAGCCCAGTCCAGCCCATCCAGATCTGTAGAAGTCTGCCCAGTTACTGGAGCTGTCCACAAAACAAAGCTATTATACATGGAGAGGGGCATAATCAAAAGAAATGTCTAAGTCAATTTTTGGCCTAAGTCACTAGTCGCCCAAAGTCGGCTAAGTAAAATGGTCATTCCTGAAAAATATGTTCAAAATAATTTTTTTACCAAAAATTATCTAGTTGGACGACCAGCCATTTGATCGTCCAGACTGCTAAGTCATCTATTGTTATACCCCATTCTCGCCCAAAAATTTGTCCATGTCAAAAACGCCCAGAACAAGACCTTTTGGACATGGGCGGGGTCAGCAAAGTGATGGACTGGACACCCAAACATTGCACCAGAGTAGTGTGGTACCTTACAGGTGTAACCAGTCAGATTCTGTGCCTGACGTGTTCCCAGTTAGAAACCCCAGGAGAGGCAGAGATAGGGCTAGGAAAGTTGTTCCCAAGCCCCACAGAGCCCAGCAGCCTAGGTTCCCTGAGTAGACAAGGGAGGAATCCGCTGAGGATGAGGTCCTATCTGACTATACAGAAGCTGAGGACATGGAAACTCAGCCCAGTTCTGCTAGGTTTGCTCCCAAACCTGTGAATATTATTAGGTTTAGGCAAAATGCCCCTGTGAGAAAACCCTGCATCTACCTGACCATCCACAGGGGGAACCCAAGAGAGCTTCAGAGCAATGCAGGTACACTGAGAGCAAGGCGTGGCTCTCCCTCTGAAAAGCCAGCTGCTTTCCCTTCAGAATCAGTGAGGCAAAGGAAGGGAAAAGGTCCTTTCTCCGGTGCTCAGGAGCCAGCCAGTCCAGAGAAACTGAATAGCTTAGAGACCATGAAAGTAGATCATTTAGCTCCAGACCAGGGAGCTGAGGCCATGCCTCAGGAGGAGGAAATGGACATTGGTGAAAAGGTATTTCCAGAGCCGGAAGCCATGGAAATAGGAGTTGCCTGTAAGGCCCACTGAGCTCTAAAACTGTGTTTGTTTTGTGAGAAGTTTTCATAGCTTGCTATTGCTCAGAACTGAACTGTTTGAATGCTGTTTTGGGTTGTTGTTGTTTTTTTGTTGTATGAACAATTACCGTATTTTCACTCATATACCGCGCACCCATGTAAAACGCGCACACGGGTATAGCGCGCGGGGAACTGTAATTTATGTAAATAAATTTTTATATACCGCACACACCTGTATACCGCGCATGCCGCCCCGACTCTCCCGTCGCTGCCCGACTCTCCTTTCGCCCGCCCCGACTCTCCTCTGGCCAGCCCGACTCTCCTTTAGCCCGCCCTGACTCTCCTCTGGCCAGCCCGACTCTCCTTTAGCCCGCCCTGACTCTCCTCTGGCCAGCCCACTCTCCTTTAGCCCACCCCGACTCTCCTCTCCCCCTTGAAGTCCTGTCCCCACCCTGAAAGCCTGATGCCCCCACCGACGTCCGATTCACCCCCCCCCCCCACAGGACCGCTCGCACCCGCACCCCGAAGGACCGCTCGTGCTGGAATATGCACCCGCACCCCCACCCCGAAGGATCGCTCGCACCCCCACAGCCTCCCCACCCCCCCCATGTAGAAGTTTCCTACCGTCGTCCTGCTGCTTCCTCTGCCGGCGGTCCTGCCCCTTCTCTTAGCCGGGACCGCCGGAAGAGGAAGCAGCGTAGACGCAGGGCTAAGAGAAGGGGCAGGACCGCCGGCAGAGGAAGCAGCAGGACGACGGTAGGAAACTTCTACATGGGGGGGGTGGGGAGGCTGTGGGGGTGCGAGCGATCCTTCGGGGTGGGGGTGCGGGTGCATATTCCAGCACGAGCGGTCCTTCGGGGTGCGGGTGCGAGCGGTCCTGCGGGGGGGATGAATCGGACGTCAGGGGGAACTATGTAAAAAAAAGGGGATAACGCGCTCATGCATATAACGCGCTTGGTTATACACGGTTTGTAAAATCGTGTATAACGCGTGCGTTATATGCGTGAAAATACAGTACTAGGGCTTGTGTTGCAGCCTACAACATAGGGAGAAAGAGTTTTGGGTTTTTTTTTTCTTTCTCCTTTGTGCTACCTGGGCCCACAGCATTACATTACATTACATTACATTACATTACTGATTTCTATTCCGCTTGTACCTTGCGGTTCAAAGCGGATTACACAGGAAGAGAACTGGACATTTCCAGGAGGGTACATGACATTGGAGAATACAGGTTGAGGGTATAGACTTAATAACAGAATGAGTGTATAGACATAATAACATTGGAAGGTAAATCTGGTTACACAGCAGTGGCCCATTACCAGGCCCCAGGCGGGGGCAGGGCTCTTTGGCTCTAATGTTTAAAGGACTGTTACTGCTGCTTTCCCAGTTTGTTTTGCTGGGGGAAATGTTTTGTTTTATTTTGAACTGCATGGTTTTTGTTTGAGCGCAGTAAAGCCCAGGAACTGAGAACTGTACTAAGAGGGAGAAGTTTGAATATTATTGAAGACAAACTTGGCAGTTCTCCCGCCCCAGCTCAGGAGCAAGGCTGAGGGCCTCCTGAACATTTACTTTTTTGCTTTGGTGTTTTGTGAAAGTAATGCAATGAAGGTTTTGTTGTTTCACTGTGTTAAGTGAGATTAACTCTCTCCAAAGTAAGGCCTAGGCCCGGGTGAGGCCTAGCTGTAGGAAGCAGTGCCAACTTTGCTAAGACACCGGGACTTTGTATATCCTGATTTGCTGACCAGGATTTTTGCTTTGAGTTTTTCCTTTTTATTTCTTGTTTGCCATTCTGATTTTGTTTTATGGAATAAAGAACCCTGGATAGGATTTTGACTAATTACCTGGTTTCCTCTTGACTCTTTTATTTGATACTTTGCCTGTGGGGACTGTCTCCTTATCGAGCAGCACTCCAGCGCAGTTTTCTTGTGGTCCACTCGGGGTGATATCAGTCTAGTCCAGGGCCCGGTGGCCACCAAGGGCACTGCTGTGAACTTCACAAAAAGGGTGCCACATACACATCTCACCACAATAACCTTATAGGTCATGGTGAGCCCCCCCCAAAACACCCCCACACCTTACTAGACCCACCTGTCTACCACCCTAATAGCTCTTATGGCTGCAGGTGCCATTTATATGGCATTACAAAAGGGTTTTGGGGGTTGCACATGTTTCACCATGAATGCAGTGATTAGAGTGGCTTATGGGCCTGGGTCCTCCTCTCCATGGTTCACTAACTCACCTCCAAGACCACTTAATCCACCTTTGTGCAGCTCTACTAGGCTTTCCTATGTCAGGCTGCCAGGTGCTGATGTTCTGGAGATAGATGTGTATGTTTTTATTACGATTTTTATGGTATTTTAAAGGGTCAGTGATCACTGGGGCAGTGTGTAGGGGTCTGTACTTTGTGTCTGCAGTGCTTATCTGGTCACTTTGGATACTTTTTTGCCACTTAGACCTGTTTTTACATGGTCTAAGTCACAACGTACAACTTCCGTCTAGGCAGCCTTGTTAAACTTTCGGTTATACTTGCACTACGACTAAGGGCTCCTATTACTAAGGTGTGCTAGCATTTTTAGCATGCGCTGCATTGCCGTGCACGCTAAACCCGTGCTACGCACCAAGAACTAACGCCAACTCATTGATGGCGTTAGGTGTTAGCGCATGTGGCAATGCAGCGTGCGCTAAGTGCGCGCTAAAACCGCTAGCACAGCTTAGTATAAGTTTAGATCGGCCCACGTCCAGCCCAAATCCCGCCCTCATCACTCCTCCTAAAACGTCCCTTTTAGCTCTGGTTGTACAGCAGCACTGACAAGGCCTAAGTCATTTTTAGGTATGTCTAAATCCCGTTTTGATTTGGATGACTTGTCTTTTAGATCGTCCAAGTACTGATTTAAGTGGATTTTTATTTATTTTTTGATTATGAGCCCCATAAATTCTGGGAGTAGTTTGGCAGTGAGGGCATTCTCTTAACTTACATATATGTGCACAAATAGCAGGTACTGTATATGTTTTTATACGAGGGGAGGAGCAAGAGTATTGGCAGGCAACATGAAGAGGGCCATTAAGAAGGCTTTAAACTAAAGGTCAGGGGAAAGCCGACAGTCGATCACCAGTCGATGGCCCAGGCGACAGAAGGCCCCAAAGAAGGAACTACAGACAACCACTCAGACATAGGGGGAGAAGAGCACAAAGCAAATGAAGGAGACAACGTAGGAGCAAAGACAGCTACCACGAAAGACACAGTAGGGGCTGCAAAGCCTAGAAAGTCCAAGAAGGGATCACAAAGGGAACTTAAATTTATGTATACGAATGCTAGAAGCTTGAGAAACAAAATAGGAGAGTTAGAGAAAATAGCAAGATGCGACGAAATTGAAATCATTGGCATAACAGAAACATGGTGGAATGACGAAAATGAATGGGATATAGTACTGCAGGGATACAAGCTATACAGAAGGCAGAAAGGGGGAGGTATTGCCCTATATGTAGAATCTGTTAGAGAGGTGAAGACGGAGGGGAAAGAGAAACTGGAATCCCTCTGAATCAAGATTCCAGTACAGACACAAAAATTGGCCTTTACTATCGACCCCCGGGACAGACGGAGGAGATAGACTCAGAAATGATAGAGGAAATCAAACAAGGATGTAAGACGGGCAATGTAATGTTCATGGGAGACTTCAGCTTCCCGGGGATAGACTGGAACCTGGGAACCTCAAACTGCGGCAAAGAGACAAAGTACCTGGAAATGAAAGGGGACTGCTTCCTAGAACAAATGGTGGGAGAGCCGATGAGAGGGAATGCCACCTTGGACTTGGTCCTAAATGGCATTACTGGTCAGACAAAAGAAGTAGAAGTCATGGTCCCGCTGGGGATGAGCAATCACAACATGATCAACTTTAAACTTGACATCGGGAAGGGGAAACGTACCAAAACCTTAACCACGACCCTTAACTTTAAAAAAGGAAGATATGACAGCATGAGAGCCATGGTAAAAAAGCGGCTCAAGAAAAGGGTAGACAAAATTAAAACGGTAGATCAGGCATGGTCCCTACTGGAAAATACTATCACGGAAGCTCAAAATCTCTACATTCCACAGATATCCAAAGGACGGAAAAATAAAAGCAAAGGAGAACCAGCATGGCTTACTAAAGAGGTGAAGGATGCCGTAAGAGAAAAAAATAACTCCTTTAAAAAATGGAAACGAGAGAAAATAACCGAAGCTTGGAACAGCCACAAAGACGATCAGAAGAAATGTCACAAGGTGGTGAGGGATGCCAAAAAGATCTATGAGGAGAAAATAGCACAAGAGGCCAAAACCTTCATGCCCTTTTTTAGATACGTAAAAGGGAAAAAAACCTGCAAAAGAGGCAGTGGGTCCGCTAGACGACCAAGGAAGAAAAGGGTACATCAAAAAAGACAAACAAATTGCAGACAGACTAAATTCCTTCTTTGCGTCTGTCTTTACAAAAGAGGACATTGCATCAATACCTGAAACAGTGAAAATATTCAAGGGAGAAATAGAGGACAGCCTCACCACAGTAGAAGTGGATTTGGACCAGATATACTACCAGACTGACAAACTTAAAAGTGACAAATCCCCTGGACCAGATGGAATTCACCCGAGAGTATTAAAGGGACTAAAGGTAGAAATCGGAGAACTACTGCAAAACCTTGCTAACCTGTCAATTAAAACCGGACAGATACCGGACGACTGGAAGATAGTGAACATCACCCCAATTTTCAAAAGAGGATAAAGAGGAGAACCGGGCAACTATAGACCTGTGAGTCTTACATCTGTCCCTGGAAAGATGGTTGAAGCACTGATTAAAGACAGCATAGTCTGGCACTTGGATACTCATGACATGATGAGAGCCAGTCATCATTGCTTCAGGAAAGGGAAGTCATGTTTGATGAATTTACTTCAATTCTTTGAGATAGTGCAATTCTTTGAGATAGTGAACAAACAAATTGATAGCGGAGAACTGGTGAATATAATATACTTGGACTTCCAGAAAGTGTTCGACAAAGTTCCACACGAAAGGCTTCTCAGGAAATTGCAAAGCCATGGAATAGAGGGAGACATACTAAGGTGGATAGGCAAATGGCTGGAAAACAGAATGCAGAGGGTGGGCATAGATGGGAAGCTCTCAGACTGGGAGAAAGTAACTAGCAGTGTGCCCCAGGGCTCGGTTCTTGGGCCCATTTTATTTAATATTTTCATTAATGACCTAGAAGAAGGAACATCCAGTGAAATCATCAAGTTTGCAGACGACACTAAATTATGTCGGGCGATCAGATCACAAAAGGACAGCGAGGAACTCCAGAGAGACTTGAGCCAGTTAGTGAGATGGGCAGAGAAATGGCAGATGACGTTTAATGTGGAAAAATGCAAAGTAATGCATTTGGGCAGAAAGAACAAGGAGCACGAGTATAGAATGTCAGGTGTAACATTGGGTAAGAGCGAACAAGAAAAAGACCTGGGTGTACTGACTGATAGGACCCTGAAACCATCGGTGCAATGCGTGGCGGCAGCAAAGAAAGCAAACAGGATGTTGGGCATGATAAAGAAGGGAATCACGAGTAGATCAGAGGAGGTTATAATGCCGCTCTATAGAGCAATGGTCAGACCACATTTGGAATATTGTGTCCAACACTGGTCTCCTTACCTAAGGAAGGATATAAAACTGCTGGAGAGGGTGCAGAGGGGAGCAACGAAGCTAGTAAAAGGTATGGAGAATTTGAGCTACAAAGAACAACTTAGAAAACTGGAACTGTTCTCCCTTGAGAAGAGGAGACTGCGAGGGGATCTGATTGAGACTTTCAAAATACTAAAAGGAATCGACAAAATAGATCAGGAAAAAAGTTATTTACGATTTCAAATGTGACTAGGACAAGAGGTCATGGACTGAAGCTGAGGGGGGACAAGCCCAGGACAAATGCCAGGAAGTTCTCCTTCACACAGCGAGTGGTGGACACCTGGAACGCTCTCCCGGTGGAGGTTGCTGCGGAACCCACCGTTCTGGAATTTAAGGGCACATCTCCTCGCAAAATGCATAGAAGGATATGGGTGACTAAGGATTCGCCAGGCTACATCTGGCTGGGCCTCTGCATGGGCGGATTGCCGGACTTGATGGACTTAAGGTCTGATCCAGAGATGGCAGTTCTTATGTTCTTATGTTACCTGAGTATGAAAGAAAGTAGCATGCATGTTGAAACAAGTCTGTGCATGCTGTGTCATGTCTCAAGGTTACTCATGCACAATTGCTCAGTTTGAGTCTAACATTCCAAGAGACAGGATATCAGGAGAGCCCTCATGCGAATCAAGTAATAAACTGCTAGATTTAGAGCACCATTCAGTGATAAAATTTCCCACAAGAAGGGAAAAAGCCAAAGGAGATCCATGAAAGCATGACTGCAGTTTATGGTGAGACTGCTCCATCATACTTAAAGTAACATTTTGGAGCAAGCAGTTTAAGTGGGATAGAGAGTCCATTGAAGATGGCCCTCACACTGGATGGCCTGTAGAAGCAACTTCCACAGAAATGTGCAAGAAAGTTTATTTAATTTCATCAGACAGAAGAATTAAGGTTTCCTGAATAGCTGAAGAAATGGGCATTTCAGCAGGTACAGTTTGGAAAATAATTCCTGAAAAGTTGGGCATGTCCAAGGTTAGTGCAAGATGGGTTCCAAGAATGCTGATGCCATGTCAGAAAGCCCTAAGGCTCCAGTGCTGTCAGGAGGTGTTCTGTGAAGTCCAGTGATATTTATTTTTCATCACTGGGTGACTGGAGATGAGATTTGGGCCTATCACAGAGATCCTGAGTCTAAAATGGAGCCAATGCAGTGGAAGTACAAGTCATCCCCCACCCCCAAAATGTTCAAGACAGAAAAATCTGCAGGCAAAGTCAAGGCATCTGTCTTCTGGGATGATGAAGGACTTTTGCTTCTGGAGTTTATGCTACACAAGACAACTATAACTGGGGAGAGTTACACCAACACAATGATCACTTTGCGGGAGTCAATCATAGAGAAATGATGAGGAAAACTCACAGCAGGCATGCTGCTTCTTCAAGACAATGCCCTGGTACACATGTCATGACTATCACAGGCTTTCATCCAAGAATGTGGGTTTAAGCAACTGAACCATCCGCCCTGACCTGGCCTGGCTCCGTCGGATTATTTCCTCTTCTGAATTTTGAAGAAATCTCTTTGTAGACAGCGGTTTTAAAGTGATGACAAGTTTCAAGTTTATTACGGCTTGATATACTGCTTTAAATACCAAAGTGGTTTACATTGTACAAAATTTAAAAAACAACACAAAAAAAGGATAATTAAAAACAGGGTCTAGGACATACATATAAAAATTTCAATTGGCAAGACATGGTACAGGAGGGAAAAGGATAGGGTTACAATTCTTAAAATAAAAGTGAGAAGGTAATGGAATGAACAATATGGAGACGGGAAAGACTTGAGTGAACCATCTGTCTAAATCTCAAAAGCATCCTTAAAGAGAAAGGTTTTTGATTTGAAATGATTCAAATTAGTTTCCAGTCTTAGAGCTATGGGGAGAGTATTCCATAGTTTAGGAGTGACTACAGAATAAATGGTTTTGCATGTTGTGTCATAAAATAACTGACAAATGGATGGAATTGTAAGAAGATGTTGCTGAGACTATCGTAATGTATGCGAGGTTTCATACAGGATCAGAAGTCTGTCGATAAACGAGGGGGAGTGATTGGTCTGAACATTGAATGCAAGAAAAATAATTTTAAATGTGATTCTATGGGAGATGGGCAAACAATGGGCCTTTTTCAAAAGAGGGGTTACATGATCAAAATTCTTTGCGTTAGAGATAATTTTTATGGCAGTATTTTGAATAATTTGTAATCTCCTGGTCTCTTTTTGGGTGATTCCATAGTAAAGAGAATTAAAGTAGTTTAAGATGGAAATGACCAATGAATAAATAGGAATATTAAAAGATTCTGATTCTAGAATCAATGAAAGGGACCATATCATCTTGAGTTTGAAGAAACGCTTTTGGATTAAAGAGCTAATTTGTGTTTTGAAAGAAAGTGTATTATCCAGAATCACACCTAAGAGTTTAATGGCTGATACTAGCCGAATTGGGGTTGAAAAAATGCATAATGGGGAAGTAAAGATTTCATTCTCTTTGGTCGAAAAAAGCATGGCCTTTGATTTATTAATGTTAAGGGAGAGTAGATTTTGGCAAAGCCAATTACTGACAACAGTTAGTTTTCGGTTGATTTTGTGAATTTCAGATGGATTGGTCAATAGAACTGGATGAATATCATTTGCATACGCAAAGACTGTAAATCCAATAGACTACAATAGAAAAGGAGCAAGAAAAAGATTAAACAGTATAAATGATAAAATGGAACCTTGGGGGACACCCAAATCCTGCATGTAAGGTTCTGATGAAGAAGTAAAAAACCATATCTGGTAACGCCTATCAGAGAAATATGAGGTAAACCATTCAATATCAATTTCCGAAATCCCTTGACGATGTCAAGGAAGCTGTGATATCCTGGTCTGAAGGTCAAACAGAAGAATTATTTTCAAAGGGTTAAAGTCATTACAGGAAAAGCAGATGAAGTTTATGGAGCTATCAGGGGACTATATTGAAAAATAAAACAAATATTTTTTGATAACTCTATTCTTTCCAACTGAGGTTTCCAAGTTTATTAAATAATACAGCACAGTATTGGCACTTAATTTGTATCTTATAACATGCTGAAAATAAGTATATAGTAAGTGACAGACTGAGCGCTCCTTTTACTAAGGTGCGCTAGCATTTTTAGCATGTGGTAACCTCGCGCTACACAG
Source organism: Geotrypetes seraphini (assembly GCF_902459505.1). Classification (NCBI taxonomy): domain Eukaryota; kingdom Metazoa; phylum Chordata; class Amphibia; order Gymnophiona; family Dermophiidae; genus Geotrypetes; species Geotrypetes seraphini. Next base: position 87,141,059 of record NC_047093.1, on the reverse strand, counting down.
AAAATACTAACGCAAGCTCTATGGAGGATTCAGTCTTGGGAACACATTTCTTCCAGCCTTTATCCAATAAGTCAGAATTTAAATCTACCGTTCAATTGTTCTATGGAAATTAGAATAAATTGCAAATAAAAGAAAGCTATGAGGTGGGAGAGACTCTTTACAGACAAGTGGTCCTTATAAAGACATTAATCAGCAAAACTTCCCATATTAGAAGCTGTAGCAGCATAATTTATACACATTTGTTCCATCAAGCATGATTTAGTGCAAAGTCTGGGACGCAAAAATATTGGCCTGCATGAAACTGCCATCTTTACAGAGAAGTTTAATATTTGAAAAGCTTTTAATGGTGCTTTCACTATTTTTTTAAAAGAAAATTTGTTTGCCATACCAAAGGGTCTGTCTGTAGCCTTCTGAATAACTACGGGAAATGTCTTGGTCTTCTGACCACATATGGTACTGATAGATTTTTGACTCATATTTTTTCCACAGTAGTTTCTATGAGTTCCTACCAGGTTCTGGGCTCTGTGACTGCTGTTATGAATTATGGCTGACTGCTTATGATGTCATGGTGGCCTCCCTTGGGCCAACTGAGCATGCAGTATTTTAAAAAGGTGTAAAAATACAGAAGAAGAATGGAGGGCTGCAAATGACACCACAAAAAGAGAGAGATGAAATTAAAGAAAGAAAGCATGACAACAGAGAAAACAATCAAGAAAAGAAGGGGAAAAAAGAAACTGATTGTTTGAGAATGAATATGGGAAAAAAGAAAAGAATAAATGAGCCTGCACAGAAAATTAGTGTAGTGAATGTGTTCTGAAATACAGACTTGCATGTGCCATGAAGTCAAGTTAATCTGAGCACAACTCAGTTGTCATTTGTTGGATTTCAGTCTGGAAAAAAAGAACAAGGGTCTGCATTCCCCACATCTGAGTAGAGTAAGATTTTACTATCCCCATGTCCATTGCAACACATTTGGGCAGGCTTAGAGGATTGTTGTCTCTTTGCTTTAAAGCCTACACATCTGGTCACAATATCACTGACAATAAAAATAGCAAAAAATACATTTAAAAAAATGCATACATATGACTACACATACCTTAAAAGTCTACATCTTCGGACTTAACTAGATTTTCAGAAGTATATTCTTAAAGAAGCATTGTTCCTAGCACATCTATTTAGATAATTCAAATGTGGTGTATAATTGAAAATAAAATATTTCAACACTTTTGCATAAAAAGTCACAAAAATGGGAAAAATGTACTTTAAGCTAATAAAAACAAAAAGGTAAAATAAAATGCTACATGGAACTCAGGTGCCCTGGACGTTTTTTTAACTTTCTTCTATTATGGCTAAAAAATGTCCAAATTCTGGGCCCACTCTGATCCCGTCCAAAACACACCCCAGCATGCCTCCTTGCAATTTAGGAAAACTTCAGAGAAAAATGTCTCAAATATGAATTTCAAAAATCACAATTTGGATGTTTTTGAGAAAAAAATGTCTATCTGACACTTTAGGTGTATTTTGTACTTTTTTAGTTTTTGAAAATGAGCCCCATCGTATCCTTTACTTTATCACCCCCCAAAAATGTCATCTGTCAGCTAATCATGGAGATCTTCTCAGTGTCCAGATGTTCTAAACCAAACAATCCTGCAAGCAGCGATTGCTACTGTTGCTGATCTAGAGGCAGTATTGTAAGCATGATGTGTAGCCTTAACAAGATGAAAAAGTGCATTCTTAAATAGCATTGAGGGCTCCTTTTACTAAGGTGGGCTAGCGTTTTTAGCGCACGCACAAAATTACCACGTGCTAAACCGTGCGGTATGCTTCTAGAACAATGCCAGCTAAAGGCTGGCGTTAAGGTCTAGCGCGCAGGGCAATTTAGCGTGCGTTACTCTGCGCGTTAAGGCCCTAACGCACCTTAGTAAAAGGAGCCCTGAGTGGCTTGAAAAGCAATGCTAGAGGCTCATTAGAAATGAAATTCCATCAGGACCTAAGCCTGTGAAGTATTTGTAGCTGAGGAGCTAAAATTCTTTAAGTTAATATTGAGCTCTGCTAAGCTATCTAACCAGTGATATCTACCTTGTGTCTGTGCCTCCACCCATTAGATAGGGAGATAAGACATACGGCTTTATCTAGCAATTTAATGGTAATTAAGTTTGGGACGCTTTATTCTTTGCTCATCTAGAAAGGTGAAAGGCAACTAAGACTATCACTCTTTCCTTCCCAACCCAGGAATTAAAGTTGATGTACTTCAAGAAAATAATTGTAGTCTTGACGATCAACTATGTAATTTGTTGTTATTTTTGTTCTGTGTTTATGAAACTAAATAAACAATATTGAACTAAAAAAAAAAAATTAATAAAGTTTAGGCTAATTTTTAAATTTGGGATTGTGATGACCTTAACTTCACTTAAGCCTAATTGGTGAATATAGGACTTTACCTGGGTAAGGATTTACAAAATGCATAGAAGGGGCACCAATCCTTCTTCAATAAGCTAATTTGTTATTAAGATAACGCATTTTTCCAAAACCTTAAACCAAGAAATCATAACACAAGTCTCTAAAATAATAAATATGTAAATAAATCAGGGTTTAAACCAAAATGTTCTTCAGCGTTATCACCTTATATCAAATCTACCTTTATCAGCAAAACTGTCACCAGAAAATTGTCTATATTCTAGGGGAAGATGAGCACAATTTACCTGCAACAGTTGAGGTTCTGATAGAGTTAAGAGTCAGAAATGGTGCTTGATGTACAGGTGATTGTAGAAGAGGGTCAGGATTCTTTGTTGATACCCCTAGAGCTAGCCATGATTTTTGATACTGTAAACAAGGTTTTCATGAGGCATTTTGAGGAACAGGGAGTTCTGTTTGAGTAGGATATACTTCTATTTATCTGACAGATCAAATTTTGTTAACTCATTGGGGCCCAATCACACATTTGGGAGTTCTTGGTGGGTGTTAGCTCAGGGCTCTGTTCTTTTGCTATTAATTTTCAATGTCTGTTTGAGTGCACTGACAGTTTAATGAAGAATTTGAAAATAGATATCACATATTCAGCTATGATTGCTATTAAACTCAGGATGATTAATAAGTTGAATTCTTATTTGTTAGCAGGGTCAAGGTGACTCGAAGAGAACTTATTAAAATTAAACCCTATAAAAAGTGATCTTCTGTGTTTAATAATTGTAATCTTGACGATCAACTTTAAAAATTTATAAAGTTTAGGCTAATTTTTAAATTTGGGATTGTGATCACCTTAACTTCACTTAAGCCTAATTGGTGAATATAGGACTTTACCTGGGTAAGGATTTACAAAATGCATAGAAGGGGCACCAATCCTTCTTCAATAAGCTAATTTGTTATTAAGATAACGCATTTTTCCAAAACCTTAAACCAAGAAATCATAACACAAGTCTCTAAAATAATAAATATGTAAATAAATCAGGGTTTAAACCAAAATGTTCTTCAGCGTTATCACCTTATATCAAAGGATTCAGAAGGAATTAGGGGATCTTGTTCTTCTATTAAAGGAAAGTTTCTTAGTTTAACATAAGAACATAAGCAATGCCTCTGCTGGGTCAGACCTGAGGTCCATTGTGCCCAGCAGTCCGCTCATGTGGCGGCCTAACAGGTCCAGGACCTGTGCAGTAATCCTCTATCTATACCTTTCTATCCCCTTTTCCAGCAGGAAATTGTCCAATCCTTTCTTGAACCCCTGTACCGTACTCTGCCCTATTACTTCCTCTGGAAGCGCATTCCAGGCGTCCACCACACGTTGGGTAAAGAAGAACTTCCTAGCATTTGTTTTGAATCTGTCTCCTATCAACTTTTCTGAATGCCCTCTTGTTCTTTTATTATTTGAAAGTTTGAAGAATCTGTCCCTCTCTACTATCTCTATGCCCTTCATGATCTTATAAGTCTATCATATCCCCTCTAAGTCTCCTCTTCTCCAGGGAAAAGAGTCCCAGTTTCTCCAATCTCTCAGCGTATGAAAGGTTTTCCATCCCCTTTATCAGATGCGTCGCTCTCCTCTGAACCCTCTCGAATAACGGCATGTCCTTCTTAAGGTACGGCGACCAATATTGGACGTAGTACTCCAGATGCGGACGCACCATCGCCCGATACAATGGCAGGATAACTTCTTTCATTCTGGTTGTAATACCCTTCTTGATTATGCCTAGCATTCTGTTTGCCTTCTTAGCGGCCGTTGCGCACTGTGCCATCGGCTTCATTATCATGTCCACCATTACTCCCAAGTCCCTTTCTTGGGTACTCTCATTTAATAACATCCCTTCCATCGTATAGTTGTACCTCGGATTTCTGTTTCCCACATGTAATACTTTACATTTCTCGACGTTGAACTTCATCTGCCATCTCCTCGCCCATTCCCCTAGTTTGTTCAAGTCCCTTTGCAATTCTTCGCAGTCCTCTTTAGTCCGAGCTCCACTAAATAGTTTGGTGTCGTCCACAAATTTTATTATCTCACACTTCTACCCTGTTTCTAGATCAATTATGAATATATTAAATAGCAGCGGCCTGAGCACCGAGCCCTGCGGGACCCTACTCGTGAGCCTCCTCCAGTCCGAGTAGTGGCCTTTCACTCCTACCCTATGTTTCCTACCTGCCAACCAGTTTCTGATCCATCTATGTACGTCTCCTTCCACTCCATGGCTCTTCAGTTTCCGGAGTAGGCGTTCATGGGGCACCTTGTCAAAGGCTTTTTGGAAATCTAGATATATGATGTCTATAGGGTTTCCTTTGTCCATCCGTTTATTAATTCCTTCGAAGAAGTGGAACAAGTTCGTTAGGCATGATCTCCCCTTGCAAAAACCATGTTGGCTGGTTATCAGAAGTTTGTTTCTTTCAAAATGTTCATCGATGTTTTCTTTTATCAGTGCTTCCGCCATTTTCCCGGGAACTGAGGTCAGACTCACCAGTCTGTAGTTTCCTGGGTCACCTCTTGATCCCTTTTTAAAGATGGGCGTAACGTTGACTATCTTCCAGTCCTCCAGGATCATGCCTGTTTTCAGGGATAGATTGCAAATTTGCTGCAGTAGTTCCGCTATCTCCTCCTTTAATTCCTTCAGAACCCTTGGATGGATTCCGTCCGGAACCAGGGATTTGTCAGTTTTTAATTTTTCTATCTGCCTGCGTACATCTTCAAGGCTCACTTCCATGGATGTTAATTTTTCTGCTTGATTTCCATTGAAGAATTGCTCAGGTTTCGGTATGTTGGATGTGTCTTCATTTGTAAATACAGACGAAAAAAACATGTTAAGTCTTTCTGCCACTTCTTTCTCCTCCTTCACCATTCCCTTCCTGTCTCCATCACCCAGCGGTCCCACCTCCTCCCTAGCTGGTTGCTTCCCTTTAACATATCTAAAGAACGATTTGAAATTTCGTGCTTTCCTGGCTAGTCTCTCTTCTGGCTTTTCGAACCACTCGGTGACATTCTTTTTGATACTTCCTGTGCTCTTTCCAGTTCCCCTCAGTTTTCTCCTTTTTCCATTTCCTGAATGAATTTTTCTTATTGCCTATCGCTTCCTTCACTGTTTTAGTTATCCACGCCGGGTCTTTTGTTCGACTCATTTTGAACCCCTTTCTGAATCTGGGGATATACAGATTTTTCACCGTTTGCCATTTTTTGAAAGTGTTCCTAAGTTTCTTCCTTACCATTTCCCTCATTGCTTCATAGTTTCCTTTCCTGAAGTTGAAAGTTGTCGCTATAGTTCTCTTTCTTTCGGTATTCCTACCTTAACCTTGAACTTGATCATGTTATGATCGCTGTTTTCCAAAGGTCCCACTACCTCTACTTCCTTTGCAGGTCCCCTTAACCCATTTAGGATTAGATTCAGAGTGGCATTTCCTCTCATTGGTTCTTTAACAAGCTGCTCCATGAAACAATCTTGTATAGCCTCCAGGAATTCTGTCTCCCTAGCGCATTTTGAGCTTCCAAGACTCCAGTCTATCCCGGGGTAATTGAAGTCTCCCATAATAACCGTGTTACCGCTTTTGCATTCTTGCTTCATCTCAGCTTCCATTTTTTCATCTATATCTCCAGTTTGCCCGGGTGGACGATAGTATAGGCCCATCTTTATTTCAGGCCCTTTCCATCCCGCTATTTTAACCCATAGCGATTCCAGCTTGTTAGTCGTCTCTGCTGTATCCATTTTTGTCGATTGTATGCTTTCTTTTATGGATTCAGAAATGTCTAAGAAACTCCAAATATGAAATTTGATTTATGCTTCTTTTGCTAACCTTCATATTGGAGGTTTTGCTACTCATTCATATTAGAGGTTTGTGAATGTAAAGATTTAGCTACATTGATTTGCACCTGGGTCAACAATCAACTAGATTACTGTTGTTGTTAGGTGAGAATAAACAACAAAACACCCAAATGCTCCACAGTCAGAAAAAAGAAGTCCAAAACAATTATCTTGACGTGATGTTTATTAAAATTCAATAAGATCTCTACTTCACAGAGTGACTGACAAACAATTGGTCACAGACCCAACACGGTCCATGTTTCAACTAGCTATAGCATTCCTCAGGGGTCCAGGTCAGTAAAAACTTGATGGTAAGAGGAGGTAGGTACAAATATAAGATAAAATCCTTGCTCGAAGTGAAACAGGAACAAGCAAACATGCGTTTCTGCAATACAGGAGCTATGGCCATTTAATGGTTTAGCAATTAAGGTTGTCTAAATTAGAAGCCCCTTTAGTATCCCACTGGGTAGGAAGTAATCATGATGTGGAAGAATTAAAGTTTGTAGTTTTCATTACTGTGAAATTAAAACATGGGGGTGATGTTTCTGAGATATTATTGAAGAAGGAACAGCGTGTAATCCATCAGTGGGACATGAGTGAACCAAAAGAACTTAATAGGGAAGTTGAGTGGAACTTATTGTAAACAGGTAGTTGTGATTGGGTTGAATGGATTGAAGGGGGGGAGGGTAAATTTATCAAAATCAGTTGAGATAAATTTAAATGATAGGAGAGAGGGTTGGCACTAGTGCTGCCCGATTCACGATCCAAATCGGTTCACCGATTCACTCGGTGCTCGGGCCGCTGCTATTTAATATCTTCATAAATGATCTAGAAACAGGGACGAAGTGCGAGATAATAAAATTTGCGGACGACACCAAACTATTTAATGGCGCTCGGACTACAGAGGACTGCGAAGAATTGCAAAGGGACTTGAACAAACTAGAAGAATGGGCGGCAAAATGGCAGATGAAGTTCAACATTGAGAAATGTAAAGTATTACATGTGGGGAGCAGAAACTCGAGGTACAACTATACAATGGGAGGGATGTTATTGAATAAGAGTACTCAGGAAAGGGACTTGGGGGTAATGGTGGACATGACAATGAAGCCATCGGCACAGTGTGCAGCGGCCGCTAAGAGAGCGAACAGAATGCTTGGTATAATCAAAAAGGGTATTACAGCCAGACCGAAAAAGTTATCCTGCCGTTGTATCAGGCGATGGTGCGCCCGCATTTGAAGTACTGCGTCCAATATTGGTCGCCGTACCTTAAGAAGGATATGGCGTTAGTCGAGAGGGTTCAGAGGAGAGCTGATAAAAGGTATGGAAAAGGTATGGAAAATCTGTCATATTCTGAGAGATTGGAGAAGCTGGGTCTCTTTTCCCTGGAGAAGAGGAGACTTAGAGGGGATATGATAGAGACTTATAGGATCATGAAGGGCATAGAGAGAGTAAAGAGGGACAGATTCTTCAAACTTTCTAATAATAAAAGAACAAGAGGGCATTCGGAAAAGTTGATAGGAGACAGATTCAAAACAAATGCTAGGAAGTTCTTCTTTACCCAACGTGTGGTGGACACCTGGAATGCGCTTCCAGAGGACGTAATAGGGCAGAGTACGGTACTGGGGTTCAAGAAAGGATTGGACAAATTCCTACTGGAAATGGGGATAGAGGGGTATAAATAGAAGATTTCTGCACAGGTCCTGGACCTGTTGGGCCGCCGCATGAGCGGACTGCTGGGCACGATGGACCTCGGGTCTGACCCAGCAGAGGCATTTCTTATGTTCTTATGATTAAAAAAAAAAAAATTGGCTTCCCTATTTGGACCCTCCCCCCCTCACCTCCTAAAGCAGGAGCGGCAGCGCAGCTCTTGCTAGCCGGCCGCTGCCGCACCTGCTTTAGAGAGCGAGGAGGGAGGGTCAGTCGGGAAGTGCTGCTGTCTGGCTTCCCCCTGGCATCCCCCACCGTTTTACCTTCTAGTTGCAGCCTGCACAGAAGATCGTGGTTATAGCATCTCTACAAACTGCTTTTAGCTGTTTCCTCTGCTGCGGTCCTGCCCCTCCTCTGACGTCAGAGGTAGGATCACGGCGGAGGAAACAGCTAAAAGCAGTTTGCAAAGATGCTATAACTACGATCTTCTGTGCAGGCTGCAACTAGAAGGTAAATGATGCGGGGAGGCAAGGGGAACACGGAGGCCTTCCCGGGGGGGGGTGCGCAGTCCTTCGGAGTAGGGGGTGAAACAGGCCTTCAAGGGGTGGTGAAGGTCTTCAAGGGGGGTGAGGCCTTTAAGGGAGGACAAGCCTTCAAGCGGGCGACAGGCCAGGGATGGTGGCATAGGCCTTCAGGAGGGAAAAGCCTTTAAGGGGGGGGAGAAGCGTTCAAGAGGGGGACAGACCTTCAAGGGGGGGGGACAGGCCTTCAAAGCTGGAACAGGCCATGGATAGTGGCATAGGCCTTCAGGGGGGACAAGCCTTCAAGGGGGGACAGACCTTCATGGGGGGCCAGGCCTTCAGGGATGGGGGGACAGGCTTTCAGGGGAAGGTGCAGGCCTTCAGGGGGGGACAGACCTTCAGGGGAGGGGTCCCTGGTGTAGAAGTACATGGAGGGAGGGAGGGAGGGAAGGGAGGGTTCAAAGAGATGTGCATATGCCAGACTTTGAGGGGGAAGAAATAATGGGTCTAAAAATAGAGGAGAGGGAGAGAGAAGATGGACAATGGGATTTAGGGAGGGAAGGAACAGAAAGGGAAAGAAGTTGGACACAAGGGATGGTGTGGAGAGGGGATAGAGATACTGGATAGGAGGGTAGTTGGGAAAAGAAAGGGAGAGATGGTGGACCCTGTGGTGGTGGGGAAGGAGGGAGAGATGCTGGATGAAAGGGTAGTTAAGAAAAGGTAGATCTGTGGATGGAGATGAAAAAAAAAGAAGAAAGATGCCAGACCTCCGGGGAAGGGAAGGGAAACGGAAGGGGAAGGGGAAGACAGAGATGGAGGATGGACGGTTAGCATGGAGAAAGAAGAAAGAAGGAGACTCTGGCAAGCAAGTTATCAGAAGACAACCAGAGCTTGGGACCAACAAGATTTGAATAATGACCAAAAAACAAAAGGTAGAAAAGCTAATTCTATTTTCCATTTTATGATTACAATGTGTCAGATTTGAAATTTGTATCCTGCCAGAACTGGTGTTAGACCGCAAACGTGTGCTAGGATTTAACAGAGAGAGGAAAAGTCTTTTTTGTTTGTTTATTTTGTTTACACCACAGTGCCAGTGTGGTTAGGAGAAGACAAAGGGGGTGAAAAGGCTATAAAATAAACCCACCAGGATGTTTGAAGAAAACACCCAATTGGGCAGGAAAATCGAATTGAAAAACCAATTCAATAGGCTGAATCGAATCGAATCAAAATTTTTTCCCCTGAATCAGGCAGCACTAGTTGGCACACATAGTCGTTTACTGCGGATGATGAAGTAAGGAATAGGTGATTTCATGAAGGAGAGCTGAAAACCCCTCCGGGTAGCTGCGGATGAAAAACATGATGCATTATAAGGTATCATATAATGTCAAGATTGTGTTTATGGATCATATATGATGTATTAAATTGATATATGGTTATAATTAATTTATTTGTGTATGTTTAGAGAAGATTGGGAGCCCCTTCCAGTTGTAGCTCCTGAAGACACTTAACAGCAAAACACAGCTCTGTGTTGGGCTAGACTACATATAACTCTACAAAGAAAGTACAGGACTCTGATGGGATTTATTAGTTAAACACAGATCATTTGGGAGCCTTAAAGACTTGACTATTTCATTAGGAAGGACTGCATGTGTAGTTCAACTTGATGAATTAGTGATATGAGATGGATAATGAACACTTGCTAGTTATGATGGTATAGTGATCACTGGTTCAGGAATGTGATTATGGGGTTCTCGTAGTATATGTGTATATATATTTTTGTATTGTGTTTATAAGAAGTGATAGACTTTATATTATGGTGCAAAGTAAGATTAAGAATTAAAACCTTTTTAGAAACATAAATATAATAGCTTGCTTGTATGGTGGTATGATAAAAACTGAAGCTATTAGTTATAAGTCCCATATAAGTGGAATAGTATTGATTTACCATTAAAATAATGAAGGCGCCTCCAGCAAAGGCACCGTTCTTTAATAAAATGTCTAGTACGCAGTTTAGTCACAGACAATGCTGCAAAAGTATCCAAGAAGATATTTAGAGAGAATACCAAGCTAATAACATATGGCTGCAGTGCTCATTTGCTGCACCTCTTAGCCAAAGAATGCAGTGTCCTAGAAATGTCCTAAGTCTTTATGTCACTGAAACTGTTAAATACTTCCATTAACAATCATTTTACAGCAGCAGTTCTGAAAAGATGGGTAGAACCAAGCTAACATCCCCACAAGATGTTAGATGAAACTCTGCAGTGGACTGTTTTAAGCATTATATCGAGAACTACCTATTATAGTGACAACCGATTGTAAATATTAAGATTATACCAGCAAGAATGAATCTGTTGAAAACCATGATTACTCGTAAATCAAGTCTTTCTGACTAGTGATTTAAATCATGATTTAAAAAGATTTGATTTAAATCAAATCCACCCTGATGGGAAGAAATGTCCAAGACAATAAGTAAGGATGTTATCTAGATCTGCTTCGATCATATCCAGGGTATAACGAGGTGCTCTGATTGAGCAGATGACCACTGAAGGTATGAAGACATTATCCTTTCCTCATCTCCCAGTGCTGATTGACCCTTCCCACCCCCTAAACAATGAAAGTGACAGTGGATACCAGGATCTATGACAGCTACAGGTATTATGGCCATTCCTAATAGAGCAGAAAACAAGTATAAGGAGTAGTCTAGTGGTCAATGCAGTGGCCTTTGAACTCTTATTTCTGGAAAAATGTGAGGGGTGTTCAATAATTTCTCTACCTGAGTGTGAAAGAAAGTAGGAAGTGTGTTGAAACAAGTCTATGCATGTTGTGACATGTCTCACGATTACTCATGCACAGTTGTGGCTAACAAGTCTTATAATTCAAGAGACAGGATGTGAGGAAAGTTTTTGTGTGAATCAAGTAAGAAACTGTTATATTTGGAGCATAGCTCAGTGCTAAAATTTCTCACAAAGGAAGAAAAAAGCCAAAGGAGATCCATGAATAAATGACTGCAGTTTATGATGTTTGCCCCATCATCCTACAAAGTAAAATTTTGGAGCAAGCAGTTTAAGTGGGATAGAGAGTCCATTGAAGATGGCTCTCACACTGGATGGCCCATAGAAGCAACTTCCACAGAAATGTGCAAAAAAAAGTTGAGGATTTAATTTTGTCAGACAGATGAATTAAGGTTTCCCAAATAGCTGAAGAAATGGGCATTTCGGCAGGTACAGTTTGGAAAATAACTCATGAAAAGTTGGGCATGTCCAAGGTTAGTGCAAGATGGGTTCCAAGAATGCTGACGCCATGTCAGAAGGCCACGAGGCTCCAGTACTGTCAGGAGAACTTGGTGATGCTCCGTGAAGACCAAGTGAATTTTTTTCATTGTTTGGTAACTGGAGATGAGACTTGGGTCTATCACAGAAATCCTGAGTCTAAAATGGAGTCAATGCAGTGGAAGCACAAGTCATCCCCAACCCCCAAAAAGTTCAAGACTGAAAAATCTGCAGACAAAGTCATGGCAACTGTCTTCTGGATTGATGAAGGATTTTTGTTTCTGGAGTTCATGTCACACAAGACGACCATAACCAGGGAGAGTTACGCCAACATAACGATCGCTTTGTAGAAGTCAATCAAGGAGAAAAGACAAGGAAAACTCATAGCAGGTGTGCTGCTTCCTCACAAAAATGCACCGGTGCACAAGTCACGACTATCACAGGCTGCCATCTGAAAATGTGGGTTTCAGCAGCTGAACCATCCACCCTACTGCCTGCCCTGAAGAGGGCCCGCCGATACCGACTCCTCCTGCCTCTCCCGAACAATATCTTACTGCTGGGCCGGGCGTGTGAGCTTGCTCCGTCCCCCAAATCTTGCCGGGAGATCTTAAAATAACTTCCTCTCAACGGCGCGTGGAGCCATTTTTGCAGCCGCTGCTGCCCTACCTCACACCCGCCAAGACTGCCTGCCCTGCTCCTGAAGAGGGCCCGCCGATACCGACTCCTCCTGCCTCTCCCGAACAACATCTTACTGCTGGGCCGGGCGGGTGAGCTTGCTCCGCCCCCCAAATCTTGCCGGGAGATCTTAAAATAAATTCCTCTCAATGGCGCGTGGAGCCATTTTTGCAGCCGCTGCTGCCCTACCTCGCACCCACCGAGACTGCCTGCCCTGCTCCTGAAGAGGGCCCGCCGATACCGACTCCTCTTGCCTCTCCCGAACAACATCTTGCTGCTGGGCCAGGCGTGTGAGCTTGCTCCGCCCCCCAAATCTTGCCGGGAGATCTTAAAATAACTTCCTCTCAACGGCGCGTGGAGCCATTTTTGCAGCCGCTGCTGCCCTACCTCGCACCCGCCGAGACTGCCTGCCCTGCTCCTGAACAGGCGCCTTAGCACGCGCCTTTGCGAAGCGGCCAAGCAGAGCCCAAAGCTACCTCTCCACCCTACACCACCATCATCCAGCTCTCCAGATCTGACTCCTCAAGACCTGACCAGACTGCCTCGTGCCAACGATTGCGTCCAAATTTCCAACCTGACCGGGATATCCCAGACCGGCCTAGCAGCTAAGTATCTGCATGACTACCTCCTCTCACCAATCTGCATGCTTTGACAATCACTCTCCCCCCTCTGCATGACTTCAGCTTCCCAAATGCATGCCCCAAACGCATGCCCTAACCAACCTAAACAACTCTTCACTGTCCTACCTGGCCAGAGACAACCCACTCTCACTCCAGCACTGACTCCTCCCAAACCAACCAAAGTCTCAGAAATCTTAACTACTCCATCACTGGACCACCCCTACACCAGCTAGACCCATCAACCTCCGATCCTCCCCTACCAGCTACTGCAGAATCAATCTCCCTCAACTCCTTACATCTACCTCAATTCACCCCAGCTCCACCAATCTTCCCCTCCAACCCTTCATCTCTCTCTATCCAAATTCTGCAAGGCCCAAAATGCCTAATTTCACAGGAAAACTGCTAACCCTCCTCCTTCTCTATCTACACAGCACGAGAAATTGGATCACCAGAATCTTAGCATTTGAACCAATCCCCACCTACCTCACTTGGAACAGAACCATCAAACCAGATAAACCACTTCTCCCCTCCAACTCCCTCCATGACTACAAGGAATCAGGCCCATTCCCGATCACCGTAATCAACTCCACCCAACACTCCTCTAGACCAACACAAAAAAAGAAACAGGCTCCTAAAAAAAAAAAAATCTACCAAGTACACAGTCCATCACTCCCCCGGAACACCAAACAATTTCGGGTGCCTATCTGAACATTCGCTCGGCTAGAAACAAAGCCCAACTGATCAAGGATTGGCTAGAAGAAACCCACCTCGACATCCTACTCCTCACCGAAACATGGCTAATTTCCGACCAGGTCACCATCATCAGAGACCTACTCCCTCTAAACTACAAAATTATTCCATTATCAAGAAACTTTAGAAGAGGAGGCGGCCTAGCAATAATCCTCCGTGACCACTTCCAGTTCCAAATCCTCGATTCCAAACTGACCAACGCCCTGGAAATCCTCTCCTGCAAAATCTCCAAAGCTGACTGTAAAGACAACCTAACCGTTACTCTATTCTACACCCCCCCCCCCCCAGCAAATGGAACCAAGCTAAAGAAGATTTCTACAAATACCTCCTCACAAATTCCGTCGTGGGCACTCACAATCTTCTCGCAGGCGACGTCAATCTACACCTTGAACAGGAAGAGAATTCCAACGTGGCCGATCTCCTCTCCTTCTTAACATCCCTAGGCTTCTCTAAACCACCCCCTACAAAAACCCATGACAAAGGCCATCACCTAGATCTGATCTCTTTCCTCCCCAACAACCCTTCAACCCCCAGCATTAGCCTTAAAGAAGAAAACTGGACCACCACCCCCTGGTCTGACCACCTCCGTTGCAATTTCAAATTACACTGGCTTAAAAAACAAACCAAAAAACAACCAAGAACCATCCACAAAGAAAAAACAAAATGGTCTAGAGGGCAACTTAACCCAGAAGAATTCTGGTCCCACTACAACCCAACATCCATCCCAGATCTTGACCCTAATTTCATCTCAGACTGGAACAATTTCAGCAATAAGACCCTAAATGTCATTGCTCCACTGAAACTTTGCAAGAAAAAACACCGCCCCTCTGCCAAATGGTTCGATGCAGATCTACTTGCCCTCAAACGTGAAGTTCGCAAACTGGAAAGAACCTGGTGCAAATCAGGCGCAAACACTGACAGACACTCATGGCGAATTAAAGTCGCAGAATACAAAAAAATGATCAAAGAAAAGCGCCACAAGCACTACTCCCAATTTATCAACACCCCATCCCTAAACACCAATAAACTCTTCAGACTAGTTAACTCCTTATTTGACACCGTCCCACATAAAAGCTCCCCCACAGATCTACCACCCTCCCCAACAAATCTAGCTGACTACTTCGCCAACAAAATTCTAAACTTGAAAACAACGCTCACAACAACTAGCACTCACCCATATATCCATCCACCCTCTCCAGAAAATGATGGCTCACCGGCTGACATGACCTGGTCTCACTTCAAAAACCCAGACTGGAACCTATTTCTCAAGCTATACTCAAAATATTCCAAATCCAACTGCCTACTAGATAACTGCCCTCCATCCATCATGAAAACTGCCCCCCTCCCCTTCAAAGCGGAACTCTTCAACTGGGTCACCCTCTGCTTGTCAACCGGCCACTTCCCACCAGAACTTGGACACATCCTCGTATCTCCAATAATCAAAAACCCCAAAGAATCTCCCTCTGTAACCTCCAACTACAGACCCATCGCCAATATTCCTCTCTTCTTAAAAATCATGGAAGGACTTGTCAATTACAATCTCACGTCATACCTAGAGAAATTTAACATCCTTCACGACTCTCAGTCTGGATTCCGCACTAATTACAGTACAGAAACCGTTCTTGCCTCACTAACCAATCACCTCCTCCAACTATTCTCATTGGGAAACAGCGCACTGTTACTCCAATTTGACCTCAGCAGTGCCTTCGACCTAGTAGACCATGACATTCTGATTAGCTGCCTCGACTCCATTGGCATTTCCGGTCAAGTACTAACCTGGCTCACAGGCTTCCTAAAAAACCGAACCTACCAAGTCCATAATGACGGAACCTTCTCCCATACCTGGAACAACCCCTGCGGAGTCCCCCAAGGCTCCCCCCTATCCCCGTCACTATTCAATATCTACATGGCATCACTGGGACACATATTATCGAACCGTAACCTGAAATCCTATATTTACGCAGATGACATCACAATCATCATACCCATCACCTCACTGTCACATGAGACAGAACAATACATCTCAACTGTCCTCACCATGGTAGAAAACTGGACCACATGCTTCAAACTGAAACTAAACCCAGAAAAAACCAAGTTCTTCCTTGCAAGTCCCAACCACAAACTAACGTCCACCACCCTGCAACTTAATGGTCTAACGTATCCAATCAACTCCACTATAAAAATCCTCAGAGTCATCTTGGATTGATGCCTCACTTTAGAAGATCACACTAACGCCCAGGTCAAAAAATGCTTTTCCACCCTTTGGAAACTCCGCTCCATCAAACATTACTTTGATTTCCCCACCTTCAGTTTGCTGGTCCAATCCCTAATCCTAAACTCCCTGGATTACTGCAACATCATATATCTGGGCTCCTACAAGAAAACCATGAAACGACTACGACTTATCCAGAATACCGCCGTCCGCCTCATCTACGGGCTCAAAAAGTCAGACCATGTCAGCCCTTTCTATAGAAAACTTAATTGGCTACCGTTCGAAGCAAGGATCATCTTCAAATTTGCCTGCCTCTGCTTCAAAACCCTAACTGGCTCAGCCCCGATATATCTATCACGCCACTTCGCCTTCCCAGGTTCTAACCGTACACGCAATGCCCACCTGTTTGCCTACCCCTCCCCAAAAGGATGCATCTACAAAAGATTCTTCGACAAAACCCTCTCTTTCCAAGCTGGCAAATGGAATGACTGCTTGTCCACTCTCATCTCTCTTGCCCCAACTTATCAATCCTTCAGGAAATCTCTCAAATCATACCTCTTTGATAAATTCCTCTAACCCCCGCCCTCCCTACCAAACTAATAATCCCAACCTCGCCCCCTCCCTACCCTTCCTCCCCTTCTTCCCCAGATGGCACCCCCATGCAACAGTTATTGGATCATTTTGTAATTGTCACTGGTTTACACCATACAATTGTTAACTAATTCTCTGCACCTGCATTGCATAAATTGCTCTGATCTGTTTTCTGATATGCTGTAACTTCGCTGTAAATGTACAGTCTCTTAACCTGTAAACCGCTCTGAACTGTTTTGTGGTATTGCGGTATACAAAAATAAAGTTATTATTATTATTATTTCCTGTTCCAAGTTTTGAAAAAAATCTTTCTGTGGATAGTGTTTTTCAAGTGATGAAGATGTCAAGGAAGCTGTGAGATCCTGGTTTGAAGGTCGAACAGAAGAATTCTTTTCTTTTTTAATATTTCTTTATTCATTTTTAAACTTTCAACAAGTAATTCATTATACAATCATATACACTGTAATAATCATACATTCAATCATCATATACACTATACATCATATACAATAATCATATATTCAATCATCATATACACTGTAATAATCATACATTCAATGAAATCGAACTAACTTCACCCTCCATCCTTCTTCCAATATAATCATATAATTTTATAAAATTATCCCCCCTCTCCCCCTTTATACTTCAATAAACAAAAGGAGAGAAATAAACTATTAACTAATCAATTATAATCATTCCTTACAATAATTTGTTAATGGCTCCCAGACCTCCATAAACTTTTTATAACTTCCTTGTTGGATAGCTAATATTTTCTCCATTTTAAAAATATGGCACAATGAATTCCACCAAAAACTATAACTTAATCTATCATAATTTTTCCAGTTTCTCGTAATTTGCAGAATAGCAACTCCTGTCATTATGAGTAAAAACTTATTGTTTTTATAAGATATTTGACTTTTTTTTCTCATTGAAGTTCCAAATAATATCGTGTCATATGAAAGTGTCACCGGATTCTCAAGTAAATTATTAATTTGATTCCAAATAGATTTCCAAAAATTATATATTAGAGGGCAAAAAAACAATAAATGATCCAATATTCCAGCTCCAAGATGACAGTGGCAACATCTATTAGACTTAGAGCTATCTAATTTTTGCAAACGCACCGGAGTCCAGAATGCTCTATGTAATAGAAAAAACCAAGTTTGTCTCATAGATGCAGACACTGTACATCTCATCCTCCAAGACCAAATTCGTGGCCATTAAGACACAGTAATTTGATGCTTGATCTCAATGCTCCAAATGTCCTGAAGACCATTTTTGGTTTGGTTTTTTATTCATAAATCCAGATATTAGTTTATACCACTGAGCAGCCTGATGTCCCAGGAAGAATTCTTTTCAAAGGGGTTAAAATCATTGCAGGAAAAGTGGATGAAGTGTATGAAGCTAGATAAATTAGAACACCCCTCGTATGTGAGCCTTCCTATAATGCAGAAATACCTACTTTACTTGAATGTATAAGACAGCAAGATGTCTATTGCAGTGGGATACCTTTAGGTACAGTAGTTTTTTATTTGTTCTGGGAAAGTTCACAATAACATATATAAATGAACTATGGCTGGATTTGTACTTGGATCCTGTAATAGAAAATCCACTGCACTGACCACTAGACTGCTCTTCAGCTCTGCAGAAATTTCTGTCTGGGGAGATGGGTTAGAAAAGTTCCTGAGTAACTATATGAGTGAAATTACTGGATGGATGGAAAGGCAGGGTCTAAGATTGAATGTAGAAAAGACTGAGGTAATGTTTGTGGGGAAATCTGACCGGGTTAATTGGCCAACAACATTGAAAGTGATGGATGAGGTTCTACTGGTGAGGGAGTCAATAACAGTCCTGAGAGTAAAATTGGACCCAGGACTTACTATGAGTTGTCAAGTGGTAAAACCAGTGCAAATATGTTTTGCAAAGATACATTTATTGTACCTTTTAAAACCAATGCTGTCACTATTTGACTTTCGTGCTGTTGTACAAGCCAATGGTTTTGTCACAGCTGGACTACTGCAATGTCTTGTACCTGGGAATAACCAAGACTAGGTGCAGGGCATTGCAGATGGTTCAGAATGCCGCGGCCAGATTGATAACTGGAACATCACGATATGAGCATATTACTCCGTATCTTCAACAAGTGCATTGGCTTCCAGTTGTGTATAGAATTCAATATAAAGCAATTATGTTATGTCATTTCTATATGGTACGATGCCTGAAATTTTTAAGGGCTCCTTTTAGAAAGGTGAACTAGCATTTTTAGTGCACGCACCGGATTAGCGTGCGCTACCCGAAAAACTACCACCTGTTCAAGACGAGGCGGTAGTGGCTAGCACGCCTTTGTAAAAGGAGCCCTAAGAGTATGATGTATGGTTATCAACTACTAAGATCACTGCGTTCCGAAAGTGCCGCATTGTTGAAAACAAAGGCTAAACATAAATATTTGGAAACGAATGCCATGACTTTTACATGTGCAGGAATCTTATTGGCCAGATTCGAAAATGTGGAGACTCAACTATTTGTAGATGCATTTCTTTGAGCAACTGACTTTATGTAAGATTTGTTCTTATTTGTATTGACTTTTAGGGCTCCTTTTCCGAAGGTGCGCTAGCGTTTTTAGCACACGCACCGGATTAGTGCACGCTACCCGAAAAACTACTGCCTGCTCAAGAGGAGGTGGTAGCGGCTAGTGCACACAGCATTTTAGCATGTGCTAGGCCCTAACACATCTTCGTAAAAGGAGTCCTTAATATTTTATGTATGTAACTCCCTGTAATCCGTTTTGGAAAAAACGGTATATAAATAAAATAAAACGTTGTACATATAATGCCAGACAGACATTTTTGTGTCTGCTTTTTTGGCATTCATATTTTGGACATTTCATTTTTGGAAAATGGCTGTTCATTATGGATTTTTACAGTGCAAGAACATCCTCCACAAGTATTTTGAAACAGGAAATCCCAACATTTTTCTAGTTCAAAAATGGCTGTGAGATGGACAGGTTTGTTTGGGCATTATGAGTAGGACATCCCAATTCTGACTTGGACATTCTTTCGAAAATGCCCTTCCATGACACTGAATTCCTAATTCTAGCAGCATGTGCAGTCAAAATTTGCATCTAGCATGGAAATGTGTTTATTCAAGTTATGGAATAAGGGCAGTTGTGTGCATAACAGCTTAATAATTGACATTAATTGCTGCTAACTGGCACCAAATACAACTTACAGGTATAGCTGCCCTTAGTGCCGCAGGGTTCGGTGCTTGGACCCGTGCTCTTCAACATATTTATAAACGACCTGGAAATTGGTATGACGAGTGAGGTGATTAAATTTGCAGATGATACAAAGTTATTCAGAGTAATGAAGATGCAAGAGGATTGTGAAGACCTGCAACGTGACATAAACACACTCGAGAAATGGGCCGCGACATGGCAAATGAGGTTTAACGTGTATAAGTGTAAGGTGATGTATGTTAGTAACAAAAACCTTATACACGAATACAGGATGTCCGGTGTAGTATTTGGAGGGACCCCCCAGGAAAGAGACAAGTCAATGAAGCTTACAAGTCAATGAAGCCTTCCGCGTAATGCGCGGCGGCAGTGAACAGAATGTTAGGAATGATTACGAAGGGTATCGCGAACAGATCAGAGAAGGTTATCATGCCACTGTGCTGGGCCATGGCACGCCCTCACCTGGAATATTGCATCCAGCACTGGTCGCCGTACATGAAGAAGGACACAGTACTACTCGAAAGGGTCCAGAGAAGAGTGACTAAAATGGTTAACGAGCTGGAGGAGTTTCCATACAGTGAGAGTTTAGAGAAACTGGGCCTCTTCTCCTTGAAAAGAGGAGACTGAGAGGGGATACAATCGAAACATTCAAGATAATGAAGGGAATAGACTTAGTAGATAAAGACAAGTTGTTCACCCTCTCCAAGGTAGAGAGAACGAGAGGGCACTCTCTAAAGTTAACAGGGGTTAGATTCCATACGAACGTAAGGAAGTTCTTCTTCACTCAGAGAGTGGTAAAAATCTGGAACGCTCTTCTGGAGGCTGTTATAAGGGAAAACACCCTCCAGAGATTCCTGCTGAACCAGAACGTACGCAGGTAAGGCTAGTCTCAGTTAGGGCACTGGTCTTTGACCTAAGGGCTGCCGCGTGAGTGGACTGCTGGGCACAATGGATCACTGGTGTAACCCAGCAGGGGCAATTCTTATATAAATTGCAGGCTCAAATTCCAGAATGTGCAACTTCAACAGGAATATGGACCCAGGGAAAGACATGGGCAAGTCTTGGGCATGACAGGCAGATACAATATGGGGCTCATAATCGAAAGAGAAAACGTCCAAAAACCGGCCTAAGTCGGCACTTGGATGAACATTTCCCAAATACGTCCAAATGCCGCTACTAGAAACGGGTTTTGGACGTACTTTCAAACCTCGGTTTGCGAGTGTTTTGCAAGACGAGCAAAACATTCTCGCAAATCTTGTCTCGCAAACCGAGTGTTGACTCGATTTGCGAGCACTCTCCCGAAAACCGGCATCGCTCCCCCTCCGCTCACACAGGCCCCCCCCATGCGAACCTGGTTCCCCCCGCCCAAACAACTTCAAACTTACCCCCCGTCTGGCACCGGCACGCAGCCCACAGGACGTGTTGGTGCCGCTTGAAGAAGTTCCTGCCTCTGCTGGGCCTTGAGCATGCGCATGCTCAAGACCATCTAGTTCTCCCTCTCGCTGAGATTCTCGGAGATCAAAGCTAAACAGAGCATTTCAGGAGAAGTGTCAAGGGCGTGAGTTGGGCGGTTCGTGGGCCGGCTTAGACTTAGTCGTACAGCATGTATAACTGAAAGTTATACAGCCCATGATCGACGGAACTTGGACGTTGTGACCTAGACCATGTAAAACCATGTCAATGGTCTAAGTCACAAAAACCCACCTAAGCTCACCAGATAAGCACTGAAAACACATAAAACAGACCCCTACACACTACCCCAGTGATCACCGACCCCCCCCCCACCCCCATAAAAATATTAATCACACCTTTAAAATTCAGCCTCCAGACCATCATCACCTGGTCGCCTGGCATAGGAAAGCCTAGTCGTCCAGCACAGAGTCAGCTTAAGCCGTCTTGGGGGTGGGTTAGGGACCCATGGAGAGGAGGACCCATGCCCATAAGCCCCTTTAATCACTGCATTGATACATAAACATGTGCACTCCCCTATACACCCCAAAACCCTTTTTTACTGGCATATAAGTGGCTCCTGCAGCCATAAGGGCTATTGGGGTGGTAGGATAAGTGGGTCTAGGGGATTCTAGAGGTGGTTTGGGGGACTCACCGTAACCTATAAAGGAGCTGTAGGGAGGAGAAGACATGGCACCCTTTTTGTGAAGTTCACAGCAGTGCCCTGTAAGGTGCCCCACTACTTAGGTGGCATGTCTGGGTGTGCAGTCCATCACTTTGCAGACCCCTCCCACGTCCAACAGGGCTTGTTCCAGGCGTTTTGGACTTGGATGGAAAGTTGGCTGAAAATGTGGTATAAAGATGGATGATTTAGCGGCTTGAACGATCAGATCGGCAGGACGTATAATTAGACGATTTTCGAAACGAAAAAAAGGTTGGACGTATTTTTGGAAATGTGTCTTAAGCTGTTTTTTTACTTTGGACGACTTGCGAGATGGACGTAAACAGACTTAGACGTCCCTTTCGATTATGCCCCTCCACATATGCAAGTTACAGAACAGTATTATTTATGTACCCAACTGCCTTCAGTTAGGCACAATCATCATGGGTAATTAATTTTTTCATTGTTCTATTTGTGACATAAGTTAATCTTTTGTAAACCACATAGATCCTCACAGTTATGCAGTCTATAAATCGATTTTATGTTATGTTATGTTGCCAGCTATTAAGCTGGCATGCTTGTGCCTAAAGTTAGGCCTGTAAATGCAGACATACACTAGTATTCTATAATGACAGTTACATGGACAACTGCCATTATTGAATCTTTTAGAGTGCGCTAAATTGTTTAGCGCGCCTTAATAAAAGGACCCCATAGTGCTCTGTAGAGGCAAGCCACACAACGTGTGTTCCTAGAGAATTATCTCAGCACACAGAAATGAACAAAAATTACTAAAGTACAGTTGTAAATGTGTTGATGTCTGTCTGTCTTTAGCTTTACACAATCTGTATAGTAGCCTAGGCACATAGTTAACACTGCTGCCCTATTGATCAATTCCTTGTCCTGTATTTTTCAAGTCCTTTGGGGAGAACATCTCTCAAGAAGAAAATCTATAGCTTCTACAGCCATGACAATAAGAAAAATTACAAGCAATGAAGTTTTTCATTTTCCTGGGAGCCAAAGTTAAACAGAGATCCTGCTTATGTGTAGCAGTCCTCTGAGAAGAAAAGCCTGCAATAGATAGGGAAGCAGAAAGAAATAAATGGGCAAAAGGGAGGTATGAGAAAAGCAAGAGAGGGGGATTACATGAAAAAGAATTACGAAATGACAAAGAGGAAGGTTTTCCCTATGGACAGCAATAAAAGAGACCAAAGAAAAGAGATATATAGGTAGAGAGAACGTAGAGAGACATGGTTCTATTTTTCATGATACAGCTAAAGTCACCTCTTTTGTGTAGTTGTCCTGAATCAGGCTGTAGAGTGGAGCCACCCTGTTAACCTCTAGTAGCACTGGGGTGGGGCTAAGCTGTTCTTTGCCTGGTCGCCGGCATAAGTGGCACGTTGAAGGGCAGCGACCTTTCTCCTCACAGCGAATGTCCACTCCCAAGACCAGTTGATCATCAGATAGCATTTGAGCCGTGAGCAGGCCTGAGAGATAGGTAATAAAGGGCATAGACTTCAGCTCTTTCTTGTTCCCCAGTTCAGTCGTTTCTGATTTTGTGAAAGAGAAGAAAAAACAAAAAATAATAATTAATGCCAAGTAGATTTCACTTCTATATATATATATATATATATATATATATATATATATATATACTTGTTTGATACTATTTTATGAACTCTTACGAATAAATTTCTCAGTGTATCTTTAAATATCTGCTAATTTCCTATTCTTGAAGCCTGTGTTGTGTCCCTTCCTGACCAGTAGATCGAGGTAGAGAATCTGAACTGTTGCCAGTGATATCACTTATATAAGGGCTGGTACATAGTAGTAATATATATTGGAATCCTTCAATATTGCTGTTGCCCAAGCAGTATAGACAGGGCCGGATTTAGATGAAAAGAGGCCCTAGGCTATTCCACTTATGAGGCCCTTTCACCTCCCATTTTTAAGTTTGTAAATTACATGAGAGATAATAAAATACATCATTACTGTGATATATAAATAAAAAATAGTCGAGAACACTTATTTGAACATTTATTCTCAGCACCATATATAGTTCAGTGTTTTAGTGTTCACTGTTTTTAGAATAGTGTAATTTTAATTTTGCTAACAATTTGAATGTAGGCCCCTCTTGATCTTGAGGCCCTAGGCTGAAGCCTAGTTAGCCTATAGGAAAATCCGGCCCTGAGTATAGAACCTATATCCAAACTGTTCCCCTTAGGAAAACCTCTGCAGAATATATGAATTAAATTATTCTGATTTCAAAACACTAATAACAGAGAGGAGCAGACCAACTTCCATTAAAATCCCAAGCACTGCAATTTTCCAGGGTAGGACCTAGACCGGTCTAGCAGGCTTCAAGTAAAGGAAATTAACAGGCATTACTTCATTTCTCCTTTCTTTCCATCCAGCTAGACCAGGAGTTCTCAACCCAGTCTTCAGGACACACCTAGCCTGTCTGGTTTTCAAGATATCCTTGATGAATATACATATGATAAATCTTCATGCACCATCCCCATTCTATGAAAATCTACCTCATGTATATTCATTGTGAGTACCCTGAAAACCCAACTGGCTAAGTGTGGACTTGACTGGCCTATAACTGGGTTTAGAACCCCTGAACTAGACCAGTCCATACCAGTGCAATTCCTAATAAGAAGGGGGAAGACAAGGCCCCCTAAATTACCACTCTGATATAGGCTGCCTTACCCTTGGCCAGTGTTAAGCTTGTAATGCTTCATAAAAGAATGCAGAAATGACCAGGTCACTGCAGATGTTTTCCAGCAAACAACCTGGGCCTTTGCCCAGGATTTCACCTAAGCTAGAGTTGAACAATTTTGCAGCTGACAATATATGCCACTTCAATGGATTGCTTTATCCAGGGTGCTATGAATTTCTTAGACCCCACTTTTTCTTTCCACAGTCCCTGAAACAAGAGTCTGTTGGACTTAAGAAAGGGATTTGTCACCTTTAAGTATTTGAGCAAGACTCTTCTCATGTCCAGTCTACAGACTTTCCAAGAGGGATCTACATCAACTCCATGCTCAAATGCCAGAAGGACCACTACCTAGTTAAGATGGAAAAGAGAGACCATCTTTGGAAGGAAGAACAGAACTATCCTAATGGAAACTGCAGTAGTGTTAGAGAATGTGGGAGGTTTGCTGCTAGAAAAAGTATAAGTGCCAGTCTGTGGAGAGACAAGCCTACCCACAAAAAATTATGTTGCACCCAAGTTGCATACACATACATTAGCACATGTGCTAGCATGCTACTCTATGCATAAATATTGGTATCATACAAATGTTATGCAAAATACAATTGTAGTGTAGTGCAGAACAGGAGTGTCACCTCCCACAAGTCAGACACAGCCAAACAAACAGTGGAGATGTCCAATCAAGACGGGTGAGCTTTATCTATTTCTCAAATCTATTTTATTCACTTCAATGACTCAATAGCATTATAGTACATGTGTAGATGTGTACACAGACAATTCCAGGTCCCAACTAGTGCGTAAGATATAGCTGCCTCAGTGCAGACCCATATGCACATGAGTCCAAAGTGCACTCCTATGTTAGCACACATTTTTTGAACAGAACTGGTTAGCATATTATTTGGTTACTGCATAAGGAAGCAGAACTTTGGCATCACTTTTGCGTTAAGAAGTCTTGGACTAAGCACTGGCTCAAAGTTTCTGCCTTAGACAGGAAGAAATAAAAGGAGAAACTATAGAGAGAGATTATAAAAAAAAAAAAAAAAAAGGTGAGTAGCTATAGTGCAGACACATCATTTAATAATTTATTTCTTAGGATTTATGAGGGAATGACATGGAGCCATGAACTTACAAGTTATTCCACATATTCACTCTTAAGTTCAACACACTTGGCACACCGTGTCTAAAATTTCTGTAACCCTTCCAAAAAATACTCTGACGTCTGGACACTGAAATACTGCTCCGCTGTTGCAATCACCTCAGAATCACTTGAAAATTGTCATAATTTCAAACTCTTTTAAAGGCTTGGAAACAGAAAATAGTCAGATGGAGCAAGGTCTGGTGAGTAGAGTGCATGTTCTATGCAATGAAACCCCAACAGCATCAAAACATCCATCGTTCTACCAGCCTTGTGAGTAGATGCATTGTCTTGCAAAAAGAGAACTCCTTTCTGCAGCTTCCCTCTCCTTTTTTTTCTTTCAATGCCTCCTTTAATCGGCACAGCAAGTTACAGTAGTATTCTGCATTAACTGTTTGGCACCTTGGAAGATAGTCAGACATTACAATAACTTTCTAATCCCCAAACCCTGTGGCCATGACCTTTTTCTGCTGACTTTTGAGTCTTGAATTTCATTGGCCTTGAAGAATCTAAGTGCCACCATTGCATGAACTGTTGTTTTGTCTCGGGATCATAGTGGTGTAACCATGTTTCATCAATAGCAACTAATTGTTCCAAAAAGTTGGAACCACCCTACTGAAAATGCTGCAAAATCAACTTGGATGTGTCCACTTAATGTCATTTCTCGTCAGCATTCAAACATTTGGGCACCCACTTGGCTGACAGCTTCTGCATACCCAGCTTCTTGTGGATTATACACCCAAGTTCCCTGGATATCTGTAGGATCTCAATAATTGTCCCATTCACCAACTCTGTCTCAGAAGTCACCCCCAAAGCAACAGAAGTATTAAATCGGATGAAGCAATGGATGACCGAATTCAGACTAAAACTAAACTCAGAGAAAACAAAATTTTTCATAGCAGCGCCATACCCACTCGACACTAAAGCACCAATGTGCATCAACAACCTTAGTTATCCAATTCAACCCACTATGAAGATATTTGGTGTAACACTGGACCAGAACCTGACCATGAAAGACCAGGTAGACTCCTTGATCAGAAAAATCTTTCACACCCTCTGGAAACTTCGGTCCATCAGAGCTTACTTCGATGCCTCATCATTTCGAATTCTAGTACAATCCCTTATTGTGAGTCAACTCGATTATTGTAACATCGCCTACTTGGCACTCCCCCAGAAGTACATGTGGCGATTGCAACTAGTTCAAAATACAGCGGCTAGATTACTTTGTGGACTGAAGAAATTTGATCATGTGACACCTTCTTATCGACTTTTACACTGGCTACCGATGGAGGCACGTGTGAAATTCAAGTTTGGTTGTTTTTGCTTCAAGGTACTCTATTGCTTATCCCCTAAATACATAACAGACCTTTTCTCTTTCTCAACCAACAGACACAAGCGAAGCTCACACCTGAACTTCGTTTCTCCACCGGTTAGAGGTTGTAAATTTAAAAGTTATCATCAACATCTTCTCGCACATCAAGCAGCATTATGGGGTAAAGGCCTTGAACAATTGCTTGTGCCTACTACCTATGGAGAATTCAGGAAACGCTTGAAAACACATCTATTCCTGAAATACTTAGGAAACCAACCTATTCAATCTTAGTCCTAACAACCGAGCGCAAGAACTACCTGTCGCTAAATCTGTACTTTGTTTATTCATTCAATCTGTAACTTTGTTTATTCACTCAATCTGTAACATTTCTAATCTTTGTAAACCGCATAGAACTTCATGGTCCTGCGGTATATAAACTGTTATTATTATTATTATTAATTGTTTTAGCTGATATTCGCCAATCTGCCAAAATCAGGTTATGGACATGGTCAACAATTTCAGGAGTTGACACCGTTTGAGGCTTCCTAGACTTTGCTGCATCTTCGTTCTTGAAATCTCAATGCTGAAAGTTTTCACAAAACTTCTCCATTGTCGTTTATGATAGGCATTTGACAATTATTGTTTGCATCATGCATTCATGGATTTCCTTTAGAGTTTTCTTCTGCAGGAATAGGAAGTTGATGACAGCTTGGAGTTCCACACTTGAAAATTCACTCTTCAGCTACAGTAGCAAAATAACTCTCAGAATTTAAGAAATTGGTTGGGCTGAGAACTTTTCAGCACCCCCTTGCATTTACTGCCTTTTTGAAGGAATTCACTCAAGGCGCGGTGTACAGCAAGAATAAGTCAAACATTAACAATTACTAGACTTTGCCAGAATTATCTGTTAAACTTCCACAGTAGAGTCAAAAAGTGTAGAACCATAATTCTACAGACCTAGTGAATGCAAAAACACATCCCCCCCCCATATGCAGCCGGCTGGGTCTACTGCCGGCACTGAATAAGGGTATTCAATACCGAACCCTATCCTGTCACCAGCACTGAATAACCAGCTAGCACAGGCCCAGTTAACCTGATATTCAGAGTTAACCAGCCATTCATTTGCACATCAAGATAGGACTGTTATTTGTGTGGTCTTATTTATGCACTAACACTGGACAGTTAGTTCTGAATACTGGGAAATAACCGGGCTCTACCCTTGAAATGCCCAGATATATCCTAACATAGGTGCTAACTGGTCATTTTCAGTGAAGGTAAGTGCTTAAGTGCCATTGAAAATGGCTGGATAGCTGCCAATAAGCAAGTTAACTGGGCAGCAGCACATTGGGAAGAATAACCCAAATCACAGTTACCAGATGCTAGGGTCCATCTTGGGGGTTAGCGCCCAAGAAAAGGATCTGGGTGTCATTGTAGACAATACGCTGAAACTTTCCACTCGATGTGTGGTGGCGGTCAAAAAACAAACAAGATGCTAGGAATTAGGAATGGTTAACAAGAGAAAGGAATGGTTAACAAGACAAAGAATGTTATAATGCCTCTGTATTGCTCCATGGTGCGACCTCACCTGGAGTATTGCATTCAGTTCTGGTCTCCTTATCTCAAGAAAGATATAGCGACACTAGAAAAGGTTCAAAGAAGAGTGGCCAAGATGATAAAGGAGATGGAACTCCTCTCGAATGAGGAAAGACTAAAAAGGTTAGGGCTCTTCAGCTTGGAAAAGAGACAGCTGAAGGGAGATATGATTGAAGTCTACAAAATCCTGAGTGGAGTAGAATGGGTACAAGTGGATCGATTTTTCACTCTGTCAAAAATTACAAAGACTAGGGGACACTCCATGAAGTTACAGGAAAATACTTTTAAACCAATAGGAGGAAATATTTTTTCATTCAGAGAATAGTTAAGCTCTGGAACGAATTGTCAGAGGTTGTGGTAAGAGCAGAAAGCATAACTGGTTTTAAGATAGGTTTGGACAGTTTTCTGGAGGAAAAGTCCATAGTCTATTATTGAGAAAGACATGGAGTAAGCCACTGCTTGCCCTGGATCGGTAGAATGGAATGTTGCTACTCTTTGGGTTTTGGCCAGGTACTGGTGACCTGGATTGGCCACCGTGAGAACGGGCTATTGGGCTTGATGGACATTTGCTCTGATCCAGTAAGGCTATTCTTATGTTCTTATATCAATTGGATTGTCTATAGTTGACAGAGATCTCCATGACACTAAACTTTCTTGTGCACTAGACACCCTTGCTCCCCCTGCTCCCCACTCTAACAGGTGTACGAAACCTCAGCCTTGGTCTCACTTCCAGTATCTGATACTCATGTTCCTGTACTCGCTCTGCCGAGTGCCTTTAGCTTAAATCTCGCACACATGTTGACTTCCTTCACTTTAAATTTATGCTGACTTCCTTTAATTTTGCTCTTAAGCTGGCCAAGCAAAACTACTACATCCAGTTAACTAACTCCCTTTCTTCCAACCCCTGCTGTCTCTTTGCCATGCTGAACTCCCTCTTCAAAGCACCTCCTCCACTAACCCCTTCTTGTCTTTCTCCCCAGATAAATGGCTGAATTCTTCCATGACAAGGTTCACAAGATTTCCCTTGAATTTGCCACAAAGTTCCATCCTTCTCCCCTTTCCAACTTCCATTCTCCTGACCTTTCACCTCCCACCTTGCCTTTTTCCTTCAACCTAACATCTCAGGTAGAACCTGCATATCCTCCCTTTCTTGACCCACCTCCCCATACCCTATACAACCTTCTCGACCCTCCTCCATTTCCAATTCTATACTTCATTCCTTTCAGCTCACTGCCTGTATGCCTGGAATATACTATCTGAGTCTATCCACCACGCCCCTTCCCTTCTCTTATTCAAAAGTAGGCTGAAAACCCACCTTATTGAGACAGCCTTCAACTCATAGCCTTATTCCCTTCTGCCAGCAATTTAATCATCCCCTCTAACTTTAACCCCCTACCCTGGCATCTTGTTTGTCTGCCTTGATTGTTAAGATTATAAGCTTACCAGAGCAGGGACTATCTATCTCCTTTGTGACTTTACAGTGCTGTGTACATCTGGTAGCATTCTAAAAACAATTAATAGTAGTATGTTACATTTTGTACACCTTCTTTCTGGAATTAATAGCATATTGGGCCAGCACTGAATATCAGCAGTGGTGTAGCAAGGGAGAGAGGCATCTGGTATCACTGTACCACACACCCCATATTTTACCCCACTGTTCGAGTGCTCCCCACATATACATCTTGAAACAGCAACTTCCATGTAACTTCCATGCCTTCCAAGCCAGTAAAAATTTTGTTCATGCAGTTGCTCTGTGTATGTGCTCCATTTCTGACTGTGTGCACACACACACGCAGCTTAGGCAGCTTCCTTCATGACACACATCTATCATTCCAGATTGCGGAGTCTTGAGCTGGTGGGTGATGAGCTTTTACCCCAGCTCCTATTGGCAGGAGTAGATTATGTGGCAGATGCTCTTTATGACATCATCAGAGTCATGAGGGGGAGAGTGGCGTAGAGGTTAAAGATACAGTCTCAACACCCTGAAGTTGTGGATTCAAACCCGCACTGCTCCCTGTGACCTTGGGCAAGTCACTTAATCCTCCCATTGCCCCAGGTGAGCCCACCAGGACAGACAGGGAAAAATGCTTGCGTACCTGAATAAATTTATGTAAACCATTCTGAGCTCACCTGGGAGAGTGGTGTAAAAAACTGAATGAATGGAGGGAACACTTCTTGTGTGCTAAGGAAAGACCCTGCCAACCCTGCCAACTAGCCACAATGGGAATATGAAAGTGTTTGGGCTTGTACTAAAATGGTATGGTTACTCCTTATGTTCCAATCCAATTTAATCTTTAGTTCATCCCTCAAAATGGGCTTGATTCAGTTAACAAGATTTCCTTATATCAAGTAGAGAATGAAAGATAATTTCTACTCCAACCATGAATTTAAAACAGATGAATCTATCAAAGATTTCTGAAATAAGTGAGTTTTTAACATTTTCCGAAAGATTGGTAATTGAGAGAGTAATCTAATCTCAGTCGGAAGCTCATTCCAAATTTTTACAAATGTGAAGGCAAAAGATCGACAGAAATTGGATATAGTTTTGATTCTCTTAACGGTTGGAAAACCATGTTTGTTTTTCTGAATACTTCTAGAGTTAGATGGTCAGAAGTGACTATGTGTAAAAGAAGTCCATTATCTGAACACATAACTGAAGCTCATGTTTGAAGTGAACTTCAGGATGCTTAAGCTGGGTAACATGACCTAAAAGTAAGGTCTTGAAGCTAAGATTATGTACTATGAACTCTGGCTGCCATCTTGTGGTGTTACTATCCAATAACACTTAGGAAAAGCCTTTCTAAAGTTGATCATAATGATCTATTTGTGTTACTGTTGGTTCTTTTTGTTAATTAGAAGATTATCAAAATCATGTGGAAAGAACATTTCCTTATGGACATAAAAACTGTTTTTTCCAGGTCTCTCATTTCTATATTTGGTTTAAGAATGAGTATTTGTGGTTAAAATGGGGGGACTCACAGAGCAATTTCAATAATATAAGTCAAAACTTTCAGAACAAGGACAAAGGTAGAAGACTAAAGCATTCCTCACAGTTATACTGCAGACAGATGCCCTTTAGAATGGCAGACAAAATTTGGGAAAACAAGCATCATTATAAGCCTACCATTCCGAAAAGATCTGAACTGGCTCCAAAAAGCTTTTAAAAATCTGCCAGTCAATATCCAAAAAGCCATTTATCTGGATTACAGTGGCTGTTACTTGGACAAAATGGCTTCCATGGGCTGATAATCCCTGAATATCCTTACAGACCACCCTGGCACTCTCTGCAAAATTCCAGAGTTGTC
This sequence comes from Geotrypetes seraphini, assembly GCF_902459505.1. Lineage (NCBI taxonomy): Eukaryota > Metazoa > Chordata > Amphibia > Gymnophiona > Dermophiidae > Geotrypetes > Geotrypetes seraphini. Next base: position 87,109,105 of record NC_047093.1, on the reverse strand, counting down.
TGGGCACAGAGCTCTTGTTGAGTCAGTTCAATAATCCCCCCCAGATTCTGTAAATAGAGCCAAGTTGTGCATGCAAAATGGTGCATACAGCTAATTTGCTCACACAACTTGATTAAAAAAGGGTAAAGGGGATGGGACTTGATATACCAGCTTTCTGTTTAATTACAATCAAAGTGATTTACTTATTTTAGATAGGTACACATTTTTGTACCTGGAGCAATGAAATGTCAAATGTCTTGTCCAGAGTAACACAGAGCTGCAGTGGGAATCAAACGTGCAACCTCAGGGTGCAGAGACAGCAGCTCTAACCACTATTGGCCTAATCAGTACCCAATAATTGGCAACTGAGACCTCATAACTGATGATAATCGGCACTAATTAAAAGTTAAACGAACAACTTGAAAAGCACAATTTTATAAAAAGTATGCACCAGTTGAAGTGAGCAAATTTGAATTTGGGGTATGGCTAGGGGCAGATTATAGGTGGATCATAGGCATTCCTAAAAGTTATGGGGCTCATGTTCAAAAAAGAAAGACACCCCAAAAATGGCACTTGGACGTCTTACTTTCTAGATGTCTTGCTAGACTTCTTGTTTGTAGTGTGTCCAAAGTTCAAGGGGGCATGTTGGAGATGTGTTATGGGTGGGCTTAGGGCGGTCTTAGCACTTGGGCGTCTTGTGGAGATAATCATTTACTAAGATGTCCATTTAGATATTTGGAGTCAGACTGTTTTAAAAGCGAGTAAGGGTCTCTAAAGGTACCCAAATTGACCATATGACCACTGGAGGAATTAAGGTATAATCCCTCTACACTCGCAAAATGGTCATTGACTCCCCTTCCACCCTCAAAGATCTAAATGAAACAGTACATACCTGTCTCTATAACAGCAGCAATTATCTGGAGTAGCCTGGTGGGTGATGTACTGAACCATAGGCCCATATCCTACTCTAACCACTACATTTATGGTAGAAAGTGTGAGCCCACCAAAATCCTACTGTACTGCTATAAGGGCTATTAAGGTGGTAGACAGGTGGGTATAGTAGGTTTTAAGAAAGTTTTGGAGGGCTCACCATATATTATAAAGGGGTTATGGTAAGAGGTATACCTGGCAACCTTTAAGGTGCCTCACTGCTATGCTGGCGTGTCTGTGTGTCCAGTCCATTAAAAATGCTAGCCCTCCTATATGCAAAAGACTTGATTTAGACATGTTTCATCTGAACATCTGATTCTTTGAAAATGGCCCAAAAAAAAATAGATGTCTTGCTAAGCTAAAATGTCTAAAAGGTAATTTTAAAAAAATTAATAATAATTTAAAAAAGATAAGACATCTTGGGCATTTTCTCTACTGGATTTTTAGATGTCTTTCCCAAAACATCCAAACAGACTTAGATGTCCTATTGAAAATGCCCTCCATGTACAGTTTTATAGAATACTAGTATTTTAGCCCGTTACATTAACGGGTGCTAGAATATATGTCTGTCTGTCTTTATTTCTGTCTCTCTCTTTCCCTCCCGCTGTCTTTCTTTCTGTCTGTCTCTATCCCTGACCCCCTTTGTCTGTCTGTCTTTCTGTTTCTCTCCCTGCCCCTATGTCTTTCTGTCTCCCTTCCTCCCGCTGTATTTCTTTCTATCTATCTGTCTCTCTCCCTGCCTGCTATGCAGCAGCATTTCTCTCCCCCCATTTCCCTGTGCAGCAGCCACAGCAGTATTCCCTCCCCCTCCATTTCTCTGTACAGCAGCCACGCAGCAGCATTCCCTACCCCTCCATTTCCCTCCCCCCACACCACTTCCCTGTGCAGCAGCAGCAGCGTTTCCCCTCCCTCCCCTTTCTCTTCCCGCGGTCTGGCTGGCTCCCTTACTGCCCCCTCTTCCCTACCCACGGTCCCGACAAACCTGCCGATTCCAGCAACATGTGCAGCACTCTACACACGCTGCTTCGGGGCCTTCTACTGCCCTGATTTACTCTGGCACGTCCCTTATGACATCATCAGAGACGCGGCAGAGCATATCAGGGAAGTAGAAGGCCCCGAAGCAGTGTGTGTAGAGTGCTGCACACGCTGCTGGAATTGGTAGGTTTGTAGTCGAGACCGTGGGAGGGGGGGGGGGGCAGTAAGGGAGTCATGTCTCTGTCTCACAGCGGGCTTGTCAGCTCTGGCCAGCCAAAGTTCATTTTTTAGTTCAAAGCCGATGCTGCATCTCCTCTCTCGATCCCCGCCAGAGTCGGAAGTTTTCTCCAACTCTGGTGAAGTTCGATAGAGGAGCCGCGGCGGGGACTTTGAACAAAAAAATGAACTTTGTCTGGCTGGAGCCGGCAAGCCCACTGCGAGATAGAGAGATGTGTGGTAAGCGCACATGCGCATTCTGCTGGCCACGGAACTACAGATCAGGCAACACGGTGTTAAGAGTGCGCATGCGCGCTTAGCATTTTATTATTATAGATGCCCAATCCATGCACAACTTAGGAGGAGGCATTTAGGCTTGGTTTTAGCTGGACTAAATGGGTGCACAATTCTATAAGGTATAAGCAACTTGTAGAATTGCATTAAAAACCATTCTAGTAGGCACCAATTTTTTGGGTGCTATATATAGAATCAGGCCCTAACTGTATAACTATTTGAATAGTTATCACAAAACTGCAACTCACTTTACAATGGAATTACTATTCGGAGGAATGTGTGGCGCAGCGGTTGGAGCTACAGCCTCAGCACCCTGGGGTTGTGGGTTCAAACCCGCGCTGCTCCTTGTGACCCTGGGCAAGTCACTCAGTCCTCCATAGCCCCAGGTACGTTAGATAGATTGTGAGCCCACCAGGATAGATAGGGAAAATGCTTGAGTACCTGATTGTAAAACCGCTTAGATAACCTTGATAGGCGGTATATAAAAAAACAACAACCTAATAACCTAATATTCCTAAAAAGTTTCAATTTTTGCAAAATACAGCAGCCAGATTAATTTTAAACAGTTCAAAGTTCAACCATGTGTCTGTCTCCACTCCTGATTGAACTTCATTGGTTCCTTTTTCAAGCCTTTTTTTTTTTTTTTTTAATTGATTTGTTTTGTTTTCAAAACCGAAAGTCTCCTTGCTTTGATTCTTCTAGGTCAGTGGTCGACAAACTGTGGCTCACGAACCACATGCGGCTCTTTAGCCACTTGAGGCTGCCTGGCTGACTTGGATCTTCCTCTCTGACATTAGAATTGACGTCGGGTGGCGAAAGTTGGTCGGCCCTGTGCTTCAGCGTCCTCTTTACGGAGAAGCAGGGAGGGCTCAGAATTTGGCGGCGGCCAGTTCGCCGATGGCGGCTGTGGCAGCCTATTCCCCGATTGCAGCGGTGGTGGCCTGTTCCCTAATGGTGGTGGCTTGAGGGAGGGCAGGGAGACAGAAAGAAAGGAGATGGGAGAGACAGAAAGAAGGAATGCAAGGAGAGAAAAAGACAGACAGAAAGGGGGCATGGAGAAAGAAAGAAAAAGAAAAGAGGGCACGGAAAGAGAGAGAGACATACAGAAAGAAAGGGGGCATGGTCATGGCGAGAGAAAGAAAGAAGGGGGCAGGGTGAAAGAAAGAAAAAGTTGGGTGAGGGAATGAGGTCTGGAGGAGGGGAAGCTTACAGGAGGTTGAAAGAAGGGAAGAAATATTGGATGCAGTCAGAAGAATAAAGTGCAACCAGCGACTGATGAAATTACCAGACAACAAAGGTAGGAAAAATTATTTTATTTTCAATTTAGTGATCAAAATGCTGTCTATATTTTGTACTATGGCCCCCTTTTACTAAACCGCAATAGCGGTTTTTAGCGCAGGGAGCCTATGAGCATCGACAGCAGCGCAGGGCATTCAGCGCAACTCCCTGCGCTAAAAACCGCTATTGCGGTTTAGTATAAAGGGAGGGGGTATATTTGTCTATTTTTGTGTAGTTGTTACTGAGATGACATTGCATAAAGTCATTTATCTTGACCTCTTTGAAAACCTGCGGAATATAAATGATAATTAACATTTTCTCTTCGTACAGTGTGCTTTGTTTTTTTAAATTTTATTGTTGGTAGATCATTTTGACTTGGCCACGAAGGTAAGGGGGAGGGAGGGAGGGAGGGGAGCTGCTGAAAGACATCTAGTAATCCTTGCAGGCTTGACTGTGCAGATTATTTTTGTAAAATCATGTTTTGTTATGTGACTGGCATTATTTAGACTTTAATTTCTATGAATGAATAGAATGAAAATGATATACAATTGCTTGCTTGTTTTTATGTGCATGCACTGAAGGGAAGTGGAGAGAGTGGGCAGAGGACGCTGAAGGGAAATGGGGAAGAGAGAGAGTGGGGAGAAGACGTTGATTTCTAAATTGACAATTGTACAGAATATTATTTCTTTTTATACTTTAATATAAGTTCAGTGTAAAACTATTCGAGGCTTATGTGGATGGGATCAGATGGTTTGCGGGGATGGGACATGATAAAACCACAGGCTCGCACTGCAGGAAAGGGAGATAGAGAGCAGGTGAGTCAGGGCCAGTAAAAAAAAAAAAAAAAGGCAACAGACAGCAAACACATGCACAGACCATCTACAGGCAAAGTAGATGGTCTGTGCATGCGTTGGGATCGCTACCTAGTGATCCGTGTCGGTGGATGGGGGCGTGCCTCTGATCGCCCCCATTAGAATATTCTTGCTTCCTGAATCAATCAGCTCTGTCCGGATCAGTCACGATCGGGCAGGTTAGTGAATTGGGGAGCCAGAGAGAGTATCGGGGGAGGCAGAGAGCAGGTCACGGCGGAGAGCAGGGAAGCCAGAGAGAGAGAGCCAGGGGAAGCAGAGAGCAGGTCGCAGCGGAGAGCAGGAGAGCCAGAGAGAGTCAGGGGAGGCAGAGAGCAGGTCGCGGTAGAAAGCAAGAGAGCAGGAAGCCAGAGAAAGAGAGTCAGGGGAAGCAGAGAGCAGGTCGCAGCGGAGAGCCAGAGTCGGGGGAGGCAGAGAGCAGGTCACGGCAGAAAGCAGGAGAGTGGGGAGGCAGAGCCCAGGTTTATTTCGGGGCTGGCAGGACAGTGGGAAAGGACATGAGCGACTGGTCCTCAGCAGTCGCTTCTTGTTGATTGGCCAGCCCAGTCGGTGTTCAAGATTTTTGTTTAGTGACTCGTGTCCTTGCCTACTTTGCATGCCGTTTCCTCTCATTTGCACGCACGGATCAGAATCGGATCGGTACACAGGTTAGTGAATTGGGTTGCAAAGGGGTCACAAACCTATCGGTTCGGTTTGCTTAGTGAATCTAGCCCTAAGTTAGTTCAATAAAAAAAGATGATATTTTTATTCCTTTTGTTTTGTTTCTATTTAACTCTATATTAAATGGTATACTACCACACCATTTCACTCAGTTTCAGTGGAAGAAACTGATTTTGGTCGCCCTCCAAATTTAACTTTATTCTTTACTGTGACTTTAGCTACTGTGCTGAAGCTGTCCTACAGCAAATTCAGTGCTTCCGAGTCCCTTTCTTCACCACACATATAAGAACTTCCAGCCCGACTGAGACCTGATATTTACTGTTGTGGTTAAACAGGGCAGCATAGCAAAGTCAGAGACTATCTCACTCTCTTTGCTGAATGCATGCGTACCAAAAGAATAGCAACGGTTCAAATTTGTTATCATTCCTTGTTTGGAGAGTGAGGCACTAGATTGAGGACGTGCGTAATTAATACTGTATTTATGGTCTCTTCCTACTATATTCCCCCACATGTCACTACCGCCTTTGCAACGTTATAACATAGACCAGCAGCCGGCCGCTCCGACCTTAGACTCAGCCGGAGGAGGAAAAGGAAGTAGAAGCTGCTGATCAGTCTTACGTTAATTGGCTCCGTCCAGTTGCGTCTTGACGTCATGCGGAATCACTGGAGATTGGGGGCGGGGCGCCTTAGTTGTCCGGAGCAGAATTTCGAGCTGGTTCCGGCTCTGGCTCGAGAGTAAGGACTCGGGACTGGTAAGACGCCTTTCACTGGGGTAAAAAGGGAGGTGGCATTTGGTCACCCCTTAATTACATGTATGCCCTGAATCGCACCACCTTGCTTTATCCAGGTCTGGTGCTAGACATTTCATAGTTGGCCCTGCTTCTGAAGGTAAACGATTTTACTTAGATAAATATAGCTTGGACTCTGAGTAGGAACTGACATGGACATAATTTCAATCTAGGCTTGAAATTTTCATAAATTTGTTTATAATAGGAAGGGGGGGGGGGACCCTAAACCAAAATTTTCGTACCTAAAAAGGAAACTATCTGCCCGACATTGGTTTGATTTTCTTTATAGGTATGTGGGGGAAAAATAATGATAATCAACAGAATTAATGTGGACAGTTAAAATACACTGCATCACATTACAATGCATTGCTTTTTTTCGTTACTGCCCGCTGAGGTTCAGAGAGAGACTGGGAAGAATCCAGTTATACTGTAGAGACTTAGCTAGCTGTCTTGAGAAGGGTGTTTAAAAAATTAAAAAAAAAGCCTTTCTGAGTTGTGAGCCAAAAAGCACTCCCCAGTGCAGAAGCTCAGGACTATTCAAGAGCGTCAGGGTCTGCACTCTTCTAAAGCAGTGTCAATTGTAGACCTACATAAGAATAGGTAAATAACTGTTTTAGCAATACTCTGATTAGTAGTAAGCATAGTATAAATTGGGCTTCCCAAATTTTTTCCCACAGCATACTAGCGTTTTACCTCAGTTTTATCAATGCTCAATACTATCTAGCAAGACTTTAAATTCGGTGGGTTAGGCCCACCCCTTGTAATTCTGTGATGTGGATGCAACGACCTGGCTCTAATTTCAGCTGGGCCATTTTCATTCTAGTTTCCAGCATGAAAATAAAAAGAAATGGTTTAATGCATGTGCAGCTTTGCTTTATTATGTTTTCCTGCTGTTGCCTTTATACATCCAGGGATTTGACAAGGGGAGGTAGATGATTATGCTGCTTTTTAAATTCACAATGATGTGATTAAGTCAGGATAGTTACAGCTGTTTGGAGTAGGGGAGACAAGGATTATATTAGGGGTTTTTTTTTCAATTTCATTTATAAATTATGCAAGTAAACTACTTCTGATCACTTAAAACTGCCACTTAATAGAACCATCTATGTGCAAGATTAACAGATTCATCTCACCAGCCAGACTCTGCAGCAACCCATGTAACTTTTTAGTTTTACACAGATTGATAAATTGTTAAACTATATTCAACTGTAAAAATATCTTTTTAGCACTATGGAGAAATGAAATCTCCCTTTTAATGTAGGAAAGATTCAAGTACTGTATTATAAAATATTATTTTTTGTTTGTAGTCTGTAGAAGAAGCTACCCTGAAATACCATGGCAAACGCTCAGAGTTTGAACCCAGATGCACTCCGTGAGGTCCTGGAGTGTCCTATTTGCATGGAAACATTTACAGAGGAACAGTTAAGGCCTAAGCTCTTGCACTGTGGTCATACCGTCTGTAGACAATGCGTGGAGAAGCTCCTAGCAAACAGCATCAATGGGATACGTTGTCCATTTTGCAGTAAGATAACCTACATACCAAAAGTAATCCAACTGCCAGACAATCTGACAGTATTGAAAATCATTGACACTGCTGGCTGGAGTGAAGCAATGAACCTTCTCATGTGCAAACTGTGCAAGTGGAGGCTACCCAGGCAGTTCTGCAGAAACTGTGGCTTGGTGCTCTGTGAGTACTGTAAAGAAGCTGAGCACCTTCATAAAGGACATACTGTTGTGTCAGTCCGAGAGGCTGCCAAAGAAATAAGAAAGGGATTTGAAGAAAAGCTGGCCAACCTACATCAGCTAATGGCAGATTTGCAGAAAAGAAAGGCTTCTCTGGGAGGTCTGTCAAAGGATCTAAAGATTAAGTATAAAGCAATGCTTCAGGACTATGAAAAAGAGGAGCTTCGGGTCCAGGAAGAACTAGCAAGTTCGCGCAAGTTTTTTACAGATTCATTATCTGAAATTGAAAAAGTAAATTCCCAGATTCTAGAGGAGCAGGCATACCTACTGAATGTTACAGAAGTGCAAATAGTGTCCAGATGTGATTATCTCCTAGCCAAAGTAAAACAAGCAGACACGACACTTTTAGAAGAAACAGTAGAAGAAGAAGAAGAAGAAGAATCTGTGCTGAATGCTAACCTGCCTCTGGAGCTGACATTGCAGGAAGTGGAACTCCTCAAGGTAGGTCGTGTAGGTCCATTACAGGTTGGACAGGTGGTCAAGAAGCCTTACACAGTCAACTTAGAAGAAACTATCCCAGAACCCATCATCTCATCTGTGACATTTAAGAATATGGATATGTCATTAGATGAGGCTAGAAGCCTGTCTCCAAATTCATCCCCTGCCAGATCAAGATTATCCGAAACTGCATGTGGCATTCAACAGTGTCATCTGCTAAGAAAGATGGGCTCCAAAGGCAGCATGTCTGGGATGTTTAATCTTCCACTTAGCCTACATGTCACTGCCCATGGAGAGGTACTGGTAGCAGATCGTGGAAATTTCAGGATCCAGATTTTTAACCGGAAAGGATTTTTGAAAGAGATCAGACGCAACCCGAGTGGCATTGATAATTTTGTGCTGAGTTTTCTAGGGGCAGATCTACCAAATTTGATACCGCTCTCTATTACTGTGAACTGTCATGGACTGATAGGTGTGACAGACAACTATGATAATTCTGTTAAAGTGTATACCACAGATGGACAATGTGTTGCCTGTCATAGAACACAACTCAGCAAGCCATGGGGCATTACTGCTATGCCCTCAGGACAGTTTGTGGTGACTGATGTGGAAGGGGGAAAGTTGTGGTGTCTTACTGTAGACAGTGGCATTGGGGTTGTTAAATATAATCGTTTGTGCAGTGCAGTGCGGCCAAAGTTTGTGACCTGTGATTCTGAAGGGACTGTGTATTTTACCCAAGGTTTGGGTTTGAACCTTGAGAACAGACAGCATGAACATCATCTTGAAGGGGGGTTCTCCATTGGTTCTGTAGGACCAGATGGGCAGCTGGGTCGTCAGATCAGCCACTTTTTCTCTGAGAATGAGGATTTTCGGTGCATCTCGGGGATGTGTGTGGATGTAAGAGGGGACCTTATTGTTGCAGATTGTGGTCGTAAGGAAATTCTACATTTTCCTAAAGATGGTGGCCACAATATCTTAATCCGAGAGGGACTTGTCTGCCCTGTTGGAGTTTCAGTTACACCAAAGGGACAGCTGCTAGTCCTGGACTGCTGGGATCACTGCATAAAAGTCTACAGCTATTATCTGAGAAGGTACTCTACACCATAGGTGGTGATTCAGATTTGCAAAAAGTAGAAATACCATCTTCCTCGAACCATGCTTTCACAGCTACTTCAGCATGCTTGCTGTGCAGTATCATTGCATACTCATCCCAAAATATTTCAGCAGCAGTCCCTTCAAATGCAGAAAAATGCAGTGTTAAATGCCAAAGCATTTGATAGGGAAATGAGTTTTCTTCTAAATCTAGGGGAATTTTCCTTAAAGATGACACATGCATGCAAGGGAAGGACTTGCATACTGGTATGTGGGGACATGGATAGGGAAAGAGAAGTTCAGCTATAGGTTCAAATCAAACTGCTAATTTCCTATTCAAACTACAGTCAAACCGCAGTTTGTGAGTGTTTTGTAAGACGAGCAAAACATTCCTGCAAATCGTGCCTCGCAAACCAAGCATTGACTCGATTTGTGAGCCCCCCCGTGATCCGGCATCCCCCGCCCGCCCCAACATAATCCCTTACCCCAATCTGGCACCAGCACCAAGGCACAGGAGATGCCAGTGCCCAAAGATCCTGCCTCTTGCCTGGGCTGGGCCTTGAGCATCTGCGCATGCTCAAGGCCTTCTGGCTCCTGCTCTGGTTGAGATTCTCAGAGAGTGCGAGAACCAGAAGGCCTTGAGCATGTGCAGATGCTCAAGGCCCAGCCCAGGCAAGAGGCAGGATCTTTGGGTACCGGTGCATGTCCTGTACCTTGGTGCTGTTGCCAGATCGGGGTAAGGAATTGTGTTTGGGTGGGTGGGGGATGCCGGATCGTGGTGGGGGGGTGACGTGATCAGGGGGGGCGATGCCGGTTCTCAGGGGGGTGGGGGGTGGAACTGCGCCGGTGGCCTCGGGGGTGGGGGGGAAGGTGGAACAGCACCAGTGGCCTCGGGGGTGGGGGGGGGGGGGAAACGAATCAAGCGAGTTTCCCTTACTTCCTATCGGGAAACTCGCTTTTATATATGAATACTTTGGATTACGAGCATGCTTCTGGAACGAATTATGCTCATAAACCAAGGAACCACTATACTTCAAACATTCTACTGAACTAAATCATATAAGCAAATTATCAAGCAGTAGACAGGTTTGCACTTTCCTGGGAGAAACTGTACCTCGCTAATATCTTCTAATACCGAGGATAGCATTACTGTTTCCCAGGCAGCTTCAGTGTGGCTGTGGCCCAAATTAGTAAACTTATGATGTTAAACTTTCATGGTGAAAAGGCATTGCTATATTCTTTACCTGCTATATCTAATGAGATTTTTAGTTATGTGATTGTGTATTAAATAATTATGCTAGTTTGTATGGTAATAACATGTGCATAATGATCATTTAGTCAAGTAATTGGCGTTAAGACTTCATTGTAAAAGCAGAGCTTTCTAAGAGGATGGTGCTATTGTGTAGAGCTGATATATGAGGGGTGTTCAATAATTTATATATCTGAGTATAAAAGAAAATAGCAAGTGTGTTGTGTGTTGACATTTCTCAAGGTTACTCTTGCAGTTGCAGCTTAGTGCGAGTCTAACATTCCAAGGGACAGGATATCAGGAGAGTCTTTTGTGCAAATCAAGTAAAAAAAAATGCTAGATTTGGAGCACTGTTCAGTGATAAAATTTCTCACAAAAGAAGGGAAAGAAGCCAATGGAGATCCATGAGTGCATGACTGCAGTTTATGGTGAGTCTGCCCTATCATCCTTCAAAGTAAAATTCTGGAGCAAGCCATTTAAGTGTGGTAGAGAATCCATTGAAGATGACCCTCACACTGGCCGACCTGTGGAAGCAACTTTCACAGAAATGTGCAAGAAAGTTGAGCATTTAATTTTCCAACAACAAAACAAATTGTGGACGGAACACAATGTTCTTGATCTTCTTTTATTTATTCAATCAATGTTAAGAAAAGTATCCACATCAACCATCAGACGAATTAAGGTTTATCGAATAGCTGAAGAGATGAGCATCTCGGCAGGTACAGTTTGAAAAATAATTTATAAAAAGTTGGGCATGTCCAAGGTTAGTGCAAGATGAGTTCCAAGAATGCTGATGCCATGTCAGAAGGCCACAAGGTTCCAGTGCTGTCAGGAGAACTTGGAGATGTTCTATGAAGACCAAGATGCTCTATGAAATTTTATTTTTTATTTTTTTTGGTGACTGGAGATGAGATGTCTATCACAGAGAACCTTAGTCCAAAATGGAGTCAATGCAGTGGAAGCACAAGCCATTCCCCACCCCCCAAAAAAGTTCAAGACTGAAAACTCTGCAGGCAAAGTCATAGCAACTGTCTTCTAGGAAGATGAAGGACTTTTGCTTCTGGAGTTCTTGCCACACAAGACAACCATAACCGGGAAGAGTTGATCAAGAAGAAAAAGTTATTGAAAACTCACAGCAGGTGTGCTGCTTCTTCATGACAATGTGCTGGTGCACATGTCATGACAGTCACACGCTGCCTCCAAGAATGGCTCAGCTGCTGAAACCCACATTCACTCTTAAGGACCTCACCTGGCTCCCTTGGATTATTTCCTGATCTGAATTTTGTTGAAATCTCTCTGTGGACAGCAGTTTTCAAGTAATGGACGTCAAGGAAGTTGTGCCATCTTGGTTTGAATGTCATATAAAAGAATTCTTTTCAAAGGGGTTAAAGTCATTGCATAAAGAGTGGATGAAGTGTATGGAATTATCAGGAGACTATATTAAAAAATAAAAAAAATTTGAAAACTCTTTTCCTACTGAGATAGATACATTATTGAACGCCCGTCATAGATGAACTTTATGATGTTGATTTGTTTTTTTTAAGCAATGATTGGGGTTAAAGATTAGTTTCTGTCTGGAAACTGTTTAAGGAATGTGTAATCTAAAAACTGGTGTCCACTTGACCTCCTACTGGCAGAAACCCACTGCATGTATAGTAAATAAGACTTGAGAGGGGTCACTGTGGCTCAGGGCTACACCCTGACCACACAGAAGATAATTAAACAAATTGGACAAAGCAAGAGAGACAAAATATAAAAATTTAATTTTGACTAGTATGTATATAGAAACATAGAAACATGACTGCAGATAAAGGCCAAATGGCCCATCTGGTCTGCCCATCTGCAGTAACCACATAGAAACATGTGTAGTGGCTATCTCTCCACCTCTTTATCAATAGGAGATAAATCTCTTGCAAACCCAAATACAGATTCTTATAATGTTGTGTCTTGTAGTGATCTGACCCACAAACTCAGTATGTGACCCAGGGTATGGGTCACCCAGGGCCGATCATTTTTTAACACCTCCCCCCCACCCCTAATATAAAAAAATATTTGTAGCAATTGTATTAATTTATATAGCCCATCCTCCCCAAAGAGCTCAGAATAGGTTACAGTTTAACATTACATAGGGTTACAACCTCTCCAACCCCTTGCCAATGCTGTGCTGTAAACAAAAGAAACAAAAAAAATACATTTCTTCTCTGTTAGGTCCTAGCTCACGTTCTCTCTTAACACCAGCTCTGTGAAGATGCACATTTCAAATCTGACACATTGTAGTCATAAAATAGAAAATAAATTATTTTTTTCTACCTTTTGTTGTCTGGTCATTTTATTATTCAAGTTGAACAAAACACTTTCACAATAATGAAATGCACTGTGTCAGATGGTATATCAATAGCACCACAGCACAAGCCAGAAGATCATTTCTAACGGAGGAAAAAGCCTCAGACAGGGGCCCTCCCAACTTCACAATGGTGGAATGGCGGTGGTAGAGCGTTCACTTCACTGGCTAAAAAACCTCCTTTGAATGAACCAAGCACTGTGCTCTATTGGATTTAACTTTAAAAAATAAATATTGTTAATTATAAGATAGATGAAGAATTCAACTTATCTTGTCTTTCTTTGATTGGTACACCAACGATGGCCAGTGTTTCACAATTTAGCTGCCTCAGGGTGTAACGTATCCGATCATGCTCTAGTTCGGACATATTGGTTCCAGGCTCTGGTTTCTGTTTGTCTTCTGTTAACTCGCTTGCCAGGTTCTCCTGCCCATTTGATGGTTTCTTCTTTCTCCATGCTCACCATCCATCTTCCATCGCTGTACCTTCCCTTCCATTGACATACCCAACATTTTTGCTTCTTTCCCACTGTCTGCCATCTTTCTTTCCTTCTCTCTCTCTCTCTCTCTCTCTCTTCCTGCCTTTTGCCAAACCTCTATATTCCCCTCCATGCAGCATCTCTCCTTTCCTCCCCTCCATTATCATGTTCACCATCTCTGCCTGCCCTTCACCCCATCTCCTCTTCTCCATTCATGTCTTTCTCTCCACCATATGCAGGATTTCTCTCTATCACTCCTTTCTACCTCTTTGTTGCATGTCACTTCCTTTTCTCCAGCTCATGTCCAACAATTCTTTCTGTCTCCCCCCCCCCCTTGTGCAGCAGTTTTCCATCCCTCCCTCTCCCATCCCTCTGTGCAGCACCTTCGGACCTGACCAATCCGACCCTCCCCCCTTCCCACCTTGAGATTTGACGTTCCTTCTTGCCTCCAGCGGTAGCAGCAGCAGTGACCAACCATTAGAAGCAGCACCAAACAGACTGTTTGTGGCCTGCTCCTCTAGGGCTTTTCTCTGTTGCATCATCAGTGACTCAACAGAGGTAAGGCCCTGGTGGGCCGGGCTACAAGAAGCCTGTTAACTGCTGCTGCTGCTTTAGAAGGCAGGCCCAAAGGTATGTAAGTTCTCTCTTTGTAGGCAGCCCTAACTCACTGCTCTGCCGGCGTCGAGCCTTCCTCTCTACTGATCCAGCCTATTTCTGCAAAAGCAGGACTGGCAAAGCAGCAAAGATCCCGGACCATGATGCTAACCCGGGAGCATCACCCCTCTCCCCCCCTTGGTACACCACTGCACACACTAAGAAGTATTTTGAAAAAGTGAAACTTTTACAGTTGGGAAATGATTGTGTGCTAGAACAGCTATTATTCCAAGTTTATGGATTATGGACTTTAGAACATCTTCCAAGCCTCTTTTTTTTTTTTTTTTTAACCCTGTTAACACTATCACTTATTCTAGCTTAATTACACATTGAATAAAGAAATTTTCTCCAGTTTGTTCTAAATGTACTACTTAGTAACCTCATAGTAACTTCTCATCCTTGTATTTTTGGAAAGCATAAGCAAACATGTCTACCTGTTCCACTTCACTCTCTGTTATCTCTCCTCATCCATCTCATTTCCAAGCTAAAGAACCCTAGTCTCACAATGGAGTTGTTTCATCCCCTTTACCCTTTTGGTTGCCATTCTCTGTACCTTTTTTATTTTGCTATGTCTTGTTTGAAATGTGAGCAGGAGTGGAGGAGTAACTTAATGGTTTATGCAGTGGCCTGGGAACCAGTTCCAGTCATACTGCAGCTCCTTGTGATCACAGAAAGGTGGCATATCAAATGCCATCCCCTATCCAGAATTGCATGCAATATTAGTGGTGGTGTTACACCATAGAGTGAATCAAAGACATACTATTCTCAGTTTTATTCCCCATCCTTTTCTTAATACAGTAATTCTATTTGCTTTCTTAGCCACCGCTGCATATGGAGCAGAGGATTTCAACATTAAACAATCCTTATCCTGGGTGCTGACTCCTAAAGTGGAATTTTGCATCACGTAGCTATAGTCTGGATTGCTCTTTCCTTTGTGCCTCATTTTGTACTTGCTCATATTAAATTTCATTGCACTTAGATGCCCAGTGTCCCAGTCTAGTGAAGCTCTCTTGCAATTTAAAGTTGCAAGTGAATTTTTTACTTATCCTGTCTGTTGGACAAGCTTTCTGAGTGGTTACACAGTAATTCTAAGATAGATACAATCAAAGTAGGAAGACAGAAAGTTGCATAGAAAAATAAGTATAGCCATATTTCACTGAGCATTTGCTCCCTGCTTCACCGTCAAGCATCTGCCTCTTATACAACTTCAAATAATTGTGTCATCAACAAATTTAATCATCTCGCTCATTATTCCTGGTTTCCAAGCTATTTATAGATATGTTAAAGAGCAGCAGTCCCAACACAGATCCATTTAACCCTATTCTCGTCTTTTAACCAGTTCCTAATCCTCTTATACCATGACCCTTTAATTTCTCCAAGAGTCATTTATGAGGTACTTAGGGACTTATTTTCACAAAAGAGAAAAATGGCCAAAAAGTGGCATAAAGTGGCAAATGGAAGAGTTTGGCAAGAAAAATGTCCAATCCATTATTTTCAAAATCTATTTTTTTAAAAAAACAGATTTGTATGCTGCTGATCAGTAGTAAAATCTCAAGAGGCGTGGTTTGGGCAGAACTAGGGTGGCCTGCAATAATCAAACATTTTAGAAAATGTCCAGGTCACAATTTAGAGATTTGGGGCTAGACCTGTTCTAACAATGAGTAAGTGCCAAAAAGGTGCCCAAACTGACAAGATGACCACTAGAGGGATGAAGGCATGACCTCATTCCACTCCCCAAAGATGTGGAAGAAAACAGTAAACACCTGCTTGTATGACAGTTTCAAATGTTATGGCCAGTCCTATTAGAGCAGCAAGCAGGTCTCTAGAGTAGCCTGGTGGTCAGTGCAGTGAACTGCAAAGAGGGGACCCAGGCCCATCTCCCACTCTAGTACACTTGCAGTGGAGAATGTGAGCCCACCCAAAACTAACATATAAGTGATATCTGCAGGCATAAAGGCCATTGGGGTGGTGTGCAGTTGGGTACAGCAGATTGTGAGTTCTGGAGGGCTCATTATATAATGTAAGGAGACTATGGTAAGATGTATACCTGGACCTTTTATGTAAAGTTCACTGCAGTGCCCCCAAAGGTGTCCCACTGCTCTGCTCATATGTCTGTGGCTAGTTTGCTATGAATGCTGCCCCTCCTACATTCCAATGGTTATTTTTTGTGTGTTTCATTTGAATTTTTTTTTTTAATGGTCAAACTACCTGACTACTAAATTGAGACCCCTGGATGTATAACTGTTCAAATCTGGCCATATATAAACATGCGATAGCAGGAGCAACTTTAGCCCCCATGGCCACCCCTTTTGTCTGTAGGTCATAAAGTAATTACTAGTTACGATCAGTTCACCAAATTCTGCCAATAGCCTCATTAGGGGTACTGATATATCCAAATCATCCACTAGTCTTTTAATCAGGTCAATCACTTGACCTTTCTTAGGTATCCAAATTATGAGACAGGAAGAGAAATTTGTAAAGAGACCAACCGGAACAATGTCTTACATTATTCTAGTTACCATCCCAGAAATTTGCGTGACAGTGTTCTGGTGGGGCAGTTCCTCAGATTGAAACAGTTGTGTAGTGAACAATCAGAATTTGTAAGGTAGGCTAACACCATGGATACCAGATTTAACCAGTGGGGGTACCCCAAGAAAATTTTTAAAAAGGCATTTAAAAGGGCAAACAATACACATTGATAGTGGTTACTATTGCACTCTAACTATGAGAAAACCGATGGGAGATTGATGTGTGTGTTACCCCATTCCAGGCAAGCTTAGCAGATCAGACAGGTGATTAAGCATCACTAGGTTAAGAATGGTTTTTTAAAACCATTCTTAAGTTGAATTTGTATGTAACTTGGATCTTGTTTCTCTTCACAAAGCCATGGGCAGTGTTTCCTACACGCTGTGCACGGCTGACCCAGAAGCCTTCCCTCTGAACATAGAGTAGTGGAAAACTTTCTTTATCCCTCCCAAAGACTGATCCTAGTATTCTTCCCACCTTCTTGAGGCTCCTGTTGCATCCCTTTCCATCTGTCCACTGTTCTTCTTCACCATCACATCCATTTCTCCCTCTCATCCTGATGCATCTGTACCTCACTATTCTCCCACCACCATGCCTAATTCTCTCTCCTTCCCTATGCCCAACAATTCTCTTTCTCAGTTTCCATTCCCTCCAGCTCTCCCCTCTCCCACCTACCCCTAGCTCATTTCTTTACTTATAGTCTTCATTTATTCTAATTAGGACAACAGGAAAACTCTGTATTTCATTACCTGTAAAGCAAGAGTGTCAAACTCAAATCACATTAAGGGGCAAAAATCTAAAATGCAGGCTAAGTCATGGGCCCCCTCCTTTGCTGACACGTAGTGTGAGCTCCAGCACCAGTGGCGGCTCCGATACTCAAGGACTTCTGTGAGCGTTGGATCAATCACCGGCGCCAGCACCAAAACCCACCTGCGTGCCAGCAAAGGAGGGGGTTAGTCTTAGTAGAAGTATAGGGATGCAACCTCTCCAACCTCATACCGGCTACAAAACAAATAAAAAAGACTTTTCCTCTCTTTTAGGTCCTAGTTCACGCTTGCTGTCTTAACACCAGCTCTGGCAGGATACATATTTCAAATCTAACATATTGAAATCACAAAATAGAAAATAAAATTATTTTTTCTACCTTTTGTTGTCTGGTCATTTTGCTTTTGGTCCCAGTTTCTCTTTCTGATTTTGTCTATCTTCTAATTCTCTTTCCAGTATCTGCTGTCCATTTTTTTTCTCCTCTCTTGCTCCAGTCCCTGTCTCCAACATACTGATTTTTTCCCTTTCAACTTTTCTCCTTTTTTCCCTTTCAACTTTTCTCTTTTCTTTTGTGCCTCTGTCCACTTAAATCTTGCACTCTTTCTCATCCTTCTCCTTTTTAAATTTTCAGCTACTTATCAATTTTCTATCTTTTCTTATTCTGTAGCTCTCCCATTTCACTCCTTTCCCAGCCTCCTATTTCCTTCTCTCTCTCCTCCTCTCTCCTCTTGGTCCAATATTTTGCTCTGTCTCTTTTCTGTTGTTCTTCTTCCCTCCCCCCTTGATGCTGAACAATGAGATGGAAGGGGGGAAAAAAAGAGATGCTGCTTCTCTCTTTCCCTTCCATCCCTAGGCCTAACATTTCTCCATACCCAGATTCAACTTCTCTCCCTTTCTCATCCCAACTGCCCCCCATCCTATCTCTCCCCTTGTCTTCCTCCCTCCCCCAGGTCCAAGATTTCTCCCTTTCTTTTCCCAACGGTTCTCCCTCCAAGTAACTTTTTCCCTCTTTCTCCACACTACCCCAGGTCCAACCTCTCTCTCTCTCTTCATCTCACTCTCTTCACAGCCCGTCGTGCCTTTCCCTCTGGCGCTGGCCCGATGTCGCTGCCGGGCCGGGGAATCTGCCGGCCTCGGCGATTCGGGAGTGCTGTGCGTGGCTCCTCTTCCTACTTTTTGTCTGCCGCGGTCTGTCTCCAATCATGCACAACTTCCTGTTTCCGCCCAGGTGGACCACGGCGGACAGAGGGCAGGAGGGGGAGCCACGAATAGCACTGCTGAGTCGCTGTCAAGGCCGGCGGACTTTCCAGCGCGTCGGCGTCAGACCGGCGTGGAGGGGAGGACATGCGGGGCTCAGAAGGGGAAGATCGGGAATGTTGCCATGGGCTACATAAAAAGGCCGCGGGCCTTGTGTTTGACATGTGCTGTAAAGAATCAAACAGTACATAAGCATACAATATCACCCTAAGACTATCTAAGAAACAAACACTAAAGAAAGCATAAAATAAAATCCTAAGGCTCTCTATATTATTCTAATATATTCCTAGTAACTTAATAAGATTAATTTATTAAACAGCTCACTAACAAGATGCAGACAGTAGTCTAGCAGCAAGATGGTTGTTATCCAGTCTTTTGCACTGTTGCATGCATGATTTTCTCCTGGTTGGCAAGAAGTTATATGTGTGTGCTTGCTGCAAAGAACTCCTAGCTCTCAGAGAACAAGTACGTTCCCTTGAGGATAGAGTAACAGACTTGGAGAAGCTAAGGGAGACAGAAGTACATAGAGGAAACCTACAAGGATGTTGTAGAGAAGTCCCACCTCCAGTCTGGTAGCCCTGGTGCTGCCTTGGAGGAGAGAGGTCTCCTAGAAGAAGAGCATCACTATGGTGAAATAGGAAATAATCCTGTGGCTAGGACCTGCTCACCAGGAGATGCAATATCCTCTCACACCGAGGATGTGTCTCCAGGGGCTTCTTCCCAGGAGGGAAAGGTTAGGACTGCTGTTATAGTTGGGTGATTTGATCATTAGGCATGTAGATAGCTGGGTGGCTGGTGGGTGTGAGGATCACCTGCTCACTTGCCTATATAGATAGGATTTTAGATAGTGCTGGGGAGAAGCCAGCTGTCTGGGTACACGTAGGTACCAATGACATAGGAAAATGTGGGAGGGAGGTTCTGGAAGCCAAATTTAGGCTCTTAGGTAGAAAACTGAAATCCAGATCCTCCAGGGTAGCATTTTCAGAAATGCTCCCAGTTCCATGTGCAGGATCCAAGAGGCAGGCAGAGCTCTGAAGTCTCAATGCGTGGTTGAGACGATGGTGCAGGGATGATGGATTTAGATTTCTTAAGAACTGGGCAACATTCTGGGAAAGGGGGAGTTTGTACTGAAAGGATGAGCTCCATCTTAACTGGGATGGAACCAGGCTGCTAGTGCAAGTGTTTAAAAAGGAGATAGAGCAGCTTTTAAACTGAGAAGGGGGGGGGAAAGCCGAGTCGCCCAGGAGTGGATGGTATCCTTGAAGGATACTATTGAAACAGGATATTTGGGGAGTCCCAGTAGAGAGGTTCCAATAATGGTGAAAGAAAGCCAGGAGGGTTTAAGAGGAAGGCAGAGTTAAAGACTCAAATTTTCCCTGTCTTTTCAGCAGCCTGTAGTTACAAGGAAAAAAACACAATTTGAAGTGTCAATATACAAGTGCTAGAAGCCTAAAAAATAAAAAAGGAGAGTTAGAGTATGTAGATATAATAAGCATCTTAGAGACCAGCAGGTTCAAAGTAAAATTTGTTTTTTTAAGATCTAAACTGTCTATAGAAAGAAACCTACAACTGAGCTCTTTTCCCCAAACCTATCAAAGCTCAGAGCAAAATAATGTATACCCAAAGATATGTATTCTACTCTTCTCTTCTCAGAAAGAGAATGTCCTCTTTCTCTTTTCTCAGAAAGAATGTTAACTTGGACTTTTCCTCTCTTTATATACTGTAGATATGATTTGTAGGGGACTACTCCAAATAGACCTGTTTGAAGCTCATAGAAACTAATTAACACCTAATTCAGGTTAGCAGCAATGGTTTCTGTTTCTTATGGCAACACAGAAAGGGTTAGATTCATCAACTTGTCCGATCCGGGCAGGCCCAACAAATTCTGGAAGCTAAAATATGCAGATGGGGGTGATCGGAGGAACGCCCCCATCTGCCGGCACAGATCACTTTTCTGTGATCCCCACTCATGCACAGACTGCAATTTTATTGATTATTTATTTTTTTACTTTAAATTTTTAAATTAGATTTAGCCCTGCAAGCCCATGGTTTTAAACCGCTTTAAACCCGCGGGTTAAAACCACGGGCTCGCAGGGCGGGGAAGGGCAGGAGAGATTCGGGGAAGTCAGGGCAGGAGAACCGAGGCAGCGAGCAGGCAGCAGATTTTCAGGGAAGTCAGGGCAGGAGAACTGGGATGGTGATTCAGTGAGCAGGCAGGAGATTTTTGGGGAAGTCAGGGCAAGAGAACTGGGGTATTGATGCGGCGAGCAAGGCAGAGAGCAGGGCTTCCAGAGTCGGACAGGCGTTTTTGAGTGGTCCTCAGCAGTTGCTTCTTCAGTTGATCAGCCCAGCCCAGTCGGATCGAGAATTTTGTGTTGTGAATCACGTCCCTGCCTACTTTGTATGCACGGATTCGAAGTGGATCACAGGAGAAGTTAGTGAATGGGGCCCGAGAGAAATCTGGTCGCAAAGGGGTCACAAACCGATCGGTACACGATCGGTTTGCTTTGTGAATCTAGCACAAACTGACTTTCTGTTTGTTTTAAACAGAGTTTGAGCTCTGCTCTAACTTTGGGCTAGATTAACTAAGCAAACCCATCGTGTACCGATCGGATTGCGATCCCTTTGCGACCCAATTTCCCTCCGGCCCGATCCACAAACCTCTCCTGCGATCCGCTTATGCAAATGAGGGGAACGACATGCAAAGTAGGCAGGGATGCGATTCACAAAACAAATTTGGGACACCGACTGGGCTGGCCGATCAAGAGAAGAAGTGACTGCTGGTGACCAGTCGCACATGTCTCTGCCGACTTGCCTGTTCCATTGCCACCCTGCACTCTGTCCTGATTTTCCAGCCATGCTTTCTGCCCTGAGCTCTTCCTCAGCAAAATCATCATCGCACGCATGATATGGAGGATCAGCGTGTAGTGGTTTGGGATGAGATTTTTAAAAAGGTTTTCTTTCTACTCTCCAAAGCACTTGCCCACCCCATATTGCATCATCTACCCTGTTGCCCTAATCTTCCAGCTCTGCTTTCTGGCCTGATGTCCTCTCTGCTCCGAGCTCTGGATCTCTGCTGCCTTCCCTGTAGTGCGAGCCCGTGGGTTTAAAGCGGGGCTGCACGCCACAGTGCAGCCCCACTTTAAACCCAAGGGCTCATACTGCAGGGAAGGCCGCAGAGATCCAGAGCTTGGGGCAGATAGCAGGGCATAACATGTTTACAGGAGAAAGCAGGCTTCAGTGTCGTGAAAAGGAAGAGGCTGCTGCTGCCAGGGATAGGCCATGGGAAAAGGTTCCTATCCACATCCTATACCTCAAGTGGAAGCCCTTCTCTTTGTCATATATACTAGGTACACTACTGGATTTAATGACCCTATTCTAACCACCAAATTTCCCTGTCCCACCCCACCCGGCTACTTTTTCATACCACCCGTCTGGAAAAAAATTCTGGGGAGAACACTGTGCAGAGAAAGCAGATGGTCTGCACATGCATCAGGATCGCACACTAGCGATCCGTGTCGGCAGATGGGGGCATTCCTCAGATCGTCTCCATTTGTATTTGTATTAGTAGTTGCAGAATCCATTGGACCTGCCCAGATCGGTCACGATCGGGCAGGTTAATGAATCTAGCCCTTTAAATCTAACTGTTTCAATTTAGGTTCTACCTCTGGTAAAATACTTCACTTTTAAAACTATTGGAAAGGGTTGTATACTTTATTAACTAGCAATTAGGACATCCAAGTGCTGATCTAGGATGCTTTTTTTGGATGTTTGTTTTTTTATTATGGGCCCCATAATAAACATCTTGTAGAATTATACACTCCTAGAGTTGTTCTAGCTTCTTTGCTATTTGTATAGAACCCATTTTACTGGGGATTCAAGGAATATATGAAGTTATTTTATCTTTCAGAATTAGAGGGGTTTGATTTCTCCATTCATCCCATTAATTTGATTTGGTAGTTATATGGGTCATGTGAAATTCTGAATACTAAAATGATGTCTCGTTGGCTAAAAGTTAGAAAGCAATGGCCTAGAACAGGGATAGGCAATTCCGATCCTCGAGAGCCGGAGCCAGGTCAGGTTTTCAGGATATCCATAATGAATATGTATGAGATGGATTTGCATGCACTGCCTCCTTGAGATGCAAATCTGTCTCATGCATATTTATTGTGGATATCCTGAAAACCTGACCTGGCTCCGGCTCTCGAGGACCAGAATTGCCTACCACTGGCCTAGAACCATAGGATCCGTATTTTCAGAATGATGAGTAATGCTAAACCCATCATGTTACACCTCCTTGGACAAAGCAAAGGCATTTGCTCAATATTAGGGGTGTTCAAGCATCTACAGAACTGGAATCTATGCCTAGATCATTAACTTCTAGAGACAGCCTACCCATCAATCAATTAGATTATGCCCTTTCTGTAACCCTCTAACTTGCTGCTACATTAATTTAATCCCATTGAACTAACTGCAAGATCTTCTGCTATAATTAGAGCTGTGATTTTTAGGTGTAATAATTTATAAATTTGTGGATGTATGTGGTGAGGAAGAGGGGGTTAGCTTGAGCTTTGACAAATTTCTACATCCAGTATAGTGACACTGAGAACCCATAATGTTGAGATTACAACACCAGATATGGCCAATCTCTCCAAACCATCTTATATAATAAAAGGCTAACTCGCGCATGCGCACTCCTATTTGTGTGCTTCCATGATCAGTAGTTCTGTGGCCGCATGAATGCGCATGCGCGAATCCCCAGCACTTCCCTACACTTGCCGGAAGGACTGGACTGTATGAGTCCCCAGCACAAGCGTGTGGCCGACCCAGGATCGTGAGAGGATGCAATGGCCTAGAGGGGAGAGACATACCGGCACAAACCTCCCGCCAGAGAGGAAGGGCTGAAGCCAGCAACAGCAGCGAATTGTAAACGCTGCTGTTGCCTGAAGCACCCGAGGCAGACGCTTCTCTCCCAGCGACATGACTTTAATATCAAACCTCCCTCTAGCGTTGGCAGCCGCAGCACGCTAAACAGGCTGCTTCGGGCTTTCTCCTGCAGTTGAGTCCCTCTGCCGCGTCACTGATGACATCATCAATGACGCGACAGAGAGACTCAACGGCAGAAGAAAGCCGCAAAGCCTGTTTAGCGTGCTGCGGCTGCCAACGCTGGAGGGAGGTTTGATATTAAAGTCATCTCGCTGGGAGGGGAGAGAAGCGTCTGCCTCGGGTGCTTCAGGCAGCAGCAGCGTTTACAATTCGCTGCTGTTGCTGGCTTCAGGCCTTCCTCTCTGGCCGGTCCTGCCTACTTCCTGTTTTCATGAAGACAGGACCGGCCAGAGAGAAAGACCTGAAGCCAGCAACAGCAATGAATTGTGAATGCTGCTGCTGACCAATGAAGTAGTTAAATGAGGAAAGGGAGCAGAGGGGGAGAGAATGGCTTGGAGGGAAGGAGGAAGGTATGCCAGATCAAGGCTAAAGGAAGGAGGAGATGGAGAGAGGCCATATGGAACAGAGAGAGAGAGAGGGCGGACACTGGATGGAAAGAGAAGAGAGGGGCAAGACAGAGGGTGAACAGTAGATAGAAGGGGTAGAGAGAGGGAGACACACCGAATGGAAGTGTGGAGGACAGGGGGAGCAGACGTTGGAAGGAGGGGGCCAGGGAAAGACACAGATAGAAAGAATGACAGCGTCCAAGGAGAGAGAGACAAATTAAAAAAAACAAAACAGACAGACAGACATCTACTCTAGCACCCGTTAATGTAACGGGCTAAAACACTAGTATACCATAATTGTACACCTACACAAACACAACCGAGATAAACCCTAATGAAATAATGTAAATCTCAGACGTGGCCAGGCTCTTCTAAACTGTAAATTGTATTGAACTCCTGGGGCATATTAGTGATGCATAAATACTAATATTATGTTATGTTTTGCCTGGAAAATTACAGAAAATCATATGATAAAAGATAAAGTAAGCTTTTGCTGTTTCATTGCTATCTGCAAATAATCATACCTTATCAAAATAGCAACAGTTCTTTCATGTTATAGACACTCTTATTTGATACAGCTGCATTTTGCTAGAAGTTACAGAAGGCAGGTAACTTCTTTGGAAGGCATGTCAGGACCCTATAATCAATGTCAGATGACAATTGTGCTCTCCATTAAGTGAATGAATTTAAATCATCAGTGGGAATACTAGATCATATTTATAAAGTTTAGCTATCATTGATTTGCTGTGATCTCATGCTTATTATCATTAAAAAGCTAATTGGTATTTTTAAAAAGAAGGAAATGATTTTTAATTTATTCAGAACTATGACATATCATCTAGCTCACTTATTTTCACAGTACATAGATATATTTCAGTGCTTGTACAACAGGCCACTGCTTTGAAAATACTTTTTTTTTTCAATAATGCTTTCAGAAGATCATAGGTGTCCTAGGCAGGAGATAGACATGACTGTTCCTCCTACTACATCTGAGTGAATCATAATTTAGGTAGGATACTGTTTTTTTTATGGTCAGCACATAAATGGACTCTCCTCCTGCATGATTGTCAGAGGCATTTTCAATATGAGGTCTAAATCAGGGATCTCAAAGTCCCTCTTTGAGGGCCGTAATCCAGTCAGGTTTTCTGGATTTCCCCAATGAATATGCATTGAAAGCAGTGCATGCACATAGATCTCATGCATATTCATTGGGGAAATCCTGAAAACCCGACTGGATTGCGGCCCTCAAGGAGGGACTTTGAGATCCCTGGTCTAAATCCAATTTTGGGCATTTATGGGAAAAAGTCCAAAAATCCAGTAGAGGAAAGTCATTTTCAAATCAGAAATCTAACTTTTTGTTTCAAAAATGGCCCTTTGCTAGATGTTTCTGAGCTCAGTGCATCTATCTTTTAGATCCATTAAAAAAAATGTCAGAGGGAAAAATGTACAAAACAAGCCATTAAGATGTATGGGGAACCAGCATTCCTATTTGGACTGGCCACACAGATATCCCAACATGTTACCAGAAGACTGGCCAATGAAACCCTGATTTTTAGAAAGGATTCTAGATGATCAGGGAAATTATAGAGTGATGAGTCTGATGTCGGTGCCAGGCAAAATGATAGAGACTAAAAGCATATACATAAGCATGGATTAATGAGACAGAGCCAACATGAATTTAGCTAAGGGAAATCTTGCCTCACCAATCTACTACATTTCTTTGAAGGGGTGAATGAACATGTGGATAAAGGTGAGCTGGTTGATATTGTGTATCTGGATTTTCAACAGGCATTTAACAGAATACCTCATGATCGACTTCTGAGGAAATTAGAAAGTCATGGGATTGGATGGATGGATTAAGAATTGGTTGAAATGTAGAAAACAGAGTAGGGTTAAATGGTGAATATTCTCAGTGGAGAAGGGTAAATAGTGGGGCTCACTATACAATATAACCTCTCGCTGTAACATTCAAAAAAAGTCTCTAAACCATACTCATTCAATTTTCAACCCCCTAAAAGTGGATCTAGTTTGTCCACTTTTGGGAACAGGAACCTTCAGTCTGTCTCAGTATGGCAACTCATGTTCATATATGTCAAATTGCAATAAAATCATTTAACCTTCTTGATTTAGGATATTTTTTATTTTGGAGATTAAAGCTATCAGGAGGAGTTTTGTCCTGAAATGGGACCTAAACCCAAACTGAGAAGAATGTAAGTAGTCGAGCCATTCACCTATTCTTCCAACTCAAGAAGTTGTATTTCAGGGGTGCCCAATACGTCGATCGCGATCGACAGGTCAATCGCTCAGGCAACGCGAGTCGATCACGGAGCCAAGCGGTTTCCCTTCTTTTTTTTTCCCCTTCTGACAGACGTGAAATTAATCCGCCTCATGGAGAACAATAGCCAATCATAATTCCCTTCTTTTTTTCCCCTCCTGACTGGCATGTAATTAATCCGCCTACTGGAAAACACTGGCCAATCAGAGTTCTGGTAGAGTAGGGTTCGAAGGTATGCGGGGGATGGAGCTTAGCATGGTACTACGTGAGACAGAAGCGGTGTGCAGGTGTTTGGGCAACCAGGTGAAACGCTTCCAGCTCTGGGCCGTTTGTTGCCTGTTCAAACCGCCTGTTGTGGTAAGAGCCGAGGTTGGGAATAGTGCTGCCTGGGTGAATCGATTCAATTAAAAAAAAAACAACCGACCTCCCGATTTGGTGACTGACCATCCCCCCTCACCCCCTAAAGCAGGATCGGCAGCGCTGTCTCTTGCTGGCCAGCTGCTCCTACTTTAGAGTTCGATGGGGGAGGGTCAGTCAGGAAGTGCTGTGGTGTCTGGCTTTCCCCCTAGCCTCCCGCGCATCCCTTACCTAATTCCAGAGGGAACAGCCTGTAGAGAGGATCGACGGTACTTTAGCAATCCTTGCAGGTTGCCATAGGCATCAAGAGCTGTCTTCCCTCTGCCACGATCCTGCCTCTGATGTCAGAGGAGGGGCAGGATGCTCCTGAGGCCTAGGGCAACCTGCAAGGATCACTAAAGTACCAGTGATCCTCTCTGCAGGCTGCTTGCTGCTGGAATTAGGTAAATGGATGTGCGTGAGGTCAGGGAGGAACACACAGGCCTTCCAGGGGGGAACAGGCCTTCAGGGGGGACAGGCAGGCCTTTGGGTGAGGGGACAGGCCTTCGGGGAGGGGGGCCATGGTGTAGAAGTACACGGAGGGAGGGAGGGAAGGGGTTCAAAGAGGCGTGCATATGCCGGACTTTGGGGGGAGGAGGAAGAAATAATGGGTCTAAAAAAAGAGGAGAGGGAGAGAGATGGAACAGAAAGGGAAGAAGTTGGACACAAGGGATGGTGTGGAATGGGGGATAGAGATACCGGATAGGAGGGTATTTGGGAAGAGAAAGGGAGAGATGGTGGACCCTGGGGTGGTGGGGAAGGAGGGAGAGATGAAGGATGAAAGGGTAGTTGAGAAAAGGTGGATCTGGGGATGGAGATGAAAAAAAGGAAAGATGCCAGACTTCCGGGGGAGAGAAGGGGAGGACAGAGATGGAAGATGGATGGTTAGCATGGAGAAAGAAGAAAACGACAAATAGGCATGAGACCCTGGCAAGCGAGTTTTCAGAAGACAACCAGAGCCTGGGACCAAAATGATTTGAATAATGACCAGACAACAAAAGTAGAAAAAAATGATTTTATTTTCAATTTAGTGATCAAAATGTGGCCATTTTGAGAATTTATATCTGCTGTCTGTATTTTGCACTAAGCCCCCTTTTACTAAACCGCAATAGCGGTTTTTATCGCAGGGAGCCTATGAGTATCGAGAGCAGCACAGGGCGTTCGGCTCCCTGCGCTAAAAACCACTTTCATGGTTGAATAGTTGTTACTGAGGTGACATTGCATAAAGTCATTTGCCTTGATCTCTTTGAAAATCCCCCGGAATATAAATGATGATTAACATTTTCTCTGCGTACAGTATGCTTTGTGTTTTTTTTTAATTTTATTGTTGGTAGATCATTTTGACTTGGTCATTTTAAAAGTAGCTCGCAAGCCCAAAAAGTGTGGGCACCGCTGTTGTAGTTGTTGAGCCTGTGATAGTACAACCGGGTGAATATAGAGACAGAATCTGATATGGTCTAGTTCATGAACAGGTGTCGGTGGTGCAGTTTCTGGCTGCTGGTGAGTATCTGAGGATAGGGGGCTGTCAGTATGCCAAGGATAGGGCTGCCACCCAAAGCATATGACAGGCCAGGAAAAGTTAAAGCTAAAAATGCATTATCCTTTTCTAAGGAAGTAAAGACTTCTGTTGTTCAGCTCACTGCATCAGAATCTATACTGTAATTTCTACATATTTCCATGGATACTCTTTGACAGTTTACAGCTCATTTAAAATCGGATATATTGCTGTTTAGATATTAATGCTTTTCTAGAAATAAAAGATTTTAGCCTAGGACAAGCAGACGGCATATTCTCATATGTGGGTGATGTCATCCATGGAGCCCGGTACAGACAGTGGTAAAAGTGCATTGCCACTTTAAGGTTTTAGAATCTTTGCGACTGCACGCACCATGCATGCGCGAGTGCCTTCCTGCCCGCACCATGCATGCGCGAGTGCCTTCCTGCCCGAAGCCAGTTCACGGTACCTCAGTTCTTCGTTTTCCATGGAGCAAACTGCTTTTTTCTGGAAGCTTTCCAGTGCTATTGTTGCTTAAGGAGCTACTTAAGTTGCCCTTAAATGGTCTCCTCAAGGATGTCCTCTTCAAAAATTGGGAGACTCCTTTTTCTGTCACTATAGCTCCACAAAAATTTGATTCCCTCTATAGAATACTATCCTGTCCGGGGTTTAACAAGCCACAACTCCAACATCAGTCCTTGCTTGTAGAATCAACCCTTTAAATAATCCAACAGCTCCAGGGTTTATACCAAAGCACCACCAGGATGGGAGGGGGGGGATAAATTTGGTTGTCGCCTTTACCAAAATTCCATGTTGGCCAACAGCGCTTTAAATTATAACTTCTACATGACCTTTTACCTAAACATCTGACATGACACTTGTCTGAGTTTGAACAACATCTTCCCTCGGATTGTCTGGAGGATTTTCATATCACAGTTCACAATATCCTATAAACCAGAAAGTATATGGCAAGAATTGCGTTTGATGCATTTGAGCTAACATCCAGGGTTTTGGCCATGTCTGTCGCTATGAGGTGTCTTGCTTGGCTGCAAGTTTCCAACATGGACATTAATCTCCAAGATCACTTAGCCAACATCCCATGTCTGGATGAAGAGCTCTTTGGTGATCAGATAGAAGCGGCTACTCAAAAGCTTACTCAGCACGAACAAAACTGGAACTCTTTAAATAGATCTATAGCTAAGAGTCAACAGTCTAAGCCTGCTGCAAAATCTACTAGGTTGAAAGCAGTATGATAAATTTAGTGCCAATAAAACTTCCAAACTTTTATCCTCTTTTTACAAAGAAAAAGGCTAAGATAATAAAAACAGAAGGAGAGATCACTTTAGCTACAAAATACTGTATATTGTGTAATGTATATAAAAAGAGCTTGTGTTATATTTAGCATGAAGTATTCCATACACTACAAAAAGACTAACTTACTGGATAGCCATCTGCTCAGGATGAGCCTGCAATGCTACTGTTATCCCTAGTCAATTACAGGGGTAGATTTTTATTGTTTTAAACTTTACATGCTACTAGTGACTAAATGATGCAGTATTGCATGCTGAAGCTATGCTGAATCTAAAGCTATCTTCAGAAAATCCTTAAAGTGAGTCTTACCTACATCGAATCACAATTGAAATATGGAGAAATTAAGAACAGTAATATTTATTTGAACATACAAATAGTCTGAACTACATCTTTAGCAACATAATTGTCTTTAAAATGGCATTTATGCAGTTAGTTTAGAGGTCCTTTTACAGAGTCACGGTAGCAGCTGCTGTTGCAATCACTCTGATGCCCATAAGGATTTAATGGGTGTCGGAGCCTTTACTACCCTGCAGCAGTTACTACCCTGGCTCTTGCTTTATAAAAGGGGGTTTAAAGTTAGTTAACAAAATCCAGCAAAGAGGCCATGTCTTGCTTGCTTTTGTTCCAACTCATGAGCTCCCTGTTGACCATGTATAATGTTCCCTCCTCTCCTGATTGTAAACATGACCAGCACCCTCAGTTCTCATTTGTACACACCTTTCTATGGACTGGGTGTGTGATGGCCAGTCTGGAACTACCATAGGCTTGCATAGAAATGCCTTGATCGCTGCTGTTGTCATGGTAGGTAAGAGGAGGATTAGAGACTCCGGAGCTCCAGTCAAGAAATTGTTTGCGTGTAGATGCTTCATTGCTGATGAATGGTATTTTCCTGGGTCTCCCCATGCTGTCTCCAAGCTATGTCTTCTCATCTCCTTCACCTCTGATCTTCAATATCGTCTCCATTGCAACTCTTCTCTTCTGTTCCTCTTTACAACATAGCATTCAAAACAGACTCACCGTAGCCATGCCAAGCTGACCTTCTTACTTTAGGCCTGACTATCTTTCTTACCTCTTCACACTGTTCTTTCAACATTTGCAGCTGGAAGTGGAGATGCCTGTGACTTTGGGTCCAATTGCTATTTATTTTTGTATTGAACCAGTTTATCATGTAAATCCTAATACAGAACTCTACAATCAAGTTTTTCAGATTTTTTCTTTCAGATTATGCTTGGTAATCTATATTCTCAAGAACCTTAGAGCTGTTGTGAACCATCTGCTATGTGACACAGGCCTATTCTCAACAGAACTAGATCCTGTGGTGAGACACCTGTTCTGATGGTAGTTACAATTCTATAACCATTGCTTTGATCTCTGCTTAAGTGTTTATCGCTGAACTGAGGAAGATTAGGCCCAACAGATATGTTAGTAAAATCAGGATTTATTTCTAGTTCAGTAGCAGAATCCAGCATTTTTCCAATGGGACTATCCCATTTGTTGGTAACTGTTTTAGATGGCAAGACATTAAGCAAGCGCCTGTATGGTAATTTGCTGTGTGCAGGTTACAGACAATCCACACCAGCTTCCTTTGTAGTTTCTCTTCAATATAATGCATCACTCTGTAGTGGTAATTACAACTATAAACTCATTATGGATAATTAGTCCAGAGCTATTTAATACTCGTTGTCTAGGGGAAGCACCACTATAACCCAAGGTGCAAACTTTTCGTTTGTTTCTGTATTCAGACAAGGAGAAAATTGGCAAAGAATGACTTTATTATCAAAATAGAAAATGCATAGAAAAATATATCACTTGCATAAATTGTACTACTGATTAAAGATAATTAGAGTTACATAAACAATTGGTAAGTACTGGTATGCCTTTAGCCCAAGAACTAAATATTTTGCACAAAGAACTAAGATTTCCTGAGGAGATAAATAGCTAAAATATATGACATGGCTAAATCACCGAGTCCCGTAAACCTTTCCTCATATTCAAAAGTATTTCCACTAACTAAACCCTTAGTGAACTGTAGAAGAAATTACTGCTTACCATTGGATCCCCAGGGGGTCAATCTACCAAGTGTGAGGAATATCTCTTCCCGGGCAATGAGCCAGAGGCGGGCCCCAGTGTGGCTTGGCAGCTGTAGAAATTTAGCACGGTGGAAATCTCCTATATAATGACAATAGCCAGAGCTCTCAGCTGACAATCAGTCTTGAGACTAAAAAGGTTAGGGCTTTTCAGCTTGAAAAAGAGACGGCTGAGGGGAGATAGAACGGGTACAAGTGGATCAATTTTTCGCTCCATCAAAAATTACAAAGACTAGGGGACACTCGATGAAGTTACAGGGAAATACTTTTTTTTAAAATAATAAATACTCATTTTTAAAACTTACAATAAGTGTAACATAAAATACAATCATTCTATACTTTAACATCACTTAATATATCATCCAATTCGAGCTCTCATGAAATATTCCCCCTCCCTTATATCCAACAATTATTCATAAGCAAAAGAAATCATGAAATATTACCCCCCCCCCCACCACACCCTGGTCGTGTATGAACAAAAGGGAATAAATGAATATCTATTCTATGCAGTAATTTCAATCTTTACAATATCTTGTTAATGGCTCCCAAATAACCTGAAATTTCTTAAAATTTCCCTGCTGCATGCCAATTATCCTCTCCATTCTGAATATGTGACACAAAGGGCTCCTTTTATGAAGCCACGCTAGTGGGTTTAACATGTGCAACTTTTCATCACGCTGGCCGAAAAACTACCGCCTGCTCAAGAGCAGCTGGTAGCAGCTAGCGCGTCCAGTGGTTTAGCGCACGCTATTATGCGCGTTAAACCGCTAAAGCGCCTTTGTAAAAGGAGCCAAAGAGTTCCACCAAAAGCTATAATTCAGCCTACCCAATTTTTCCAATTATTTGTAATCTGTTATATGGCAACCCCTGTCATAATGAGTAGAAGCTTATTATTATTAGAGGATATTTGGCTTTTAGCCCTCATTGACATGCCAAACAATACGGTGTCATAGGATAATGCCACTGGATTATCTAACAAATTATTTATTTGACCCCATATTGATTTCCAGAAAGCAAGTATCAATGGATAATAGAATAACAAATGATCTAATGTCCCAGTTTCAAGATGACAGTGCCAGCATCTATTAGATTTAGAGCTATCTAACTTCTGTAAATGAACCGGAGTCCAAAATGCTCTATGTAACAGAAAAAACAAGTTTGTCTCAAAGATGCAGACACTGTACATCTCATCCTCCAAGCCCAAATACGTGGCCATTGATACAGTAATTTGATGCTTGATCTCAATGCTCCAAATGTCGCGAAGACCAGTTTTTGGTTTCTTATTTATAAATCCAGATATTAATTTATACCACTGAGCGGTCTGATGTCCCAGAAAGTCCACCTGAAAGCATAAGAGCGGTAAACTATACTGAGTACTGAGATTTTTCCATTCAGGGAACCCAAACTGAATGGCCTGCTTCAACTACAACCATCTATAATTTTGTGATTTATTAAGACCGAATTTGTGTTGCAATTGTGAAAAATCATAGTAACAACAAAGAGGCACAACCAGTCACAACAGGGTTTGGATGGGGGGCGCTCAGAATAAGCTGCAATACTAACCTGAAACAACTCCACTCAAGAAGTAAAGGGCGCTCTCAGTGTGAACCATCAGCAATGGGAGCAGAAGCTCCGATGCTTCACTTCCGGGCTGAGGCAAGAAGCCTCCACCACCACACCATCATTGAGCCCCCTATGTGTATATAATGATGAAAGACACCTACAATAAGGCCCTAAATAAATAATGCAATCCAAACAAACCCGTGAGCAATTTAAACTCAAACGGTGGAGATACAAACTGAGCGACCCCCACACAAACCCTGCCAGCCGAAACCCGCCAAGCTAACTACAACGCAATATCAAAACATTCTTAAACACAATCAAAAAGATACTTATCTAAACCAAACTGCCACAATGAAAACGCCAGGAGCCGAAGTTCAACCAAGCTGGTTTCGGGGAGGAGCCCTTCTTCAGGAACCAAGCCCCCGACCACAAACCAAAAACAAAAAAATGAAATGAAAAAATGCCGAAAAACGAAGCGGGACGGCTGGAGGGAGGGGTAACCGAGCGGGAGAGCACTCGCGCCTAAAAAGCGGACCAGGAATTACGTCACACACAACCCAACCAATCATACAGGACGCACAACGCGTCCTAAATCACTCATACAGGGGCGGGAAAAAGGAAAAAACCCCAAAGCTGCAGAAAGAAAGCAAACAGCAAAACCCGTGCAGTACTAGAACCCAACCATGCTGGAAACCACCCAGCACAGGAGCCCTACACGATAACACGGCACCCAGAAAGGATAGACAGGAACCCTAAATAATGGTGTTCCATTCCACACTTTCATTAAGACCGTGGGGAACAACAGCTTGAAGTTGGAAAATCCAATATTGTTCCCTGAGGTTTAACTGAAATTGTTTATCCCCCCTGAAATCCCAGGGAATTTGCTCCAGCACAAACCATGCCAGATCAGTAAACTGATGACCAGCTTCCAAACAATGAGGCACCAGAGGGGCGGCTAAAGATGCCGTTCTGATCCGACTCCTGTGTTCTTGAAGTCTTATCCTGATCTTTCTACTCGTGCGCCCCACATAGTGAAGCGCACAAGGACAGATGATAATATATACCACCCAAGCAGAATCACAGGACGTTTGGGATCTAAGATGGTAAGTACGCTGCGTCCGAGGATGTTGCCATTGAGAAATAGATAAAGAGGACGCACACATATCACAATGGCCACATGGACCATGCCTCCCCCCGGTGACAGCTCGGCCTTTAGTAGATAACAATTCCTTCAGATTTTTTGGACGAGAGAAAGCAATGCAAGGAGCCTGGTTAAAGATGGCATGATGGTCCAAAACATGCCAATGCTTTCTCACAATACCAGCTACCTGGTGGGCTTGGTCAGAAAATGAAATGACACACACCTGCTGTTCCATGGGCGGCCTAATGGCAGGAGCCCGCAGAAGCTCAGGATTGGCATAGCGTGCTCTGCGATAGGCCCTCTTGATGGTCCAATCTGGATAACCGCGTGCCTTAAAGCGCTGCCATAACAGCTTGGCCTGAGTTCTGAACTCCCCTAATGAGGAGCAGATTCGGCGGATCCTGAGAAATTGCCCCACAGGCAATGATTGACGCAGCCTGGCAGGATGACAGCTGGTGAAGTGTAAATATGAGGTACGATCGGTAACTTTCCGAAAGACCGTTGTGACCAAATGCCCACCAGACTTGCTGACCATGGTGTCCAAATAGGTGACCCTGGCTCCATCCACCGTAGCGGTGAACTTCAAGTGTCTATCCAGGGTGTTCAGCCAGGTAAGGAATTCATCAAATCTGGCCTTGGTACCAGTCCAAACCAGGAACACATCATCGATGTACCGGAGCCATGTGCTAATATCCGACATCCACATAGATGGGTATAACAGCTGTTCTTCGAAATTCGTAACATAGAGGTTAGCCACACTAGGGGCCATGGCCGTCCCCATGGCTACCCCGTGAGTCTGCAGATAAAATTCCCCTCTTACTTCGAAGAAATTCCGCTGTAAAACCAAGGTGGCTAATTGCATCAAAAAAACCTTGGTTATACGATGATGGAAAAGCCCTTCAGATAACTGTTGTTCCACAATCTTCAAGGCCTCAGTCTGGGGGATATTGCAATATAGGGCTTCCAAATCCATAGTAACCAAGAGATCAGTGTGTTGAACCTGGATGGACTCGATTTTATTCAAGAAATTGGTGGTATCCAATACAAAGGAACGTGCCTGAGCAACCCTGGCTTATACTGAGCGCCCCCCATCCAAACCCTGTTGTGACTGGTTGTGCCTCTTTGTTGTTACTATTATAGGATTTTTGGCATATTTATTGAGTGTAGTGTTGTGTGTATTGTGAAAAATCAAGCAGCTTACCATCTGAAATAACATCATCCAAAGTACATATACCCGCCTTCATCCAATACTTCCAGATGACTTTAAATCCACCAATTTGAATCTTGGAGTTCAGCCATAGGGTCTGATGAGTTGATTTATGAACCAAAATAGGAGTTAAATTATTCACACATTTTAAGGTTTTCCATGTATCTACTAGGATTGTATTATCCTTATATAATCTAGGCATCTTTATACTTAACACATGACTCAACCTCAATGGTATTTTCCAAACTGCACTTATATTATTCGAAGGATTCGTAATGAGAATAATCAATCAGTTATATATACGCATGGATCAAGTATCTTTCTTGTTCCACCTTCTATTCTCATTCAAAAATCTTTGGGTAATGTTGCTCTGCTTTTTAAAGACCCTCAGAAACATCACCTGAGACTCATTTCATTCATTGTCTTAGGTTTTAAGTGCCGTCTTCTCATCGGGGCTATTATAAAGCTTAGCTCTCTTAGTTATGTGTAATAAATAGTTCTCATTTATGGTTTTCTTAAAGTGACTAATAACTTATCTTATTGTGGTCATCCTTTGAAGGGTATCTTAGCCAACATGTTTCACCCAACAGTTTTGTCAAGACTGTAACTCCCTTTAATCAGCTATCCGCTGCCCATTTCGACCACAATGTTATACATCAGTCGTGGTCGAAATCCCGACATTAATCCCTACCTGCATAAGGAATACCCTGTATCTCCTTTGCCTGCTGAATAGCCAATAACAAGGGTTCCAATACAATGTTCAAAAGCAAAGGAGATAACGAACACCCTTGTCTAACTCCCCTTTTAAGACAAAAACGTTCAGAAAAATTATTATTTATGTATAATCTTGCATAAGGTTGAATCATTTGTATAAATCCAGAACCAATACCAAACCAATCCATTGCTTGATACATAAAGGTCCATTCCACACAGTCAAAGGCCTTCTCTGCATCCAAGGATACCGAGAAGGCCGAATCTTTCATATTTTTTGTTAGATTTAACATGTGAAAAGCCAGTCTGGTGTTGTTTGAATGTTTCTGAGCAACAAAACCCATCTGGTGCATACCAATAATATAAGGGAGAGCCTTGGCCAAGCGCACAGCCAATAACTTAGCCAAAAGTTTTCCATCCACATTAATCAAAGAAATAGGCCTGTAATTTGAAACCAACGTAGGATCTTTGTTTGGCTTCGGTAAAACTATAGTTAAAGTTTCTGCCATAGCACCTGTAATACAACCTTTAATCAGTTGATCCTGATATAAATTTAATAAATGAGGTAATAGGGTAATTTGAAATGATTTGTAAAACTCTACAGTGAACCCATCACCACCTGGATCGGATTCAACTCTAAGGGACTTCAACGCTGCTTGTAGTTTTCATTGATATAGGCACCTCAAGAGTTCCTCTTACATGCTCGGGAATTTTAGGTCCCTTAATTAACTTTAAGAACTCTAAACCCTCAAATTCTTTGGGTAAAGCTCAGAAGAATATAAAGCTTTATAATATTTTAAAAACTGTTTTAAAATAGTTCCAATTTGAGAATGAGTTTCCCCATTCTCATCAGTGATAGCCACAATTTTTACTCTCCTTTTTTTAGCTTTAAGGTAATTAGCTAACATTCTCCCTGCTTTATTCGAGATTCCATAATACAGAGCCTGTTGAGAAAACAACTCTTTCCTAGCCATTTGAGAGGAAATCTCATTATATCTGTATTTAGCTTTTAAGAGGGCCTACAAAGTGTTTTATTCCCAATTCAAGGCCAATTGTGACTCTTAAGTCCTTAATATTTTTTTCCAAATTAGAGAATTCCAATTTAAGTTGTTTCCTAACATGCGCCAAATATGAGATAATTTGCCCTCTCATGGTAGCTTTGAAAGCATCCCATAATGTTTCCAAAGAGATTTCCTCAGGAATTTTTTTTTTTTTTCACTCAGAATAGTTAAGCTCTGGAACGCATTGCCAGAGGTTGTGTTAAGAGCGGATAGCATATCTGGTTTTAAGAAAGGTTTGGACAGGAAAAGTCATGGAGAACGACATGGAGGAAGCCACTGCTTGCCCTGGATTGGTAGCATGGAATGCTGCTACTCCTTGGGGTTTGGCTAGGTACTAATGACCTGGATTGGTCACCATGATAATGGGCTACTGGGCTTGATGGACCATTTGTCTGACCCAGTAAGACTATTCTTATGTTCTTTAAAAGGTCACAGGTCTCTATGAAGATAGCCACTTACGCTTCCAAAAGCATGGCACAAGGGAACTCTTTGCTATAATTTTTGTTTAGGGCAGCACAAGCAGTCCGATGTTTTCTCCTCACTCTTTTGCAACTCCTTTCTTCTTTCCTGCTTCAAAACTTAGGTTCCAACAATCTTTTTCTTTCTTTGGCTGCCTTAAAAAGATGTCCTTTTCTTTTTTGCAGACATTTTCTAGGACCAATCCATGCCCGACTTGTAGGGGCATCTTACAGTCACATAGCGGAGCAATGAAGCATTCTGTTCAGTAACAGATGTAACACAAATCATCCTGTAGATAAGGTGTCTGGCACCAGTCTTGTCTTAAGTTCTGCAGAAGTTGTCCTTTCCCACACATTCCACTGGATAAACAAGGGGGCCAGTGCTGGCAAAGATGACCTTGGCTGATACACAGCTTGTAACATTCTAAGATATGCAAGCAGGAGAAAAAATGTAGATTGGCCTAACTAAGGCCAAAAAGCCTAAAATGGTAGTGCAGCAATAGCCCTAAAACTCTTCCCTCTCAACCATTGCTTATATTACAGAAATCATCTCCAATAGCTTTAAGAGGTGTTTTTTTAAATATTTTATTAATTTTAAGATAAATAATCAAATTATACAAATCAGTATAAATATACAATCTAATATAATAAAACCCTAGTCGCGCATGCGCACTCTTACCGGCGTGTTACCTGATCTGTAGTTCCGTGGTCGGCAGAGTGCGCATGTGCGCTTACCACACATCTCTCTCTCTCTCTCTCTCTCTCTCGCAGCGGGCTTGCCGGTTCCGGCCAGACTGACAAAGTTTATTTTCGAACTTCACCAGCGTCGGAGAAGACTTCTGACTCCAAACCTGCCGACTCCATCAGCATCCACAGCACTCTACACACGCTGCTTCGGTGGGGGTCTTCTACTGCCCTGATTTGCTCTGCTGCGTCTCTGATGATGTCATCAGGGACATGCCAGAGTAAATCAGGGCAGTAGAAGGCCCCCAAGCAGCGTATGTAGAGTGCTGCAGATGCTGCTGGAATCGGCAGGTTTGTCAGGACCGCGGGAAAGGAAGGGAAGGGGGGGAGGGCGGTAAGGGACTAAGGGAGCCAGCCAGACCTCGGGAAGGGAAAGGGGGGGGTAGGGGAAACACTGCTACTGCACAGGGAAGTGGTGTGTGGGGAGGGAAATGGAGGGGGAGGGAATGCTGCTGCTGTGGCTGCTGCACAGGGAAGTGGGGGGATCGAAATGCTGCTGCACAGGGAAGTAGGGTAGGGGAAATGCTGCTGCACAGGGAAATGGAGGGGGAGGGAATGCTGCTGTGGCTGCTACACAGGGAAGTGGGGGGAGAGAAATGCTGCTGCATAGGAGGCAGGGAGAGAAACAGATAGATAGAAAGAAAGACAGACAGCGGGAGGAAGGGAGACAGAAAGAAAAGAAAAAAAACACAGGGGCAGGGAGAGACACAAAAAGACAGACAGACAAAGGGGGCCAGGGAGAGAGACAGACAGAAAGAAAGACAGCAGGAGGGAGAGAGAGACAGAAATAAAGACAGACAAGACATATATTCTAGCACCCGTTAATGTAACGGGCTAAAATACTATTTAATCAATAAAAATATACAAATATACAGTAGTTAAGAGTTTTATCTGTCCCTCCTCCTCTCAGATTTTCAAACATATTATCAACAATTATTTCTGCATGAGTCTTCTCTTGATTTTCTTTTGCAGTAGGGGTGAAATTTTGGAACTCATTGACAGGTCAGTTATGATTATGTAAACCTAGGGATACTTTTAAGAAACTTTTGAAGACACAGGGCTCCTTTTACGACGGTGCGCTATGGGTTTTACCGCACACACCGGATTAGTGCGCGCTAGCCAAAAATCTACCGCCTGCTCAAAAGGAGGCGGTAGCGGCTAGTGTACATGGCATTTTAGCGCACGCTATTCCACCTTTGTAAAAGGAGCCCACCGTTATTTGTCAATGTATTTATGTGAATAAAAATATAGGAAGTATTTCTGTGATACTTTTAAAAACTCATGAAGATTTAGTTATAGGACAATGCATTTATGTGAATGAAATGAGTATATTTGATGAGTATATGTTGTATTATTATTTATTTTGTATGTTGTTTTGTAAACTGCCTAGACTAGGCAGTATATAAATTTTTTAAATAAATAAATATCTGCCTCCATGCAAACTGGATACATTTTGCCATTCTGTTCTGTCCCTGGTATTCTCATGAGGACCATCAAAGAAAATGCAACTGATGCCATTCTGCTGCAGTTCCTCCTGAAACTGTACATCCAATTTTTTAATGATTTTCTCCTGAGCCTTCTTCACCATGTTGTGATCAATCACCAAAGCAGTGTCCAAGTGAATGATGAGGCCTGCATCAATTCCGGCAGCATTAGCAATCTCTGCTGTCTCTCTCAATCCAGTATGGTGTCAAACTGGCAAGAGCTATGTTGGTTATATCCTCAGTATTAAATGTTGGCTTCTTCCTAGATTTTTCTAGATCAAAAAGAGCTTCCTCTATTGGTTTTTCCTCCACGTCACCTGAATATCCCTGTTCCATTTCAAGCACAGATCTCTCCATCACCTCTTGCTCTTCTGCTAGGGTGT
The DNA here is from genome assembly GCF_902459505.1 of Geotrypetes seraphini. Taxonomy (NCBI): domain Eukaryota; kingdom Metazoa; phylum Chordata; class Amphibia; order Gymnophiona; family Dermophiidae; genus Geotrypetes; species Geotrypetes seraphini. The sequence goes on along the minus strand of NC_047093.1, from coordinate 87,068,767 downwards.
TTTTGTTTTTACTCTTCATTATCCACTTTTCTTCATCCTTCTTCCTTTGTGCCTACCTTTTCTTCTGTAGTTCTTGTCTTCAGATCTCAGGGAGGTCAGCTGGTCTAATCTGATAAGGTCCAACACTCCCAACTTTCTCTCTTTGACCTTTTTATAAGGGCTAACTTATTCACAGAAATCTCTGCTGCAGGCACAAAATATGTGTATTCCACTGATACAGGTAGAATTGCTTCACACATCAGTACAACTTTTTATTTCACAATTGCAAGGTGCATATGCCCATCAGTGTATTGAGCTTCTCTATAAATTTGTCTTTCTCCTCCAGTTTTTCTGCCCACAGAAACTTTGCTGGCTTTAGAGAATGACACATTTGTCCCTGTCCCCATGAGCTCATTCCCATCCCCGCAAACATAGTCCCCTCCCCCGTGAGCTTAGTTCCTGTCCCTGCCCCGTCCCCGCAAGCCATCTCATCCCATCCACACAAACCTCGAATAGTTTTATACTGAACTTATTTCATTAAAGTATAAAAAGAAACAATATTCTGTACAATTGTCATTTCATAAATCAAAGTTCTGGCTGCTGAACTAAAGAAAGAGATCTTCAGCTGGCAGGGCTTTGTTTATAAATGTTTATCAACACAACTAATACAGTGCTTCCCCGTAAATTTGCGGTCTGCGATTTCCGGTCCCAGCCATTCGCGATATTTTCTGACCACGAATGACCAGGCAGGAGAGGGCAGCCGGAGCGCCGGCGAGTGAAGGAAATCACTCGCAGTATGCTCTGACCGCCTCTTCCTGTACTAAAGTCGGGCCTCACCAATCAGGAGCTGCGTGTCAAAGTAGCTCCTGATTGGTGAGGCCCAACTTTAGTACAGGAAAAGGCAGTTGGAGCATACCGCGAGTAATTTTTTTCACTCCAGTGCTCCGGCTGCCCTCTCCTGTCTCCCCTGCTAAAAAAACAAGTATATAAGGCGGTAGTATATATTTTTTAAGGCTAAATATCAAAGAAACTTCAATCCATATAGCCTCAATTAGAATTAGTATATATTCTTTTATGACCTCAGGAGTACAAACTGTGAGAAAGTGAAGAACCCCTGCTATGCTCTGATAAAGAGATGAGTACTTCTTCTAATTTATTTTGGAAAATAAATACAAATGAATAAATTAAATAAATAAGATATTGATAGAAAATTCTGACCGATGAAGACTTTAGTGCAAGTTATACTGTGAATGAAAACTTTCTCACAGTTTGTACTCCTGAGGTCATAAAAGAATATATACTAATTCTAATTGAGGCTATATGGATTGAAGTTCCCCTGCTAAAAACCATATTTGCGGTTTTTCAACATTCACGGGGATTCCTGGAACAGTACTCCCGTAAATATTGGGGGATTACTGTATACTACTTTATCCTAAAGCAAAAAAAAAAAAAAAAAGAATTTATTTTTCTACCTTTGTTGTCTGGTTTCTGCTTTTCACATCTCCTCCTCATTCAATTCCTTCTATCCACTGTCTGCCTTCTCTCTGCCTCTTCCATATGCTCTGTTACTGTGCCTCTCTCCCATCCATCTCTCCCTCCACCCTCCACCCCCCTCCTACTGGTCTGGCATCCATCTTCTTCCCTTCCATCCCCAGGTGGGTTTTAGCATCTCTTTCCTCCCCTCAGATCTAGTATCTGTCTCCCCCAAACCAGCATATGCCTTTTTTTTCTTTATCCCTCCTTTCATCCAGTTCCTTTCAATGTCTGTTCCACTCTCTGACCCACTTTCCTTCAGTGTCTTCTCCCCTTTCTCCCTTCTCCATTTTCCTTTAACATCTTCCCCCCACTCTCTCTCTTACCCATTTCCCTTCAACATCTTCCCCCCACTCTCTCTCCTACCCATTTCCCTACAGCGTCTTCCCCCCTCTCTCTCTCCTACCCATTTCCCTTCAGCGTTTCAAGTTTATTACTCAAGTTTCAAGTTTATTTTTTTTTAAAAAATTTAAACCGCTTAATCAAATTTCTAAGCAGTGTACAATAAAATTTACATAAAAACAGATTAAAAACCAGGGGTACTAGATAAAACCAAAACATCTTAATAAAACACATAATAAGACAAATGGACTTACTTCAAACAATAGGAGAGAAAGGGAAGAACTACAATTGTAAAAGAGAAAGCGAAATGAAAAAGGAAAATACAATAGGTTAGGGTAAAAAGCGATAAAATTTATTTGTTTGGGGTTTTTTTGTCCTTAAGAGAACAGTTATTGTCCAAAGGCATCCTGGAACAAAACTGTTTTTAATTTTGATTTGAATAATTTTATTTCAGATTCACTGCGCAAATGATTTGGCAATGAATTCCAGAGAGTAGGGGCAGTGACAACAAAGTTATTGGAACACAACATGTTGATTAATTTTAAAGAAGGTATGACGAAGATTTTGTGATATTGAACGAAGCAATTTTAAAGAATTATAAGAAATTAAAAGTCTGTTAATAAACTCCGGTTGATTATTTAGTCTTGGTGTAAAGGTTAAAAGTAGGATTTTATAACTAATTCTATGTTCAACAGGTAACCAATGTGCATTGAATAGGAGAGGTGAGACATGTTCCTCTCTTTCCACTTCCCTTCAGTGCCCTTTACGTTGTTCAGCAGCCCCCTCCCTATCGTTGCAGTCTGGGCATCTCCCTCCTTCCTTTCCGTCACCTTTGTGGCGATTTTCTTTTTTTTTTTTTTTGTCTCCTAGCTGCCCGAGCTGGCTTTAATCAAGTCGCGTGCGGGTGCACAAAACTTCTCCTCTGATGCAACTTTCTCTTTCCGGTTGTGTCAGAGGAGAACTTTCATGCAGCCACACGTGACTTGTTGAAAGCCGACTTGGGCAGCTGGGAGACAAAAAAAATGAAAATTGCCACGAAGGTGATGAGAAGGGAGGAGGGAGATGCCCGGATGGCGGCGATCAGAAGGTAGGAGGGAGGGAACTGCTGGACCGCACAATCGGTGACTGTGCGCGTTCCCTCAGTTAACTGTGGAGACAAAGCCATTTACCTCTCCACGGTGAGGTGAATGGCCTTGTCCCCATACCCGTGGCAACCACTTTTTCCTCTCTCCATTTCGATGAGTTACCAGCGGGTAGCTGCGGGTAACAGCCACTGTGTTATTCTCTAGCTGTCTTGTTCCCACATGGATTTCTACTTTGCTTTAATCCTATCCTGGCTGTTTATAACAGGACCACTGAATTTTGGATTTCCTTTGTACCACTGAGCAAGAAATCCAGTTATTAGGCTATTGACTAGTTCATCAATGCTGTAATTTTATCCATCTTCATCACTGATGTCTCTCAAATACAACCCATATCTAATGGGGGCCCTGACAGTTGGTAATTCAGCTACAGGTAGTTTTAGTTGGCAATTCAGCTACAGGCAGTATTATTTTTCATTTGGGCATTTTCATTATTAGATTAATGCTATGATGATGCCCTGTAAATCAGAAAATGAAACTAATGTGATAGTGTCACTATGGGTAAATAAAGAAGATAAATTGATAATGAGGCACCAAAGACATTAATATACACATAAAAACTTATCAGAACACTTAAATATATTTCTGTAATTTGAGTATTTTTGCATAATTTCCTAGAAATTCCAGGTAAGTAAATAATATATTGCACAAAATTTAATGCTAATTATTGATTTTCTACATGAAATTGTACCATTTTTTCACTAGTGCTTTTTAAAACTGACATCTCCAAAATTGACAGACCCTACTAATCAAGTAATGATTCACTAACCCTGTTAATCATGTGTGACTATCTGTCCTTGTCGGTGACGGGACTAAAGCGCACCATACAATCGCGCGCCGGACAAAGATGCTAAGACAAATGCACACAGGACGTCGGCGTGCCGGATTAAAAGGTAATTTTAAAACGCTCCAAGGGTGTGTGTGTTTGGGGGGGGGAACCCCGCCACTTTACTTAGAAGTGTCGCCGCTGCCATTGGGGGGGAAACCCCCCCCACTTACAGAGGAAACTGTAATTTTTCACTAAAACATTGCAAAAAATTACATTTTCCTTTCTAATAGGGGGGTGTTCCCTCCTAACCCTCCCCCCACAGTAGCGCCAACATTTCTAAGTAAAATCGGAGCACTTTAAAGTTACCTTTTTAATCCAGTGTGCTGATGTCCTGCGCGCATTTGTCTTAGCGGCTTTGTCCTCACGCAATTGTCCTACACGCTTTTGTGTATGAACCATCCTTCACAGGACAACAAGTAAGACGGAAGCCATCAAAATGGACTCTTTATAAATACGTGAAGGGCCATTTTTGATAGGACATCTAAGTCTGAATTTAGACGTTTTCTGCAAGATGTCCAAAGTCGGGGGTGGAGAAACCTCTATTTTCGAATGGAACATACAAATAATTTTTTTTTTTTTAAAATCACTTACTTGGATGTCTTGGCCACCAGAACATATAGACTGCCAAGACATCCAACTTTGTTTGTCATTTTCGACCACAAAAACGTCCAGGCTAGAAACATCCAAATTGGCACCATTTGGATGTAGGAGAGAGCACCATTATAATGGACTGGCCACATACACATGGCCAATGGAGCAGAAAGGCACCTTAGAGGGCACTTTTGTGAACTTCACATAAAGGATGCCAGAAGTGCATCTCAATAGAACCCCCTTATAATGTATGGTGAGCCCTCCAAAACTCCCCCAAAACCTACAATACTCACCTGTCTACCATCCTTATGTCTGCATATGACACCTATATGGCAATGTTGTAGGGTTTGGTGGGCTCATACTTCCACCATAAATTTAGTGATTAGAGTGGCTTAAGGGAATGACTCCTCCTCTCTATGGTTCACCAGCTTATACACCTGGCTAATTAAGATACCTCAATCAGATTAGCCACTGGCTTAGTGACAATATGCTTTCACTGAATATCACCAAAACCAATTGTCTTCTCTTTCCGTGGAAAGAAAATATCAGTTTAACTTCCCCGTTAACTATCAACAATAAACCAATAAATCTTGTCAGTTTGACCAAAATCCTTGGGGTATTGATCGATAATAAACTATCCTACCATTTCCAAATCAGTGCGGTTGTGAAAAACTGTTTTTGGAATCTCAGAATGATTAAATCCATATCCAACATTCTTGATTCTCAGTCCCTTAACATTTTAATTCACTCCCTCATAATTTCCAAACTTGACTACTGCAACTCTCTGCTCAAAGGAGTCTGCCAAAAAGACATTTGACGATTACAACTAATCCAAAATACTGCCATAAAGATTATTACAAACAAAACAAAATTTGATCACGTTACTCCTCTGTTAAAAAGTGATCACTCGCTACCTATCCATCACCATATCACTTACAAAAGCTTTAATCTCCTACAAAGCAATGAAAACCAAGGAACCTGCTTTTATCCATAAATACCTGATTCCACATGATCCTCTGAGAACCTTAAGATCTGCATCACAGCATCTTCTTCATGTCCCATCCCTAAAAATCATTAGTACCTTAGGGCTTCTTCTTTCATGACTGCTCCAACAATATGGAATTTGTTACAATTATATTTAAGGTCTGAATAGAATTTAGATAAATTCAAGGGTGGCCTTAAAGGCTTCTTATTTAAAGATGCATACAATTGTTAATTGATGTAAGGGACTTTCTAAGTTTATTTTTCTATACTAAAATTGATCTCTCCCTTTCCCTATGTATTGTCCTTAATTGTTCTTTCTTTCTTTCAAATTGTATTTCTCCCCACTAACCTACTGTTTCATATAAGTAAAGTTATGTTATTAATAGTTTAATTGAACGCGTTTCATCAAATTTTTAATAAACTTGAAACTTGTATCATAGAAACAGAGTATAATGGCAGAAAAGGGCCAGCGGCCCAACAAGTCTATCCACTCTAGAACCCTCCCTCCTTTGAGAGTCTATCTTTTAAGTATAACTCTGCAGCAACCCCACCTGTTTGTCCCAACATCTCTTGAAGTCGAGCAGGTTACTGGCCTCGACTACCTGGCGTGGAAGACCATTCCATCGATCAATCACCCTTTCGGTGAAAAAATATTTCCTAGTGTCACCGTGAAATCTTCCCCCCTTAAGTTTTAGCGGATGCCCTCTTGTCGCTGTGGGACCCATAAGAAAAAAGATTTCTTCCTCCACCTCAATGCGGCCCGAGATGTATTTGAATGTTTCTATCAATGTCCCCCCTTTCTCTGCGCTCTTCAAGAGAATATAAACGCAGTCTGCTCAGACGCTCTTCGTATGGGAGATCTCTAAGTCCTGAGACCATCCTAGTGGCCATTCTCTGGATCGACTCCATTCTCTTCACATCCTTTTGATAGTGTAGCCTCCAAAACTGGACACAGTACTCCAGGTACGGTCTCACCACGGACCTGTATAACGGCAGTATTACTTCAGGCTTTAGGCTGATAAATCTCCTTCTGATGCAACCCAGCATTTGTCTATCCTTGGCTGTAGCTTTGTCCACCTGATCGGCAGCTTTCTTTTTTTTTTTTGTTTAATTATCTTTATTAACAATTGCAAAGGGAACATACAACCAGGAGCAGAGTAAACAGAAAACAGATCAGCCATAAATACAGCATGTAAAAGTTGAACAGAAAAAAGGTCACCGTACAAGAACCCATGGGAGTATGCCCATCACAATTGACATTTTGAAAGACCAAATCCCCCAAACAAACCCACCCATACCTCAAGCTTACGGCTTCAAATCCCAACAAACAAGCAACAAACACTCCACAAGCATAGCCCCAGACAACCTACCACCCAAATACACCCACCCACCCACACATCAATGCAGCCACCCTGATGAAAGCAAAAACAAAAAGAGCAAAAGAAAGAGAAAGAGAGAGCCACAGCCCCACCTAGAAGGAATATCAGGGTGAGGACTCCGGAGCCACCGGCTCCAAGCTAGAACAAACAGTTAACACCCATTTCCACAAGGCTCGATAGCAACTGAGGACCAAAGTCCCAGACCCAGGGAGGCGTTGAAGCTCATACCGCCCCACCTCAACAAAACGCGCAAGCCACTGCGGAAAGGAGGCAATTGAGTCAGCCACCCAATGCTGCAACAAAAGCTTTTTTACCACCAAGACAGCCATGTAAAGAACCCGGCGGTGGGGAAGCGAAAGCCCTCCCTCAATTAGATCACGTTGGTCACCCAAGAGCAAGAACCCATAAGACCAGGGCACCTCCCTCTGAAGAAGGTGCTCCAAAAATGGAAGAATGCGCAGCCACAGCTCGGAAGAGGGACATTCCAAAAAATGGTGCGTAAGGGTGCCTAAGAAACGATTATATTTAGTACAAACTGCTCCCTCCCAGATGCCCATATGAGCCCCCCAAGCCCGAGAAATATACGCCCGATGTAGAAGTTTAAATTGCATTTCCTTAAAATCCGTGGAGTCCTCCAAGGCGTGCACAGTGGCAAAAAGATCAAGGAATGCCTTACGATCCAGGAGAGTGCCAAGCTCTGATTGCCACTGGGAAGCCAAGCGATCAATAGATCCCATGGGCGATGCATTCTTCAGAATCCGATACCAGGTGGCTAATTTGTTAAAAGCAGGGGTTACCTGAAAAAACTGAACATCCAAGGGACCACAGAGCCAAGCATTCCCCCACTTGCGACCAAGGGACAAATAATAATGCCGGACTTGTAGATAAGCCCAGAAATGAGTCCGGGGCAATTGCCAGTAATCTTGAAGTTGGGCAAAAGTAGGAAAATGACCCCCCCCCCCCCCACTGTGAGGAAATCTTGAAGAGTTCTACCCCCTCTCTGCTCCCACTGCCGAAACCAGGAATGGCCCACTCCCGGGGTAAAGTCAGGATTGCCATACAACTGTAACAAAAGGGAAGCTGACGGAGTTTTCCCCTGCCGACGCCGCCACCACCGCCATACCCGTCGCAGGGGTAGAAGATACGCAAACTTAGCCCCTCCTCCCAGTAGGGCAGACAGCGGGGCATGAAGAAGAGACAAGACCGAATGAGGGGCACACCAGGATTCAACCCAACCCCGGGAAGAAAATTTGTAACAACCCGACCATCTTTCATGTATAAAGCGAAACAGAGCAGCGACATTATAATAGCGCAGATCAGGAAGGTTCAAACCTCCCCTGGATTTATCCAAAGCCAAGGTAGCATAACTAATCCTGGCCCCCTTATGACGCCAAATGAAAGAGGAGATAGTCGACCGAAATAGACGCACCTCTTTCTCAGTAACCCAAAGCGGTACAGCCTGCAACGGATACAAAATCTTGGGGAGGAGTACCATCTTAGCCAAAGCCACACGACCCCAAACACCCAACGGAAGATCTCTCCATTTATCGCACAAACGCTGAATCACCTCCAAATGGCGCGTCACATTAGAGTGGTACAAAAGCTTAAGGTCCGGGCTTAAATATACATCAAGGTAACGCATCGGCCCCTTCACCGGTGGAATCTCGAGGCTCCCATGCCAAGGCTCCACCTTAGTGGACCGTAAGGGAAGGAGTTCAGATTTATCACAGTTAAAGCGCAGACCCAAAAGATCACCAAAGGAGCGAACCAAAGCAAGTACCCGCCCCAGATCTCATCTAGGTTGATCCAGATAAAGGAGAATATCATCGGCATAAAGATTAATGCGACTCTCCTTGCTCCCAATGCGTATGCCCTGAATAGTCGAATCAGTTCGAATCCGAGCAGCCAGTGGTTCGATATCTAACACAAAAAGTAACGGGGACAACGGGCAGCCCTGTCGCGTTCCCCTTCCCAAAGCAAACGGAACAGTAAACTGACCATTGACTAAAAGTCTGGCCTTTGGCTGTAAATAGAGGCTGCGGATCCATTGATGAATAGAACCCTCTATACCAAACTGCTTTAGAACCCAGAAGAGATACTGCCAAGAGATACTATCAAATGCCTTTTCCATGTCCAGGCCTACAATAGCCGACTCACCCACCAGACCACGCCTGGAGTGAAGGGCCATCAAAGCTCTGACCAAATTCATCGACGCATAGCGGCCCGGCACAAAGCCTACCTGGTCTTCATGGATCAACAGCAGCAAAAAGGCATTCAATCTATGCGCCAATAGGGCAGCAAAAGTTTAGCATCCTGATTCAGGAGGGAAATAGGCCGATAAGAACCCACCTGGGCCGGATCCTTGCCAGGCTTAGGCAACAGCACAACATGAGTCAGATTAGGAGTCCCTAAACCCCTAGTTTCAGAGAGCGCATTAAATGCCCCCGCCAAAGCAGGAGAGATCTGATCCAACAGAATCTTGTAGTACTCAGCTCCGAACCCATCAGGGCCCGGCGCCTTAGTCAATTTAAGCGTCTTAATACCGATCCGTACTTCGTCAGAACTAATAGGGGCATTCAGTTGCTCCAACTGGGCCTCTGTCAACCGAGGGAGCTTGAGCCCCTGAAAGAAAGCATCCCTATCAACATCCGAGAACGGTCGGTTAGCCTACAGAGATTCATAAAAGTGAACGAATTGCTGTTGAATCTGTCGTTCCTGAGTGTAACCCTTTGTATCCCGGATAGACAGGATAACCTGACGAGTGCGCGGAGGCTGGACCAAATTGGCCAACAAGCGTCCTGTTTTACCCCCCCCCCCCAGGCGTACAATTTATACCGTTGAAAATAGATATCCCGAGAAGCCCGCTGTGTCAAGATGGTATCGATCTGCCGCTGGATAGTCAGCAAACGAAGTTTATCAGCCGCCGACAGAGAAGTACAGTGGCGTGCCCGCAACAGCCGAAGCTCCCCCGATAGAGTCAGTAACTCCGCATCCAGAGACTTCCACTTGCGAGAGAGATAAGCAATAATGAACCCCCGCAAAACCGCCTTGGAAGCCTCCCAATAAGTCACCGGATTAACATCAGCGGTATTGTTATGTGAACTATATTCCGACCACTGTTCCCGAAGATATTTATGAAATTCGAGATCTCTATAGAGGTAACACGGAAACTTCCAATGTCGCTCCTCGGGTTCCGGCGTAAATTGAAGCTCCATGACAACAGGCGAATGGTCCGACAGGGGAACCTCCTCAATAGCTATCCCAGACACCCTGGGGAGCAGAGAGGGCGAAACCAACAAGTAATCCAATCTAGCATAGACATTGTGGGGATGCGAGTAAAAGGAACAAGTGTGTTCCGTAGGGTGCAAAATCCTCCAGGTGTCCAATAACTGCAACTGGCTAAGCAAAAAATTTACCCCCCGAGCTCCATGGTCCCTGGCCCCTGTCTTTGCCAGACTGCAATCCAGAGCAGGATCTGCGGTAATGTTGAAGTCCCCGCCCACTATCGGCTGATAATCCGGATACATGGCTATCTTGGCAAGCAAAGCTGAAAAAAATTTATGCTCATACACATTAGGGGCGTACAGATTACACAACAACCACTTGTGCCCCCAGAGTTCCCCCAGCGCTATAACAAAGCGGCCATCTGGATCTTGGAGGACTTTATGAGTGTGAAATGGCAGTTGTTTGTGAATAAGTATAGCAACCCCTCTCTTCCGAGTCCCAAAAGAGGACGAGCAAATCTCGCCCACCCATTCTCTACGAAGCTTAAGGTGTTCAGCAGAGGAGAGGTGGATCTCCTGCACAAATGCAATATCCGTCCCCCTCCGGCGAAACCAGTTCAAAACCTTCTTCCACTTGACAGGGGAGTGAATCCCGGCCACATTTAATGTGGCTATAGTCAACTTAGTCATGTGGAAAAACACTCCCAAAGACAATAGCAGAAATACCTGACACAGTGAACGGGAGACCCCCCAGCTAGGCCTCCCATCCAAGAAAAGTAGAACCTTGGCACCTCAAGTGACTGCAGTGCTGCCAACAGAGTGGTAGCCCTCCCCCAGAGACCTGACAGGAGAACCCAGAGAAACCTCCCCTGCAACCTCACATTCATCCCCCTCACATACCTACACACATGCACATCAGCCCCCTTCCCCCTCCCTCACTCAAACCCCCCACCCTCCCAGTCACCCCCAAACCCATCCCCTCCCCCAGAGAAAGCCATTCCCCAGGCGCCCCACCCCAAACCCCCCCCCTTACAAAAAGAAAAACCAAGAACAATGAACTGAACTCTCAGAAATTAAAACAACTAAACATCCACCACGGAGCTCTCAGAGACCCCGAGTCCCCCAAAACGAGAACAACTGCTAGCAAGGTGACACAAGAGTCCAACCACCACGGGACTAAATAGGAGCTCCCAGGCAGTGCAGCGGGGAAAGTCTGCGGCATCAGGGAGGTAACAGGGAGCGCTGAGATCTGGAGGAATCAGTCCAGCCCATGGGACGTACAGCAGAGGAAGGAGGCAGGCTCAATGTCGGGCCCCCGACATCTAGGGCCGTTCAAAGCACCCCCTCACTCGCCAGACAAACCAAACATGTCAACTCTGTGGGGCTTAAAATACAAACCGCCAAACTCCTAAAGCGCCCACAGACCTCAGAGGAGAGAGAGAGAAAATTGCTGAAAGCAGACTCCCAATTCAAACGGCCATGTCAGCTGCAGGAGCTCCACCGTCGACGAGTGCAGGCAACGAGTCCAGGAAGCGCTGTGCTGCTGCTCGGTCCAGGAATGTGTGGGGCTTCCCCTCCCTCCAAACTCGCAGGGACGCCGGGTAGACCAGTGCAAAGCGCACTCCACGTCGGTGGAACGCTGTGCAAAGGGGCGCCATTTCTCTGCGAAGGGAAGCCACGTGGAGAGAGTAATCATTAAATAATAACAGCTTCCTCCCTTCATATTCCAGCCGACCCACCTTCCGATAGGCCTGAAGAAGAAGCTCCTTCTCTCTCCAGTTAATATATCGGGCAATCGCAGCCCGGGGGCGGTTGTTGTCACTCGAGCGTGGCCCCAGGCGATGCGCCCTCTCACAGAGGAATCCAGCCGCTGGCACCTCCAGACCCAGCTGAGTTGGAAGCCAAGTTTGAAAAAACTGATAAAGGTCCTGATCCGGCCGGAACTCCGCCAGACCCACCACCTGTAAGTTTTTTCAGCGCTGGCGATTTTCCTGGTCATCCAAGCGGGTAGTAAGTGCTGCTACTTGAGTTTGCAGGGCAAGCACGCTATTTCAATCCTGTAGCGCTGCATCTTCCCCATCCGAAATGCGCTGTTCTACTGCTGCAATCCGAGTCGTCTGAGCCTCAAAGCGCTCATTAATGCCATCCACAGCTGACTGTAGCTTGTGCAGTCGATCTTCTAGGGCCGCGGTTACCATACGCGAGATTTCTTGGGCCCATTCCCCCCACTGAGCAGGAGCAGAGAGTGGAGTCGAGGATGCCGCCATTTTATCCCCAGGCAAGGCCGACTTATGTTTAGGTGTCTTCACTGACCTGACCGGCATACCGGGCGTCTGCCGTTCCGCAAAGCACCCCACTCGCACCCACTGCCTCAGCAACAGTGCTGGGGGAGCCAAAAACAGGCAAGCAGTATTTTTTAAAGATAGTTAAGCAGGTTTAGGAGACCCGAGATCAGAGAGCTCAAAGAGCACACGTCCGATCAAGGCAATCGCATCACGTGACCCCGGCAGCTTTCATATCTTCCTGGATGATTACGCCCAAGTCCCTTTCTGCAACAGTTCTTGTTAAGTTCTCACCAAGTTCTCACCATTCAAGGTGTATGTTCTGCATGGATTTCTGTTACCAAGATGCATTACCTTACATTTCTTGGCATTAAAATTTAGTTAAAACAAAAAATAAAACAGAGAGCTACAACCAATAAACAACGAGATCAAAAGTAAATCTCAAAGATAAGAAAAAAAAAAAATCCCTAAAGAGTATATACCATAGAAAAATACTATAATATCAGAGCAATGTACTCAAATTGCAAAATTAAAATATTGCAATTTTAAATTAATAAGATATTATAGTATTTTTCTGTGGTATATACTCTTTAGGGATTTCTTTTTCTTATCATTAAAATTTAGTTGCCAAGTACTGGACCATTGTTCTAGTAAATGTAGATTCTGCTCCATAGCGTTGGGCCTGGTTTCGCTGTCAGGTTCCGTTGCCTTGCTCACAACATTGCATAGTTTAGCGTCATCGGCAAATAATGTAATTTTGCCTCGAAGTCCCTGAGTTAGATCCCTTACAAAGATATTAAATAGCATCGGGCCCAAGACCAAGCCCTGCGGCACTTCACTGGTCACTCGCAACGTTTTTGATGGAATACCGTTTATCATTACCCCTTGAAGTCTGCCGCTAAGCCAGTCTTCTACCCATTTAGCCAGTGTTTCTCCTAGTCCTATCGTGTTTATCTTGTTCAACAACCTACAGTGTGGGACACTATCAAAAGCCTTGCTTTTAATACACGACGTCCAGGGACTCTCCCCCATCTAGTTTTTTTGCTACCCAGTCAAAGAAGCTTATCAGATTGAATTGACAAGACCTTCCCTTAATCTTTTGTCATCCAGAATAGTGTCCAATCTATTTTTAATCAATGTTTCCATGAGTTTACTCACTATTAATGTGAGACTCACCGGTCTGTAATTTTTAGCCTCTGACCTGCATCCCTTTTGTGGAGTGGAATAACGTTGGCAGTTTTCCAGTCCAAGGGAACTTTTCCCTTACTTAGGGAAAGATTGTAAAGCTCGGCTAACGGTTCTGCCAGGACATCTCTCAATTCTCGAAGTACTCTGGGGTGTTGATTATCCGGGCCCATAGCTTTGCTTACCTTTAATTTTGATAGCTCATGGTAGACGTTGTTAGCTGTAAATTCCATGTCTCAGAATGGGTCCTCTGAGCTCCCCTTTGTCTGTAGCTGAGGTTCTGATTCTGGCGCTTCACAGGTGAAGACTGTGCAGAAGTACAGCTCAAACAAATGGTGCTAGAGCCCACTAGGGCTGAGGCCATTCTAGACCTCGTACTTACAAATGGCGAGAGTGTCACGGAGGTCTCAGTGGGAGAAACGCTAGCTACCAGTGACCATAACATGGTATGGTTCAACCTCAGGAAAGGTTTCCCTAAATCACAAACTAAAACGAGGGTACTCAATTTCCGGGGCACTGATTTCGCACGTATGGGAGATTTCATCCAGCAGACGCTGCAGGATCAAGAAGCAACTGATAATGTGGAAGCCATGTGGTCAAACCTGAAATTGACCCTACACGAGGCAACTAACCGCTACATAAAATTGGTACATAAACAACAAAGAAACAAAAAACCCCAATGGTTCACTGAAGAGATCTCGAACCTCGTCAAGGAAAAAAAAAAGAGCATTTCTCTCATACAAACGTACGGGAACGGGTGAAGCTAACACTGAATATAGGGCCAGGTCTGCAGCAGTCAAAACAGCAGTCAGGGAGGCCAAGCTTGCAGTGGAAGAAACTCTAGCAAAGAACATTAAGAAAGGAGACAAATCCTTCTTCAGGTACATTAGTGACAGGAAAAAAAACACAAACGGGATAATACGCCTCAGAACACCGGACGGGAATTACGCGGAAACAGATTCCGATAAAGCCAAACTACTGAATGAATACTTCTGCTCGGTTTTTACCTGCGAGGCACCAGGGAAAGGGCCTCATCTGGAAGCAATGTCATGCGCGGAAGAACCATTTCAGAATTTTGAATTCACACCAGCTGATGCCTACAGCGAATTGTCAAGACTCCAGGTGAGCAAAGCCATGGGTCCAGACAAATTGCACCCAAGAGTGCTCAGAGAGCTGTGCGAGGTCCTGGCGGAACCATTAGCCATGCTCTTTAATCTCTCCCTAAAGAAGGGGAGAGTCCCCCTGGATTGGAAAACAGCGAATGTTGTTCCTCTGCATAAAAAGGGTTGCAGGGCAGAGGCTGCGAATTACCGACCAGTGAGTCTCACATTGATAGTATGTAAACTCATGGAAACAATAATTAAACGTAAGCTGGACACGATCTTGGATGAGGGGAATCTTAGGGATCCTAGTCAACATGGATTCACTAAGTGTAGGTCGTGTCAATCCAACCTCATCAGCTTCTTTGATTGGGTAACAGGAAAGTTGGACTCAGGGGAGTCTCTGGACATAGTATACTTGGATTTCAGCAAAGCTTTTGACAGTGTCCCACACTGCAGGCTACTAAACAAGATTAAATCAATGGGGTTGGGTGAGACTATAACTGCATGGGTCAATGATTGGCTGAGTGGTAGACTTCAGAGGGTGATGGTCAACGGTACCCTCTCTGAAACATCAGAGGTGACCAGCGGAGTGCCGCAGGGCTCGGTCCTGGGTCCTCTCCTTTTTAACATATTCATAAGGGACTTGACACGAGGGCTACAGGGTAAAGTAACATTGTTCGCCAATGACACAAAACTGTGCAACATAGTAAGTGAAAGCTTTTTACAGGATAGTATGACACAAAACCTTCGTACGTTGGAAAACTGGTCCTCGACATGGCAGCTAGGCTTCAATGCTATGAAATGTAAGGTCATGCACCTCGGTAGCAGAAATCCGTGCAGAACTTACACCCTAAATGGAGTAACATTAGCCACGACCTCAGTACAACGAGATTTGGGAGTTATCATCAATGCAGACATGACTGCCAAGCAGGTAGAGAAGGCCACATCCAAGGCAAGGCAAATGATGGGATGTATCAATAGAAGTTTTGTCAGTCGGAAACCAGAAGTCATAATGCCGCTGTACAAAACCATGGTGAGACCTCATCTGGAATACTGTGTGCAGTTCTGGAGGCCACATTACCGTAAAGACGTGCTTAGAGTCGAGTCGGTTCAGCGGATGGCCACTAGGATGATCTTGGGGTTCAAGGGTTTCTCGTACGAAGAGAGACTGAGCAGACTGCGGCTCTACACTCTAGAGGAACGTAGGGAGAGAGGGGACATGATTGAGACATTTAAATACATCACAGGACGTGTCGAGGTGGAAGATGTCATCCTCTTCCCCAAAGGACCCTCAACCACAAGAGGGCATCTGCTTAAACTCAGAGGAGGGAAATTTAGTAGTGACATCAGGAAGTATTTTTTCACAGAAAGGGTGGTAGATCACTGGAATAAGCTTCCGGTGCAGGTGGTCGAGGCCACCGGCGTGCTTGACTTTAAGAGTAAATGGGACATGTATGTGGGATTCCTACGTAGGATGAATCACTAACATCTAGACTTATTGGGGTGGGTCAGTAGAGTGGGCAGACTTGATGGGCTATAGCCCTTTTCTGCCGTCATCTTTCTATGTTTCTATGTTTCTAAGTAGTTATTGAGTAGTTCTGCTTTGTCTGCGTCCGAATCTGCAAAGCTACAGTCAGGTTTCTTTAGGCACCCAATACTGCTTGTGTTCTTCTTCCTGTCGCTAACATATTTAAAAAAGGATTTATCCCCTTTTATAACCTGCCTAGCTATGTTTTCTTCCATCCGGAGTTTGGCCTCTCTAACTGTCGCTTTAACTTTTCTAGATTTCGCCAGGTAGGTTTCTTTAGATTCCGGTCGTTGTGATTGTTTGTAGGTTACGAAAGCATTTTTCTTTTGCTTTACTAGTTCTGAGATCTCTGCAAAGCAAAAGAAAAAAGCTTTCGTAACCTACAAATAATCACAACGACCGGAATCTAAAGAAGCCTACCTGGTGAAATCTAGAAAAGTTAAAGAGAGTTCTATTAGGCTTTTCCATACCAGGTGCTGCTATGCTAGACACAGGTACTGTATGTACTGTTTCATTCATATATTTGGGGAATTGGGAGGAAGTCAGTGACCACTGGGGGAGTGTGTGTTTTGGGGTGGGTCATATTTTCATGCATCCAGTAGTCATATGGTCAGTTTGGGTACCTTTTTGGCACTTAGATGCTTCTAAAACAGGTCTAGCTCAGAACATCTAAATTCCGTTTCGAATGACTTGCAATAGGTTTGATTATCGCTGCAAGATGTCAAAGTCTAAGCCAGCCCAAAACCTGCCAAGTGCCCCCGTAACATGCCTTTTGCATGCCCCTGAGTTGAAAGTCCTAGAGGACGATTATCCCACAAAACATCTAAAATTTTGTTTTGAAACACGGCACTTGGATGTTTTGCCAAGCAAAGCCAAATGCCGATTTAGATGCTTTTTTTTTTTTTTTTTTGGGGGGGGGGGATATTTTCCGTGTTTTGAAAATGCCCCTAATAGTCAGGTAAGGAGAAAAAGACATCAACAGCTTCAGCAGAAGTAGAAAGACCCATGTTGCTCAAACAAGATGATCTTAAATCACTGTCCAGGTAGTAAAATTTTTCTAATTATTTTGATTTTGGAACATTTAGTTACCTATATCTGATTATTTCATCTAAACTAAACTAAACTAAATCTTAGGTTTGTATACCGCGCCATCTCCGCAAGCGCAGAGCTCGGCACGGTTTACAGAAGTTAAGAGGAAAGGAACTACAATGAAGGGATAAAGGAGAGGGACTAAGAAGATAGAGAGGGACCGGTTGCTAGAGAACGGGAAGTAATTAGATTTTTGAGAAGAGCCAAGTTTTCAAGTGTTTGCGGAAGGATTGGAAGGAGCTTGAATTTCTGAGCGGGGGTGTGAGGTTGTTCCAGAGTTCTGTGGTTCTAAAGAGGAGGGATGTTCCAAGTTTTCCTGCGCGGGATATACCTTTTATAGAGGGGAAAGACAGTTTCAGTTTTTGTGAGGGTCTAGTGGGGTGTGGGTTTGAGGAGTTCCAAAGGAGTGGGATAACGGGAGGGAGGACGCCATGTAGGATCTTGAAGACTAAGCAGGCACATTTATAGAGGACTCTGGAGTATACTGGGAGCCAGTGAAGCTTGGAGAGGAGTGGGGAGACGTGATCGAACTTGCCTTTTGCGAAAATAAGCTTGGCCGCGGCGTTCTGAATTAGCTGAAGTCTATGGAGGTTTTTCTTAGTTAGGCTTATGTAGATGGAATTACAGTAATCCAGTCTAGAGAGGATGGTAGATTGAACGAGAACGGTGAAGTGAGAATGATGAAAGCAGGATCTCACTCTCCTCAGCATATGAAGGCTAAAGAA